>NC_060123.1:387985771-388305057 GCF_021461395.2 Schistocerca americana | reverse complement strand
CTTATTTTATTCATTTGTCTCCCTCTTCGACTTTTACTCCCCACACTTCCCTCCAGTATTAAATTGGTGATCCTCTGATGTCTCAGACTCTGTGCAACCAACCGATCCCTTCTTCTAGCCAGGTTGTGCTGCAAAATTCTTTGCTCCCCAGTTTTATTCAGCATTTCCTCATTAGGTACCTGATCTACCCATCTAATCTTCAGCATTCTTCTGTAGCACCACATGTAAAAAGCTTTTGTTCTCTTCTTATCTAATCTGTTTATAGTCCATGCTGCACTTTCGTCATACGTGACTACGCTACATACAAATACTTTCAGAAAAGACTTCTTGACACTTAAATCTATACTTGAAGTTAAGAACTTTCTCTTCTTCAGAAACGCTTTTCTTGCCTTGCCAATCTACATTTTATATGCTCTCTACTTTGGCCATCATCAGTTACTTAGCTGCCCAAACGGCAAAACCATCTACTGTCTTAAGTGTCTCGTTTCCTAATCTAGTTCCCTCAGCATCACTTGATTTAATTCGACTACATTCCATTACCCTTGTTTTGCTTTTGTTGATGTTCAACTTATATCCTCCTTTCAAGACACTGTCCATTCCGCTCAATTGCTGTTCCAAGTCCTTTGTTGTCTCTGAGAGAATTGTAACGTCATCAGCAAACTTCAAAGCTCTTATTTCTTCGCTGTGGATTTCAATTCCTTCTCCAATTATTTTTCTTTTGTTTCCTTTACTGCTTGCTCAATTTACATATTGAATAACATCGAGGGTAGGCTGCAACCCTGTCTCACACCCTTCTTAACCACTGCTTCCCTTTCATGCCCCTCGGTTCTTACCACTGCTGATGTACGAAGAGTATTTTTGCTGTGGAGCCACTAGAGATGTCGGACAGTTCGCGGATGATGTTAGTCCTGCTGTCTTTGTCAGGTGCTTCAGTGACTTCTAGTTATCTTGGGTACTCGTTACGGTTGAGACGTTTCCCTGTAAACAGTTAACTGTTATTTTTACGTCCTAAGATTTCTGTTCATTACGGTCGCATTAAGGACGTTTAGGAGATGTGATTGGGTAACGACTTCCGCTGCAGACTGTACTTGCACGTGTGTCTTGTGTTGCAGCTGCACACGTCGCTGCTGATGACGCAGGACACGCTGGACGAGGCGAAAACGCGGCGCGGCAAGCCCTGCTGGTACCTGCTGCCCGAGTTCGACACGACGCCGCAGACGGCCTGTAACGACGCCACGCTGCTGCAGACGGGCCTCTTCCAGCTGCTTGCCACGCACTTCCGCAACCAGCCCTACTACCTCGACGTCGTAGACCTCTTCCACGACGTGAGTAACACACTAGTTTTACCCAAATACGCGGTAGCACTGCGCTGACTCACCCTGCCGTCTTCTGCGGCTAATGCGGTCCCAGGCGGCGCAAATGCAAGGCGTTTGCTCCCTCTGCGGGCGAGGTAAATACACGGGCTGGATAAAAAGTAGTGCCAACACTGCCGTAACATGGAGGTTATGCGTCACATAGCATGCCCGCTGGATGTACGAGGGGAGTTTGAAAAGTCCGTGCAAAAATAAAAACTACTTACGTTTTTGAAGTAAACCTTTTTTATTTTTCGACATAGTCTCCTTTTAGACTCATACACTTCGTCCAACGCTGTTCTAATTTGGTGATCCCTTCCGAATAATAAGAATTGTCCAAGTCTGCAAAATAGCTATTAGTTGCTCCTCGTTTGAATAAAATCTTTGTCCCACCAGCCATTTCTTCTAATTGGGGAACAAATAGTAGTTCGAGGGAGCCAAGTCTGGAGAACAGAGGGGGGGGGGGGGGGGGGTGAAACGAGTTGGAATCCTATTTCCATTACTTTTGCGACCACAATTGCTGAGGTGTGTGCTGGTGCATTGTCGTGATGGAAAAGGACTTTTTTGCGGTCCAATCGCTGGCGTTTTTCTTACAGCTCGGTTTTCAAACGGTCCAACAACGATGAATAATATGCACCTGTAATAGTTTTACTCTTTTCCAGATAGTCGATGAGGATTATCCCTTGCGAATCCCAAAAGACAGTCACCATAACCTTTCCGGCAGAAGAAATGGTCTTCGCCTTTTTTGGCGCAGATTCTCCCTTGGTAATCCATTGTTTAGATTGCTCTTTGGTCTCATGAGTATAGTAATGTATCCATGTTCCATCCACAGTGACGAAACGGCACTTAAAGTCCTGCGGATTCTTCCTGAACAGCTGCAAACCATCCTTGCAACACTTCACACGTTTCCGTTTATGGTCAAGCATGAGCAATCGCGGAACCCATCTTGCAGATAGCTTTCTCATGTCCAAATGTTTATGCAAGATATTATGTGCCCGTTCATTTGAGATGCCCACAGCACTAGCAATCTCACACACCCTAACTCTTCTGTCATCCATCACCATATCACGGATTTTATCAATGATTTCTGGAGTCGTAACTTCGACAAGGCGTCCAGAACGTTCAGCATCACTTGTCCCCATATGGCCACTCGGAAAATTTTGAAACCACTTATAAACTGTTCTAATCGAAGGTGCAGAGTCACCGTAATGTTTATCAAGCTTCTCTTTAGTCTCCTGAGGCGTTTTGCCTTTCATAAAGTAATGTTTAATTACCACACGAAATTCTTTTTCGTTCATTTTTTTGACAATCACTCGACCTCCTTGATTCACACGAATGCCAATATGGCTGAAACTTGGTGTGCGTTCTTTCCAAAGATGCTACTAACTAAACACGACGTCGATACGCGCCGGTGGTGCCACCTCTCGGACTTTGCACGGACTTTTCTAACGCCCCTCGTAGCTGATAGACGGTCAGTTGAAATAGTGCAAGGAACGGCGATGGCTGTTTGGATCAGATGCTGTGGATACTGTCTCAAAGTGTGGAAGGCCAGTTCAAGCGTCCTAACAGCATGTTTAGGAATCACAAGCAATGTACTTGGATCAAGACCTAAGTGGCACATGTTGAGAGCGCACAACAAATTTTCCTTCTGGCAGTGCATCCCATCATCCTTCATGACAATGCACAAGGTCACACGATGAACCCCGTACTGGAGCTCCTGAGTACTTAAGGGTGGAAGATACTGGAACATATACCATATTCAAACGATGTGAGTACGTGTGATTACGACTTGTTCGCCAAAGTGACAGCCACTCTTCGTGGCATGGGTTATAACGCAAGTGAGGGCATCATCCGTGCCATAGGGCGGGCTTTGCGAGACATCAACAGAGATCGATGTGCTGACGGTGAACGAAGCCTTCCATCTTTCTAGGGGAAGGTGATCAAGATGGGGGCGATTATATTGAGGCCATGCAATACGGTGAACGTCTGTCAATAAAGTCTGGCATGAATTTAACAGTGTGTTCACTACTTCTTATGAAACCCATGTATTAAAAAGCCACCGGGATTTTAAATTAATTTTCTATACAGTATCCGACCTCATAAGACGTCGTCAACGTTGCTACTTACAGGGGTCCCTGATTTGTGGATACTCGGAAAGATAGGTGGATATCACAACAATAAGAAATACATTATAAGACAAGAAAAAAAAAGAAAACGATATACCACGAAGGAATTATTCGAATGAGACGAAAATCAGTAGATGTGATGTGTAGACAGGGTGGTCCATTGATAGTGACCGGGCCAAAATCTCACGAAATGAGCATCAAATGAAAAAATCTACAAAGAACGAAACTTGTCTAGCTTGAAGGCGGAAACCAGATGGCGCTATGGTTGACCCGCTAGATGGGGCTGCCATAGGTCAAACGGATGTCAACAGCGTTTTTTTTTAAATAGGAACCCCCATTTTATTACATATTAGCGTAGTGCGTAAAGAAATATGAATTTTTAGTTGGACCACTTTTTTCGCTTTTGTGATAGATGGCGCTGTAATAGTCACAAACGTATAAGTACGTGGTATCACGTAACATTCCGCCAGTGCGGACGGTATTTGCTTCGTGATACATTACCCGTGTTAAAATGGTCCGTTTACCAATTGCGGAAAAGGTCGATATCGTGTTGATGTACGGCTATTGTGATCAAAATGCCCAACGGGTGTGTGCTATGTATGCTGCTCGGTATCCTGGACGACATCATCCAAGTGTCCGGACCGTTCGCCGGATAGTTACGTTATTTAAGGAAACAGGAAGTGTTCAGCCACATGTGAAACGTCAACCACGACCTGCAACAAATGATAATGCCCAAGTAGGTGTTTTAGCTGCTGTCACCGCTAATACCCACATCAGTACCAGACAAATTGAGCGAGAATCGGGAATCTCAAAAACGTCGGTGTTGAGAATGCTACATCAACATCGATTGCACCCGTACCATATTTCTATGCACCAGGAATTGCATGGCGGCGACTTTGAACGTCGTGTACAGTTCTGCCACTGGGCACAAGAGAAATTACGGGACGATGACAGATTTTTTGCACGCATTCTATTTAGCGACGAAGCGTCATTCACCAACAGCGGTAACGTAAACCGGCATAGTATGCACAATTTGGCAACGGAAAATCCACGATGGCTGCGACAAGTAGAGCATCAGCGACCTTGCCGGGTTTATGTATGGTGCGGCATTATGGGAGGAAGGATAATTGGCCCCCATTTTATCAATGGCAATCTAAATGGTGCAATGTATGCTGATTTCCTACGTAATGTTCTACCGATGTTACTGCAAGATGTTTCACTGCATGACAGAATGGCGATGTACTTCCAACAGGATGGATGTCCGGCACATAGCTCGCGTGCGGTTTAGGCGGTTTTGAATAGCATATTTCATGACAGGTGGACTGGTCGTCGAAGCACCATACCATGGCCCCCACGTTCACTGGATCTGACGTCCACGGATTTTTTTCTGTTGGGAAAGTTGAAGGATATTTGCTATCGTGACCCACCGACAACGCCTGACAACATGCGTCACCGCATTGTCAATGCATGTGCAAACATTACGGAAGACGAACTACTCGCTGTTGAGAGGAATGTCGTTACACGTATTGCCATATGCATTGAGGTCGACGGACGTCATTTTGAGCATTTATTGCATTAATGTGGCATTTACAGGTAATCACGCTGTAACAGCATGTGTTCTCAGAAATGATAAGTTCACAAATGTACATGTACCACATTGGAACAACCGAAATAAAATGTTCAAACGTACCTACGTTCTGTATTTTAATTTAAAAAACATACCTGTTACCAACTGTTCGTCTGAAATTGTAGCCATATGTTTGTGACTATTACAGCGCCATCTATCACAAAGCAAAAAAAGTGGTCCAACTAAAACATTCATATTTCTTTAAGTACTACACGAGTAAGTAATAAAAAATGAGGGTTCATATTTTTAAAAAACGCAGTTGATATCCGTTTGACCTATGGCAGCGCCATCTAGCGGGCCAACCATAGCGCCATCTGGTTTCCCCCTTCAAGCTAGACGAGTTTCGTTCTTTGTAATTTTTTCGTTTGACGCTTATTTCGTGAGATATTTGGCCCACTGACTATCAATGGACCACCCTGTATACACACAAATGATTGCAATTTCAGAAAAATTGGATGATATTTTCAAGAGAAAGAGCTTGACAAATTGAGCGTCAGTAACGCGTTGGTCCACCTCAGTCCCTTGTGCAAGCAGTTATTCTGCTTGCCATTAATTGCTAGACTTGTTGGATGTCCTCCTTAAGGATATCGTGCGAAATTCTGACCGACTGGTGCATTAGATCGTCAAAATCTCAAGCCGATTGGACGACCGTACTCACAATGCTCCAAACATTCTCAGTTAGGGAGAGATTCGGCGACCTTGCTGGCCAACGTAGGTTCTGGCAAGCACGAAGACAAGCAGTAGAAACTCTCATTGTGTGCCGGCAGGCATGATCTTGCTGAAATGTAAATCCAAGATGGCTTACCATAAAGTGCAACAAAACAGGTCGTAGAATATTGTCGTACTGCTGTGCTGTAAGGGGCCGCGGATGACAACCAAAGGGGACCTGATATGAAAAGAACTGGCAGCCCTGACCATCCCCTGTGGTTGTCGGGCGATATGGCGGGTGACAGTATCCCACCACTGACAGGGGAGTCTCCAAACACATCTTCGCTGGTCGTCGGGGCTCAGTTCAAAATGGGACTCATCTCGGAAGACAATCCTACTGCCGGCCGGACTGGCCGAGCGGTTCTAGGCGCTACAGTCTGGAACTGCGCGACCGCTACGGTCGCAGGTTCGAATCCTGCCTCGGGCATGGATGTGTGTGATGTCCTTAGGTTAGTTCGGTTTAAGTAGTTCTAAGTTCTAGAGGACTGATGACCTCAGAAGTTAAGTCCCATAGTGCTCAGAGCCATTTCAACCATTTTGTAATGCACAGTGCTGAGAACGCCTGGTTAGATGTAACAGATGGCCGGAGGGTCCTAATCTTGTCAGGTTAAATATATCAATAAATATTTATATGTTCTATTCCGATCAGCTTCTGTCAGTGCAGATGGAAAACTTGTTCGCAAAGACAAGCACGTGAGTATTGTACGGTGACATTGCCGCTGGGCGGTGGGATGGCACTCAGCGCGTTGTATGACATGCGCTCGGTTAGTATGCGCATTTCCTCCTAGATAGCGGCAGCGGTCACACATGCGAACGAAAGCTCGTAAACGTCAGATGGCACAGAAGCGACAAAAGCAGCGGCGTTACGAGATCTCATCGTGCGAGTTAGGACCAGGGACGGGTTATCCACGTAACATTTGCTGTAAGACCACAACAACAACAACAAAAACAAACACGTGTTACGGGACTCGAACTGTCAGTGATCGTTTTATAGTTTTGTCTTACCCAGGCATGTTTCAGCATTTCCTGTGCTATCTTCAGTGGAGTTTTCTTCATTTTCTTTCTCTCACGGCGCTATTAAACATGTAGTCTGGTAGCTTTGAATCTACCATGCATTCTTCAGCTTGTCTTTTTTTTGGGATGGGGAGGGGGGGGGGGGGAGGGATCGATGACCTCAGCAGTTTGGTCCCTTAGGAATTCACTCACATTTGAACATCTTGAACATGATTTTTGATGTTGTGGTGTTTGCTTCATTGCTCGCGTCGTGTTAATAAGCGTACTTGTTTAACTGTTGTAAGACAATCATTTTGTATGATTCGTCACCAACCTCAAACTGATCTGGCGGCAGAAACTCTGTGGGTTAGACACGCATTTTTTATGATTTGTCAGCCAAGCACAGTTCGAATTGACGACAGGAACTCTTGTGTTTGGGTGACCAGTCATACAAAATGCACGCATGACTAAAGCAGCAACACGACACGAGCAAGGAAACAAAACACCACAACACAAAAACCATTACAAGCTGTAGAACGCATGATACATTTAAAGCTACCAGCATACGTAATAAATAACGTCATGTGAGAAAGAAAATAAACCAAAACCCAGTGAGATAGCACATAAAATGCTGAAACGTGTCTGGGTAATACAAAATCATAATACGGTGTATTGCATAAGGCGGAATTCCTCTCCAGTTTTTCTTAGCAAGCACGGAAATAAGACCTGCAACATCCACGATATGATCAATTATACTACTGTTTAGGACAATATGCACATAGTTGTGCAGCATCTTCAAAGTACATACTGGAAACATGTTTTCAAAATTTATTTATTGATATATTTAACCTGACAAGATTAGGACCCTCCGGCCATCTGTTACATCTAACCAGGCGTTCTCAGCACTGTGCATTACAAAATGGTTGAAATGGCTCTGAGCACTATGGGACTTAACTTCTGAGGTCATCAGTCCTCTAGAACTTAGAACTACTTAAACCGAACTAACCTAAGGACATCACACACATCCATGCCCGAGGCAGGATTCGAACCTGCGACCGTAGCGGTTCCAGACTGTAGCGCCTAGAACCGCTTGGCCACCCCGGCCGGCTGTACATTACATATATTACGATAAGCATGTTATAAGTTACACCTACTACACTGTAGAATAAAACATTTAGAAATACCAAACTGCAGAAAAACAGACAGTTTACATTCGTTCATGACAAGCACAAGGTCCAGGAGTAACCTGCAGAAGTGGCACTTCCCTGGCCCCTGTGACTGCGGACCACAGACCGTGGAGCTCCTAACCGATTATCAGCTATGCCCTACATTTTGCACAGAAGATGATAGTGTGCTTGCGACACGGGTTGCAATTGAAGATGCAATATTTTGGTCAAGAATAATATAGCCTGGAAATGCTTTCTTTCATTTGTTCTAAGTGCTGCTTGCTATGTATTGTATTTGTTTTCTGACTCGAATAAGTGAATAATCGGAAGGAAAAATGGGCGCTAGCAACAACGGAGAGGAGAGAAAGAGGAAAATGGTAGAACATGGGAAGCAAAAGTGACATCACTTAGAGATAAATGAAAAGAGATAGAAGTGTAACTTGGAAATTTTGGGAAGATTTGATTTATTGTTTGACAGAGGTAAAACTGGCCACATACGTTAATTTTTGGGGAGACGTTATGAGGGTGAGAGAAGGTACTTCATCTTCTTCTTAAAAGCAGCAGGGCACTGGATTGTGCGCAGAGTGCACGGAAGAAGCGGACAGCAGCAACAAAGAAGGAATTGGCGAATGCTTTTGTTTCATGGATGAACACAGTGAGGATACTAAAAAAGTGAGACCTTGTCTTTCGATTATGATGAGATGTTTCCAGACAAAAGTTTATATGTCTTGTTTTGAAAAGTGCTATGTCCCTTAATAATATGAGATACTTTAAAAAATACTGCATGTACATATCGTTACTTCTTAAGACATCAAGGAATATACAGTGAGGCGATAAAGGTCATGGGATAGCGATATGCACCATATACAGATGAGGTATAGGCTGCACGAGTTATAAAAGGGCAGTGCATTGGTGGAGCTGTCATTTGTGGCCAGGTGACTCATGTGGAACGGTTGCCGATGTCATTACGGCAGCACGACGGGAAGTAACAGACTTTAAATTCAGAATGGTAGTTGGAGCTGGACGCTTAGGACATTCCATTTCGGACTCGTTAGGGAATTGCAGTATTCCGAGATCCACAGTGTCAAGAGCGTGCCGAGAATACCAGATTTCAGGTATTACCTCTGACCACGGACAACGCAGTGGCCGGTTGCCTTCACTTAACGAACGAGAACAGCGGCGTTTGCGTAGAGTTGCCAGGGCTCGTGACCGCGTCGGTTGGACCCAGGACGACTGAAAAGTCGTGGCCTGGTCAGACGAGTCTCGATTGCAGTTATTAAGAGCTAACTAACCTAACCTAACCTAACCTAACCGATGGTACGGTTGAAGTGTGGCGCAGACCCCACGAAGCCACGGACCCAAATTATCAACATGGAACTGTACAAGCTGGTGGTGGATCCATAATGGTGTTGGCCGTGTTTACGTGGAATGGACTACGTCCTCTGGTCCAACTGAAACGATCATTGACTGGAAGTGGTTATGTTCGGCTACTTGGAGAGCATTTGCAGCCATTCGTGGACTTCATATTTCCAAACAATGATGTCGTGTCACTAGGCCACAGTTGTTCGCGATTGGTTTAAAGAAAATTCTAGACAGTTCGAGCGAATGGTTTGGCCACCCAGATCGCCCAACATAAATCCCATCGAACATTTATCGCACATAATCGACAGGTCAGTTCGTGCATAACATCCTGCACCGGCAGCAATTTCGCAATTATGGATGGCTCAATATTTCTGCAGGGGAGTTCCAACAACTCGTTGCGTCCATGCCACGTCGAGTTGGTACACTACGCCGGGCAAAAGGGGGTCCGACACGATATCAGAAAATGTTCCATGACTTTTCCATCTCAGTGTATACAACAAATAATTGAGAACGCTAGATGCAATTAATTGCTTCTCTGAGTTGAAAAGACAGATATATTTGGGTTTGGTGACTAACGAAGCGACAACAAACATGAAAAATACTTTCAGACTTTTAGAAGCCCGTGACTTTGTTGACTTTTGTTTGGCAACACTGCTAAGGGCGAGGGGTAGCGTCATGCCTCAAGGAGCAACACACATTTCTATTGCTTTCCGCTTTTGATGAGCCATGTTTCAATGTTATTACACTATCGGCAGTGTGTTTACTTTCATTAGAGTAAAGGTTAGCTACAATAAAATACATGTAGGTATAATTGTATATACCAGTTTTCATCATTTGAACTACTTTTCACGCTGTGCGTCACGATCTGTTAATTACTTTCTCGTAGAATTTCCATTCAGATGCTGTCTACATAGTAGGTGTAAATCTGTGGTAATAGTTGTTGTTGTTTTGGTGCTCAGTCCGAAAATTAGTTTGTTCACGCTATTGTAGCCTGAGCAAGCCTCTCCATCTCCGAATAAGTACTGCAACCTACATCCATATGAACCTGCTTGCTGTATTTATAGCTTGGTCTTCTATTACAGTTGTTACCTATTACGCTTCCCTCCATTATCAAACTGACGATTCCTTGGTACCTTATGATCAAACGATCCCTTCTTTTAGTCAAGTTATGTCATAGATTAGTTTTTTTTTTTTTCAATTACATTCAGCGTCTTCTCATTAGTTGCTCAGTCTACCCCCCTATCTTAAGCACTGTTCTGTAGCATCACATTTCAAAAGCGTTCGTTCTCTTTTTGTCTGAACTGCTTATTGTCCACGTTACGCCTCTGTACTACGCTACCTTCCAGATAAATAATTTCAAATTGTACTTCCTAATATTTAAATTTGTATTAAATGTTAACACATTTCTCTTTTTCAGAAATTCTTGTCTTGCTTTTGCCAATCTGCATTTTACGTCTTCCATACTTTGGCCATCATCAGTTATTTTGCTGCTCAAATAGCAAAAGTCATCTACTTCATAGTTTCTCATAAACTCTTTTCAAGACTCTATCCTTTTCGCCGAGCTTCTCTTCCGAGTCCGCTTTTGCCTCTGACACAATTAAAATGTCATCGTCAAACCTCAAAGTTTGTTTTTTCGTCTCCCTGGTCTTTAATTCGCTTTCCAAATTTCTCCTCGCTTTCCTTTACTGCTTGCTCAGTCTCCAGATTGAATCATATTGGGGGAAACTACTATCTTGTCTCACTCCTTTCTCAACCACTGCTGCCCTTTCAATATCCTTCGACGCTAATAACTGCCGTCTGGTTTCTGTGCAAGTTGTAAATTACTTATCGCTCACCTTATTTTATCCACGCTACCTTCAGAATTTCCAAGATTGTGTTCTACTCAACATAGTTAAAAGCTTTCTCTAAATCGACAAATCCTACAAACATAGATTTGCGTTTTTTCTGTATCTTCTAAGATAAGTCGTAGGGTCAATATGGCTTCAGGTGTTCCTACCTTTGTCTGGAATTCAAACTGATCGTCTATATCTATAAGGTCGGCTTTCCTCACCGCGCGGTTTGAGGCTCTATGTGACGGATTGCGCCGGAGGTTCGAGTCCTCCCTCGGGTATGTGTGTGTGTGTGTGTGTGTGTGTGTGTGTGTGTGTGTGTGTGTGTGTGTGTGTTGTTCTTAGCATAATTTAGTTTAAGTAGTGTGTAAGTCTAGGGACTGATGACCTCAGCAGTTTGATCCCTTAGGAATTCATAAACACACACGCACATTCCTCAGTAAATAATTCGTGTCAATATTTTGTAACCCTGACTTATTAAAGCGATGGTTCGGGTACATGCAGGCCTATCAGCAATCGCTTTCTTTGGAGTTGGAATTATTATCGTCTTCTTTAAGTCAGACGGTATTTCGCCTGTCTCATATGCCTTGCACATTAGGTGGAATACTTTTCTCATAGCTGGCTCTCCCAAGAATGTCAGTAATTTTGGCCGGCCGGGGTGACCAATCGGTTCTAGGCGCTACAATCTGGAACCGCGCGACCGCTACGGTCGCAGGTTCGAATCCTGCCTCGGGCATGGATGTGTGTGATGTCCTTAGGTTAGTTAGGTTTAAGTAGTTCTAAGTTCTAGGGGACTAATGACCTCAGAAGTTAAGTCCCATAGTGCTCAGAGCCATTTGAACCATTTTTTTTCAGTAATTTTGAGAACATGTCTACTACAAGGGACTTGTTTCAGTTTAGGTGTCCCACTTCTCTGTCAAATTCTTCTCGCCGTATCATATCTCTCAACTCTTTCTCTCCTTTCTGTTCGCTTTGAATTAGGACATTTTAAATTTACATTTGTTGATCTTTCTACTGACTTTGTGGCTGTACCAACTACACAGTGAACACGTAAACATTTAAAGGCGAGCTGCATGACGCGGCAATTTCGCAACCTCGGAGGACAACGTAATAGCCTTTAAAAAGCTACCACAGTGTTGCCGGCGGAAGAACCGGTCTAGCCAGCTGGCGGGTCGGCGCCAAGGCCTCTGGCGGGCTTCCTCGCCGCGGTTGCACGTGCATACGTGCCGGCCAGCACGCCTGGTCCCTCCCAGTAGAGGTGGGCCAAACGGTTATTCTGGAGTAACCGTTATCACAGTTCCAGTTATTCTTTGATAACCGTTATCGTTAACGGTTATTAATAACTGCCAAGTTATTTTTCGCTAGCGAATACCGATAACTCCGACAGTTAAATAACGACATAGTTGGAATCCATCAGTTTAGTTATCAGTATAACTGCGAATAGTGTGAAATAGCAGGAATGTCGTATGAATCGTGTCATAACCTCAGCTTATTAACTCCGGGTACATTTTAGTTGATGTTAGAACGATTATTAGTGTTTCAGATTCGATGTTTGTAGGTTATCGGTCGCAATTAGAAATATTATCTTCGCAGCTGCGACAGAAAGTACGCGGAACTTCGCCAAAGCAATGTTTAAGTAAAATGTTAACAACGTGCGTTTTTAAGTATGAAGTAATATGTAAACTGAGTACTGTAGGTTAAATTCGAAGCTTAATTTCTTGTGCTGCTCACATAATAGAATAAAGTGTACAGCCTTGTAATACAACAAAAAATATACGTAATGTGACAGATTCGTTTACTCCTGTGCTGTAAAAGCTAGTCCTATTGGGGAAAGCGTGAGTACGCTAATCCAAGTTTTATGTCAGATTTGCAAACTGCTCGATTTCTCCAGCGACAGCATGTTTATAACATATGAAGACATGCAGATCGAAAAGGTTGACAGTGTTACATTTCTGGGACTACAACTCGATAATAAATTCAGTTGGGAAGGGCATACCACATTTTTTCATTCTATTATTTCATAAGGGAACATATTCTGTGGTAACTCATCAAACGTAGCAAAAGTTTTTCGCATGTAAAAGCGTGTAATAAAAATCGTTTGTGGTATCAATTCAGGAACATCATGTAGGAACCTGTTCAAGGAACTTTGTATTCTAACCACTGCTTCCTAGTATATTTATTCCTTAATGAAATTTGTTACAAGTATTTCCAACCAATAGCTTAATACATAATATCAGTACTAGAAATGGGAACAGCAATCTACATAAAGACCTAAAATTACTTACCTTGGTCCAAAAGGGGTCCAATATTCAGGAACATGCATTTTCAATAAGCTGCCAGCAAGTCAGCAACCATTAAAAACTTGGTTTCAGATAAGGCACGGTTTACAGTGTGTTTGAATGACTATTTGATACATAAGTGTCTGATTCCACCCATCATCAATATGCCGGAAATGTCTATTTTAAGTGTGTCTATGACGTCACTACATATACATGGCAACAAACACGAAGATACATATAAATAATACAATAACATTTCCCACCAAAAATACAATCAAACCAATGGGACAACTGCGGGAAGTTGGGGGTTTTAGGGTGAGGACAAGCTAGTAAAAAAAAACACACCATGATCCCAAAACACAAAATGAAGAACAAAATGAAAAAAAAAATACAGCATTCTGCTACACCAACAAAAATCTGCAGGAATCGGACACTTCCCTTGAACAATATAGGTCAACTATAGGTGACCATACCAAAACACCAATACCCACAACTAAAAGTACGAAAATTGGAATCAGACATTTCCCTTGACCTACATAGGTCAACCTCAGATGACGATACTAAAACATCAACACACACAATTATGAAAATGGGAATCGGTCATTATCCGGTGACCTATATAGGTCCACCACAGCTACTGATGCCAAAAGATCAACACCTACAACTGCGAAAAATAAAACCACAATCCCAAAAGTCCACAAATCAATCATCCCTACATAAATTAAATCACATTCAATACTTCATAAATACACAAAACATCACAGCTAGAAAAAAAAAAAAAAAATTAATTACCACCAGCAAATTCCGGCACTGCAACCTAGATCGACAGCCCCCCCCCCCCCCCCACACACACACACACACACACACAAAAACCAACTCATAAACACCGTGCCGTAATGACATTCACACACCACAACACCTTTACGTCGAAGCAGACGGGTGGAATCAGACGCTTCCAGTGACCCCTCCTTCTACTCTGTAGATGAATAGCGTAACAGAGACTGATGGACCAGCTTAGGTAAAAATTCTGCTATATTTCAGTTTTGACAGCACTTGGTTGCAACAGTCAAGATCGGGTATTCTGTGTACGATAAATTTATTAAAAGTACGTAACTGTGTTTTATTCTGTCAGTGTACCAAATCTGTAAATATTAGCAGTTACTGTGATATATTCACGTATTTTGACAATCTCCTGACAAATGATGAGGATAATAATTATTATATTCCACTGTATTATGTTATACTTTCTGACATGTTATTTGTCATTCGTGATGGCCAGCGGCTATTTCCGTAGCAGTACGAAAATATTTGTTCGCTCCAGTTACTATCCTCTCTGGAAATATCACCTGGAACTACGACCTTTAACTGGAGTCACCGAGTCAGGAACGTCTAGACACACAGTTATTCCGTTACCAACTTCCAGGTTATCTGTGGTGGTAGCCCGATAACTGCCAGAGAACTAGAACTACGAGCCAGTAACGATAACTGCCAGAGGAGAATACCGGCTCTGACAGTTATTTCCATAGTCGCTCGAATTCCTTAGTAACTTTCCTTGTACTACCCGTCCAAGCTAAATTAACACGTAAGGCGGTGACTTAAGGGAACGACCGTACTTGTTAATGCCTGTACTGCAGCTCCTATCAGCCACGGCTCGGACATTAACTTTATTTAATTGTTTATGCTAAAAGTAACGAAGGCCCACGAAATAGTACACAGTTCTTATCAACAGATGGCGCGCAGTCTCACAGTTATTCCCATGGTCTATAGAACGCCTCTAAATGCGCAGTACGATCTTCGGTCAACAGATGGCGCGAGGCACTGTTGACACTAAACAGTTATTGAAATAACTGCCAGAATCAGAGGAACGGTTATCGCAGTAACCGTTACTTCTCAGTAACCGGTTATTTCTATCAGTTACGTTATTTTTTGCCACCTCTACCTCCCAGCGTGGCTCGAGTGAAAGCCGCGGGCCTCTTGTGTCTGCAAAGCGGGCCGCGGCTGCCCTGCCTGCTACCTGCTCGCGGACAATGCACTTGCCCATACTCCCTCAAGATACCATCGTGCCAGCCTGGAAATACACAAAGATCCGTCGAAAAAGTTCCGAGGCTGATTTTATTCCTGGCGTCTAAGCGACGTCAGCGCAATAACCACGGTGACAACTTGAACTAATAACAGTAAACTGCAAATGTGCATTCGACCAGTCAGTTGTGAGCGGGAGTGTTAAGCAGTGAATTTGGACCGTACTATGTCAACGCAGTCGTGTCGCAAACCGCAACGTAGCAACATCTCTAAGTCAAGAGTTGAAGACTTTCTCTAGAATATTTTGAAGAAGAACAAAGTGTGTGCAAAGTTCGTCCTGCACACCTTGATTCTCGAACAACACAACGATGCGTGGACGCCTCCTGCGACTTGACTGAAATACAAAACGCGGACAATTCTTTTCTGGAAAAAAATCATGACAGTTGACGAGACTTGGGAGTATTAATACGAACCTACCACAAAACGAACAAGTGCAGAAGTCCACATGAAGCGTCAACGCTTTGACAACATAACCCACATTCAGGCCAGTGTGAATCTGAGTTGGACAACATCCCACAGAACGACTTTTATGGCAGTTTCACTTAGTTATAGGTATATTCTGGGTATTATACTCAAGTAAGGTGAAACTATGTACAATACGGAAAGCATTAAAATTACCATCTTAACTTTCCTCTATTTTTTTTATTAATACAGTGTCGAAACTTTTTGGACTGATGGGTACCTAGGCAGGTTACTGCAAAGAACTGCCACCCCCTTACTGCAGCGTGTTACACTGAACAATCGATATGCTTACACTTACGTTATTAACGAGGCCTGTTTGGTGCCACTGTGTTGTGCAGTAGATATTTCGTACATTTGCTGCAAAGATTGCACCGATTGTTAGACTTTTCTTGGCTATGGCAACGATGTGACTTCGGCGTGAATTGAAGCGGGTTCTAGAATTACCAGTAACTTGTCACGATTTTGGCTTGAAATGTTCATTTGTGCTTATTTTCTATTTTCTCTGCAAGCAACTGCTTGAGAAACATATAGGGCAAAAAAAAAAATCCATCGGAATTCTGTGTTGAATAGAAGTGGTTTTTACAAAAACTGATTCCTCTGCAGCCTGGTAGAACCTAAGCTCACATTACTAAAAATGATTCACCCCTTAAAAAAGGACATCGTAGGAATGAAGTGGTGCGTATGTGCCAGTTCCTTGTATGGAAGGTGCGCAGCGAAACGGGTCGATATGGAGACACGCGACAGAGTGCCAGGTATCAGCTATCGTATCTGGACGTGCCGCCGAAGTGGCCGTGACGTTAAAGGCGCTGTAGTCTGGAACCGCAAGACCGCTACGGTCGCAGGTTCGAATCCTGCCTCGGGCACGGATGTTTGTGATGTCCTTAGGTTAGTTAGGTTTAACTAGTTCTAAGTTCTAGGGGACTAATGACCTCAGCAATTGAGTCCCATAGTGCTCAGAGCCATTTGAACCATTTTTTTGAACGTGCCCGTGATCACGCCGTAAATGAAGTAGCCTGACTTGTCGGGGTACCAGTGCATACTGCCTCGGTTGTCTACAAGGATTGGTGTAAAACACCATAAGGACAATGATCATAAAAAAGATGCTATCCGAAAGGGAATAGAGACGATTGTTACGCCTTGTGAATGACATCCGGCCTCAAACTTGACAGGAATTGCTGCTGTCAGTGAACTTAGGTCCTGCTTATCCAGTTCCGAGAGAAGATTTGAAGGAAATTGCATGAAACGGACATTTGGCACCGGGCATATCGCAAAGGGCACTGCTCACGGGTGCAATAAAGGTGCACGTCTTCAGTGAGCCAAACAACACAGAAAGTGGACAGTTGCTGAGTGGAGGAGCGTCGCGCGGTCCGGCGACTCGCCATTTTCCCTCTTTTTCAAATGATGCAAAGCATCAACTGCACCGACATCCAGTGAGGTGTATGTCCGCAGTGTACAGAAGGTGTATCTCAGGACGGTAGTGGTTCTGTAATGTTTTGGAAATGTTTTTCGTACCGTCAGTTGGCCCACTCAGTCTGGTAACCGCGAACGTGAACCAGTATTTATACTTCGACAAGCTCAGTGACAAGTGCTTTCCTTTCTCCTACGTCTTCATGATGAGCATGCTGTGTACACTCCCGTCTTGCAAGAGGACGAAAGCCGTGTACACAGGGCTGTACGCTTACATTTGTGGTTTGTCGAACACTCAGGCACTTCGCCTGCCCCACTAAATCTTCCGAAATAAATCCCATAGAAAATGTGTGGGACTGTCTGGAATAGCTGTTGAAATGTAGCAATTAACATCCCCGCAGTCTGATAACTCTACGGGACCTCAGAATCAATGAATAACAGTGTTCTGCAGTTACTGCGGGACTGCTGGACTAGGGCGGAAGTTGATCCCCCGCAACAGGACTGTACCGGAAAAGGGGGAGGGGGGGGAGGAGGGTCACCGGCTGCTTCAGACTGGCACACCCGCTCCTACCTCACTGCAGCTCCTTAATCTTTGACTTTTTCTCTCCTACCTCAGATGACGCTGCAAAGATCGCTCTTCGAGTAACCTCTAGGCTCCGATTATTAAAGGGACTGATGACATCGATATTTAGTCCCTTTCAGCCTTGCTAAAAAATCACTCATTCACTCAGTGCATGATATCAGCTGGCTTACATAGGCTACTTCAAGATACCTGTTGACTATCTTCATCTCTGAACTGAGGCCGTTATCAATGTCAAATGCAATGTTACAAGGTATTACCTTGATGTCTCCTGGCAGAGACTAATTTTTTGTCTGATGTGCTCATGTATAACTGTGAAGCAGAACCTTTGATTTTATCCATAATGGCTCACCCACATATTTACGCTGTAAAAAGCGCTATAATTTGCCCGTTTCGAAGGTCAAGCCATCACTTTCAGAATTACTGTACAAGAAACCAGTGTAAAAAATAACCAGTGTAAAACACAACAAGAGCGATAAAAATAATAAAATAACTTGGCTACTTTACTTTATTATTTTTATTACTCTTATTTATGTTTCTTATGGTTGCTCTTAGAAGTTTCTTGTACAGTAACTCTGAAGATGAAGGGTTGACCTTCGAAACACAAAAATTCTAGTTTTTTTTTTTTTTTCACTGTAAATAGGTGGCTGATGTGAGGCGACATTTTAAAATTGTAAAGCACGAGACCTGTGAATGTTCTACAATATTAGCAGTTTTTGTCTAATGTCTCCTACGAGGACAATCTAATGTGTCTAATTAATGACAGTTTTCATTCCAGAGTAGCCGGAACAAACATTTAATATTTTTTGAACTACCGTACTTCATCTTTATATGGAACCAGGACTAGTAGTAGTAGTTCTAAATTTACAAAACAGAATGAGAATTCATTGTCGCTCGTAATGTTGTCTCTATATTCTCATAATTGTAAGTACATACCAGCTACGTTAATTAACCCTTACAATACCACCGATGGGCTGGGGGATGGGGACGGGGGTGACTTTAAGCCCACTTTTTCAAAATATTTTTATCTAGTTATGAACCTTATATTTATATTTTCAATTTAAAAAGAATATTATTGTTTTTCTGACATCTTCTACCATTTTCCGGAATTGTTATAAACTTTTCAGTAAAACTTGACACAAAAATTTAAGCCTTAGTAGTACATGTGACTTTTCGCAGCTCATTTCATATTCATATTTTAATGTTGTGGACCCTTCAATATAGCCGGCCGCGGTGGCCGAGCGGTTCTAGGCGCTCCAGTCCGGAGCCGCGCTGCTGCTACGGTCGCAGGTTCGAATCCTGCCTCGGGCATGGGTGTGTGTCATGTCCTTAGGTTAGTTAGGTTTAAGTAATTCTAAGTTCTAGGGGACTAATGACCACAGCAGTTGAGTCCCATAGTGCTCAGAGCCATTTGAACCCTTCAATATAACAGTGTGACTTTAAACAGTATGTTGTGAATATCAGTCATGAAGAGTTAACGAAACTTGTGTTTTTCAAATTCTTTTATAGTGGTCATAAAGAACAGTTACTTGGTTATGGAAAATGCGTTGGTACTGTTAAAATGGTTCTAAAATAAATTTTCAGGTTCTGAATCATACCTACAAATCAGTGCCTATTTTAAAATTTATTCTTAATACAACATAACAAAATTTAACGAATTTTTTTAATTTTTTGTGATATGCATAGAGTATCGCCCTCCCCTCCCTTTGATAATAATCCTTATGGAAAATACGTTGGTGATGCTAGGTTACGACGGGCTGAGAATACTGTAGTAGCATCACCTATGACAGAAGTGGAGATGTACGTAGTGTTATTACACCTATTTCGGTCAAGGACAAAGTAGATTGAAGAACAAGGAGACAAAAATAACGTGTGAGAGAGAGAGAGAGAGAGAGAGAGAGAGACTGGAAAAGTTCAGCAGGACAAGGACCTTTAAGGTGAGACGATTGTGACTGGCTTGTGAAGGCCGTCATAGCGTGTTGTTGAGTGTAACCGTCGGAGGGGGGGGAGTCTCTGTTCACATCAGATGTTAGCCTGAGTCAAGCTGAGTACTGCCGCGAGACCAAGTGCGGACTCATGTTGCGGGGGCAGCTTTCCACGAAGTTCACCAGCGTATAGCTGCAGATATAGAGTCATACTGTTGTTAGGTATAATCATTAACTTACGGTATTAAGGATACGCAAGGCGTGGAGGTTGCCCGTTCGAATGTTTGTGGTGAAAGAAATTTCCATCGACGAATAGAGAAATAGCGGCGATGTTAAGGTCTTGCTCTCCAGACCATGCATCAGTTTCCGTTTTCTTTTGAAATTGCAATCCTCTCCTTTCTGATACTAACGCATGTGACATGACTGGTAACTTGAGCTGGACTAAACCACTTGGTGGTACTTCTTCCACTAGTGGATCAAGAGCACAAACACGACACTCCACACATATGCATCACACTAATGTCCACGTGAAGCACAACATTCATATCTTGCAACAGAAAGCTGCTTTACTGCGTAGTTCTCTTAACAGTGTACGTTGAAAATTTAGCGCACACTTTACACATTGTGGTGCTGTTTCTCGACCTTCTCGATCTCTTCATCATGCCACAGTATTATAGGTGTCCTGTCCTCGAGTTATGCTCAAGAACGGACCACATAGAATCCAAATTCAGGCCTGTTTCACTGTCGAACTGTATTTAATGGGAAGCATACTGGTGCGAGGGGACTTCAGAAAGTGAGTTATATATGTCATCCCACGCTAAGCACAAGTTGTCAGAAGAGAGTACATGTTCTGGGTACGCTGCAGACGCAGTTCTGATGCGTACGAGTAACAGGTGCACCCCAGGGTGGGAGTGTATTGGCACGGTACCCGGAAACTTTCTCCAAAGTTAAGTACGCGTGCAATACCGTTCTTGTTGCGAAAAACGTCCAAATCGCACAGAGATTCACATAAACTTCTGGCGGTATAAGGACCAACTGCAATGTCGCGTGCAGTCAATAGCAACGTTGTGATAACAATTTGACCAAGGCTGCATAGGCGGGGACGATGCTGATCGGCAAGGAAAGCCATTGACATCGACCACATACCACAACGTCCAGCCAGGCTAGGACGTGATTCGCAGCAAGCGCAGATTTTCCGACGATGAGGACATTCAGACAGCGGTTCTAAAATGGCTCCCTGACCAAGGACCGGATTCACATCATCGAGGAACTGAACAATTGGTAGAACGTACCGACCGTTGTTTATGGAGATTTGCTGACCACGAGATCTGTTCAAAAAATTCCGGAACTTTGTCCACATAATTTTTCGACGCTTATCACCTCTTACTGTGTATGGTCTCCTTCGAAATACTCTCCTCCACAATTGGTACACTGCTCCCAACGCCGTTTCCACTTTCGGAAGCAGTCTTGGGACGCCACTTGCTGGATCACACGAAGCGCCGTCTGCAAATTTTATTTTATCTCGGTTTTCGTTGCAAATCTCCGTCCTTCCAACGGGGTTTTCAACTTTCGAAATAAAAAAGTCCGCAGGGGCCAGGTCTGAAGAGTACAGTGATTTTGTTTTTTGTGTAATAGTCACCCACCAACAGGGATGAATGTGCGGACGCCATATCGCGATGCAAGAGCCATGAATTGTCTCGCCACATTTCAGGCACTTTCATCCTCACATTTTCTCGCAGGCGCCGCAACATGTCCCGACAGTACCATCGATTAACAGTTTGACCCTGTGTCGTGAATTCATTATTAATCCTTTAAAGTCAAAGAAAACTATCAGTATGGCTTTGACATTTGACCTGACCTGAAGAGCTTTTTTTTGGTCTTGTAGAACCTTTTCCGACTCCTTGTGAAGATTGAACCTTGGTCTCAACATCATAACCGTAGACTCCGTTTCATCACCCGTTATGATTCTCTTAAGGAACATCTCGTTCTCATTTGCATGATCCAAAAGCTCTTCACAGATTGCGAGGCGAAGGACTTCCTGGTCTTGACTCATGAGCTGTGGGACGAACTTGGCGGCAACACGATGCATTCCAAGATGCTGTGTCAGGACTTCATGACATGATCCGACTGAAATGTTACATTCCTCTGCAATTTCTCGGACAGTCAGTCTTCGACTAACACGCACAATTGCGTTGACGTTCCTGACGTGGGCTTCGAAGGGCATCTTGAAAGAGGATCATCTCTAACTTCCGTCCGGTCATTTTTAAACCGCGTGAACCATTCGCAGCACCGATCACGGCTGAAGCAGTTATCACCATAGGCTTCCTGCGTCATTTGGTGTTTCTTTGTAAAGGTTTCCTTGAGTTCCACGCAAAATTTAATGCAGGCGCGCTGCTCCTCTAACACAGCCACATTGAAATTCGCAAACTGGGCGACACACCGTTCTACTCAATACGGCACTGAGCAACAACTAACAAACGCCCAACAAAGAAACTTACAGCAGTTACACATTAAACACAAGCCTTTGCAGGGATGCCAACCGCATTTCGCTCCAACACATTATCAGAGAGAAATTGCGAATGTTCCGGAATTTTTGGGACAGATCTCGTACATGGAGAAACAGTATCACGTATCTGCGTCACTTTGAAATGTAATGCAGCATTCAATAAAAGCTACCTGGGACTTCAAAATAAAGTGTAACTTACGTATGAAGTCCCCTCGTAACTGCATCCCGCCATTGTCTTTCGCACTCCTCTACTGCTGTAGAGTCAAGTGCGGATTCCAGGCAACATAAGGTTATAGAGTAGCAGGAACAAGTCTCGCCACTTCGCGTTTATAGCTAAACAGGCGGTCAGCGACGCGAGCTTGGCGCTACATCACCGCCGTCTGAACAAGGTCTCGGGGAGAGCCGTGAAGGCAGACAGCAGATCCACACGTGGGGACGGCCTGCAGGCTCCGAACTGCTACCACCCTCACCACCCTGCAAAGCAGGCCACGATATCATGTGCTTCGACGTCTTGTGACAAATAAGGGGGTTGCTAACTTCTCAAAGTGACGGAAAAGCTCCTATAGTGTAAGTGCTAAAACTATAATAATCTCCATCAAATCGTGCACTACAGCTTCCATAAGAGACACGTCGTTTTAAAGGAACAACACCAATCTGCTAAAAGTTTTTGTTTCTTTATTCTGCTTCATCTGTCAGAACTTGGACCCGATAAGTAAAAAAGAGTAAACAATATTTACTACAAGAAAAGGAGAAAGATATAATAGGCATACCATCACAACTATTAAGTACTTAATTTTAAAATTATTCGTGTTGAATAGCCTACGTTTATAATTTTGAAAAGTGATCCGCGATAACTTATCACTTTGTGAATGTGTGGCCCTGTAATACTATGTTTAATGAATATGTGTTATACATCGTAACATTTACATTTAGATTTGGTCATAATTTGTCTTGCATACCGCATAATATGGTCAAATTTGGAACTCAGTTAGGGCTCTACACTTATCCTATTTATAGGGCAGACAGTGTATCTTGAACTGTAAATGTGTGTGATAACAAACATTACAATCTATAATCCAGTACATTATTAGTTTTTGACAAGAAAGTTTCCGTGTGAATAACAATGACGAAACTTACTTTCGGAATGCCCCTCGCACAATATCAATGAGTCACAATTGGAATTAGTCATTTCATGCAAGTAAGCGGGGAGTGAGAATTTCTGGGAACACATAACAGGCAAACCAGGTAGCAGGCTTCGGTCCAGTGGTAGCATACAGGGGAAATGAACTCAGTCTACCCTAGGAGATGCTTAGAAAACACTTGTGCGATTTGCCCTACAGTATTGCTCAAGTGTCTGGGACAAAAACGAAATACGACTAACAATGGGCATTGAAAGTATATAAAGAAAGGCAGTTCGATTGACTTGGGACAGCGTTACTGAAATATAACGCGAAATGCTTCTTAAGAAATTTTAAGAAATGGTATTAAGTGATGAATCTAGAAATACAGGGTGATTCACGATGATACGCAAATATTTTAATATGTTATTCTACAAGTAAAACTAAAGAAAAAAGTTTATGTAAACATAGGTCCGTAAGTGTTTAGTTACGGACTTACGGCTAATAAAGATTTTGCCTGAAATTTAGCAACTTCGCTAATATGAAGTCATAGCAAAGCTGTACGAGGTTAAAGTAAAGCACGATTTCGATTTATTTTGTTGTTATTGGTCTGGTGAATCTAATAAAACATTTCCCAGACGTGTATCTACAGTAGTTTTCCAGAACATCCAGAGAAGCAAAGACGCAATTTCGCAATATTCTTAATTTATTAACCACTTGCCCCAATTTGTTTTTTTAAATTCCAGACAACTGCACAAAAGTTTTCAACGGAAGTTCTCGAGAATCTAATTTTGGAAAACCACCATATCGGCGTATTCCTCTGTCGTAAATTTGAAAGGCATCCCTATTTCATAAATAATCTACAAACTACAGCAGTTACTATGTGGTTTCTCTTAAATATACTGTTGTTATTATGTTCTTTCACTTAACAATACAGAAAACTAACCTGTTTCAAGGGCAGGAAACGACTGAAACAACTCACAAACGGTTGCCAACAATGACATAAACGTTTCTACATTCTTAATGGGAAGTAAACAAATTTACTTGTATAATAATCTTTGCTTCTCTGCATGTTCTGGAAAACTTTACAGTGGTTTGCAGAGTATATATGTAAACGTAGATGTGCAGCAAAGTTCTACTCAACTGCCACTGACTCGACTGAATTGGACTAGACTTACCACAGCACAAAGACACACTTCTTGTACAGAAACTGTAGGTTACTAATTAGCAAGGAAAAATAGTTCCTTAGCAGTGTGAGCAGCCTCTTTTGATTTGTATAGAACACTGCTGTACGCTTCTCTTCCATGTGTTACTACACTAAAATTCATCTCATTTGCACGATCTTGCATTTGTAGATTGTTCAGATAGATATGTGGGAGTGATGGAAAACACAGTTGTCGAATGCTAGTTGTGACAAACAGCTCTGTGAGTATTTTGAAAATCTACACATACATCGATACAAATGTCTGAAAGCAGGAATGGAGTCCATTTGAAGAAAATGTTGCTTAAATGTCAATTATCGTAAGACAGTAGCTCAACTGGCTCTAAGCACTTTGGGACTTAACAGCTGAGGTCATCAGTCCCCTACACTTAGAACTACTTAAACCTAACTAACCTAAGGACATAACACACATCCATAACCGAGGCAGGATTCAAACCTGCGACCGTAGCAGCAGCACAGTTCCGGACAAGACAGTAGCTGTTTTACTTACATCTTTCGGTAACATTTCTACTGTCTTGCATTTATCATGAAGATAAGTTGGAATAATTCAGAGACGTTAACCACTGTCCATTTGCAATGGATGTAATCATCAAACGAGGATTATTTCAAAAACTGACAGTGAAATCTCAGTTCAAGATATAAATGTCAAGGAATTTACATAATGAACGGTATGTATGCGCGCAAGTACGCTGATTTAAAAAAAAATAAAGAAGTGGCTTAGGAAATGGAAACGACTTTTCAGTGCAGCGTAATATTATCTCCTGCTGACAAAGTAACTAAATTCACACATTCCGTTCACCTAAGGACATAACACACATCCATAACCGAGGCAGGATTCAAACCTGCGACCGTAGCAGCAGCACAGTTCCGGACAAGACAGTAGCTGTTTTACTTACATCTTTCGGTAACATTTCTACTGTCTTGCATTTATCATGAAGATAAGTTGGAATAATTCAGAGACGTTAACCACTGTCCATTTGCAATGGATGTAATCATCAAACGAGGTTAGAGGTAACGGTTCGCGCCACAGTTAGCGTTATTTCGTGTACTCCATATGTAAAGCTGGAGCAATTGATGATACTTCACCCGCAGCATTCACCAGTTAGTCTTTCTTAGCTGAGTGTGGTTTGTTGCACAACCATACCGATAAATAAACATCAGCGATAGTGTACCTTCCACCTAGCTAGGAGCCGTTGTTGGCCGTTATCTGTAGTGCCCGTTCAACAAGCTGCAGCTGTAAAGCGCAGTCAATAGCAATGGCTTCTCTCGGGTCTCGTTAACCATTAATGTCCCACAAATCCTCCGTGCCACATCTCTGCGGTTTTCCTCTTAGAGAGTCATATGTTTCGACAGCGTTCGGAACAACACGGATTATTTCAAAAACTGACAGTGAAATCTCAGTTCAAGATATAAATGTCAAGGAATTTACATAATGAACGGTATGTATGCGCGCAAGTACGCTGATTTAAAAAAAAAAATAAAGAAGTGGCTTAGGAAATGGAAACGACTTTTCAGTGCAGCGTAATATTATCTCCTGCTGACAAAGTAACTAAATTCACACATTCCGTTCACGATATGCAGGACGGTCAGAAACAGTCTGAAAAGCTTGTAAGGCTGTTACATGGCAAGTTGTGCTGAGAAATAACTGTAGTGAAAAAATTAGATACCTTGCGCCGTTTCCGACTTAATTAGCACTGAAGTCAGCCAATCAAGCCACTGCGCGTGCAAATTCAAGCGGCGCGCCGGATACAGTTAGTGTCAGTTGGTTTCATACCGTAGATAATAGCGCACGAGACTGCTCAGCGTTTGGCTTTGGTTCGATTCTTAGTATCGTCTCATGTCCAATTTCTGTATCGCTTTCTTGTTCGATTTTAGGAAAGCAAAAGAAGAACACGTTTGGCGACACCGTCTCTGGTGAGACGCTTGAAATTCCGTGCGCAACGGACTGACTGGCTAACTTCAATGTTAATTAACTCGGAAAGGGCGCAGCGAGTCGAATTTTTTTCTTGACAGTTATTTCTCAGCACAACCTACCCTGCGACACCCTTACAAGCTTTTCAGCCTGTTTTTGACCACACTATATTACAAACACGTCCTTAAGCTCTAAATATCTAAACAGATTTCGGTTGACAGAGTGATTTTTGGTATCGCCGCATATAGTTGCTTTGTAAGATACACAGCCTCTGAAGTCACAAGCACAAATATACAGGGTGCTACAAAAAGGTACGGCCAAACTTTCAGGAAACATTCCTCACACACAAAGAAAGAAAATATGTTATGTGAACATGTATCCGGAAACGCTTACTTTCCATGTTAGAGCTCATTTTATTACTTCTCTTCAAATCACATTAATCATGGAGTGGGAACACACAGCGACAGAACGTACCAGCGTGACTTCAAACACTTTGTTACAGGAAATCTTCAAAATGTCCTCCGTTAGCGAGGATACATGCGTCCACCCTCCGTCGCATGGAATCCCTGATGCAGCCCTGGAGAATGGCGTATTGTATCACAGCCGTCCACAATACGAGCACGAAGAGTCTCTACATTTGGTACCGGGGTTGCGTAGACAAGAGCTTTCAAATGCCCCCAATAATGAAAGTCAAGAGGGTTGAGGTCAGGAGAGCGTGGAGGCCATGGAATTGGTCCGCCTCTACCAATCCATCGGTCACCGAATCTGTTGTTGAGAAGCGTACGAACACTTCGACTGAAATGTGCAAGAGCTCCATCGTGCATGAACCACATGTTGTGTCGTACTTGTAAAGGCACATGTTCTAGCAGCACAGGTAGAGTATCCCGTATGAAATCATGATAACGTGCTCCATTGAGCGTAGGTGGAAGAACATGGGGCCCAATCAAGACATCACCAACAATGCCTGCCCAAACGTTCACAGAAATGAGTCGCATGTCAACACAAGCACCGAAGTCAACATTACCTTCCTTCAAATGGGCCAACTGGCGGTGAATCGAGGAAGTACAGTTCATACTGACGAAACTAAAATGAGCTCTAACATGGAAATTAAGCGTTTCCGGACACATGTCCACATAACATCTTTTCTTTATTTGTGTATGAGGAATGTTTCCTGAAAGTTTGGCCGTACCTTTTTGTAACACCCTGTATATTATTGGACATGTTTTGTTGGTATCCAAAGTTAAAGTTCCATTACTGGGTGCTAATACCATTACGAAACACATGCAAATTGTAACACAGGTGGTCACATGTCTTCTCTGATCTCAAGGCAATCGACATTATATTCCAAGCATCAAAGCCGTAGCGTTGTACTAGGCATCATAACATATTGCCATAGCCGGCCGAAGTGGCCGTGCGGTTAAAGGCGCTGCAGTCTGGAACCGCAAGACCGCTACGGTCGCAGGTTCGAATCCTGCCTCGGGCATGGATGTTTGTGATGTCCTTAGGTTAGTTAGGTTTAACTAGTTCTAAGTTCTAGGGGACTAATGACCTCAGCAGTTGAGTCCCATAGTGCTCAGAGCCAGAGCCATATTGCCATAACCAAGGAACCCACTGTTGCCCTTACCTCCTCTAATAACTGAAGGTTATTAAAATGTATACTGGTACTAATTTAGAAAATATAAAATAAAATATGTAATAATGATTTCTACGCAGAAAATATACCACGCAAAAGAATTAAAGGGTCACTTTTTTGAAACCCTGTCTTTTCCTCCATTCTGATGCAGAAGTTTCAAATATGACTCAAATGCGCCAGCAAACTTCCTTTTCAATGGTGCAGAAGCGTGACGCCGTCTGTCTTGGCGAAGTTTCAAACAGCAAGATGTCGACGCATGTGAAGAAAAGGACTGAGCTCAGAGTTCCATGTGAGGTGTAAGAAGGTTAATGAGATCACATTGGCACCAAATTTCACCACAATGCTGCACATTGCTACAATGCCACTGAGGGTGTGTCACATGTCATACACCCCTTCTCTTGACACCTTTGCAGTGAAGGTCAGAACTGTGACACCCAGCACTGCAGTCACTCAGTTTTCTTATAAGTGGCTGAGAAAAACATTTCAGACACATTGACGCTCAGAACCACCACAAAAAGACCTCAAAGTTTAGCATGAAGAGCGTCAACGAAACTCGCCCTCCCTTGTCGCGTTCATTTACACACATTTCGTGGTCAATAACGACAGCTAGCAGTATGATGTGCAATAGAATGACGTTCTTGATGACAACCTTTGACATTTCCAACATCCACTGGACGATTCAACCCTTCTCTAACGACATTATTGTGCTGAAGCCCCAACAGGGAAAACCCTTGGCGGATTCCTGCCTGTGGGCAGCCAAGACCTTCAACACCCTACAACTGAGTCACATTACGCTGCTTGTGGGTATGCAGAATCTGAGGGGTGTCGAATGGGTTGCCTGCCTGCAGGCGCCTGGGTCTCGGTCAAGGATTAACTCTGCACAGGGATATTTTTAAAGTACTCAACAATGGTGTGCGATTGGCACCAAGGGTGTTGCCGAACTGGGGGGTCTTAAAGGAACCCATTGCCATTTTGCCCATGCTCATGTAAATGTTGCGTCGCTCCTCTCTCCCTTTCGAGATTACGCCACATTAGGGGGCAAAACAGATCTGAAAAAGCATAAATACCCTTCGGTGTTTCGAATCACGCTAAAATTGCGTCGAATGGTTTTGAATGGTGCCTAGTGATCCGATACTGCATACCTGATCGAAAATTGCAGTCACACTACACGCCATGCTTCCGCATAATTACAGAGGAAATTTCTCACTTCTGCATCGTAAAGGAGGAAAATGACATGGCTTCAAAAAAGTGACCCTTTAACTCTTTTCCACTGTTTAGTAGGAGACGTCACAACCATCTTATTTTGTGCTGAGGTGTCGCGGATGTACCAGTTTTCAAAATTTAATTAACATTTATTAGAAATTACTTTGTCATGGCGTCTACACAGATGTCCATATCAAGTTAATCGAAAGGGTAACATTAGAGATTTAATCGGCGATATGCTAATCTGTAAGGAAACATTTACTCATATAATGTGGATAAGCAGAGGATCATCCGCTTTATTCTTTAGAGAGAATGTAGTTCATTTGTTACTTCATTTTGAAAAAGCTTATGGAGAATGCAATTTGTTAAAACCTGTGTCGAGTTGTATACTGTAGAAACATCGCAGAGCGCTACAGCAAAGAATAGTGGCAAGTACGGGCTCTCAAAACAGTCTGAAGGGGATAAGACACGACACTTGTGTGCTGCACTCAGTCACATTTTGCTGTTACGGTATCACCCATTTCTGTGCTAAGACGGGAACGAGGCGGCAGTTGGTTTGAGGCGGTTGCAAGGTAAGACCGTTAGTTGCATGATGCTGCAAGAACATCCACCGCCTGAACTTATGGCGGCAGACTCAGCATTATTGTCACATATTGAATATGAGTAATAGATAGCCAAGCCCGCCCGGTTAGCCGTGCGATCGAACGCACGGCTTTCCGGATTGGGAAGGAGCGCCTGGTCCCCGGCACGAATCCGCCCGGCGGATTTGTGTCGAGGTCCGGTGGGCCGGCCAGTCTGTGGATGTGTTTAGGCGGTTTTCCATCTGCCTCGCAAACAAGTTCTCCACGTACGCGTACACCACCTTTACTCTACCACGCAAACATAGGGGTTACACTCGTCTGGTGTGAGACGTTCCCTGGGGGGATCCACCGGGGGCCGAACCGCACAATAACAATGAAAGAGTGGTTCGATGTGGGGCGGCGGAGGAGTGAAGCGGACTGCGGTAGTCGTCGTGGGGCTGTGGACCACTGTGGCTGCGGCGGGGACGGAGTCACTCCGTCGTTTCTAGGCCCCCGTTTCACATACAATACAATATAAAAGATAGCCGGACTTGTGATATAACATATTAATGGTAAATAATTTACTGGGTTATTGATGAATAAGAAAATCATTTACCGAGACACTGAGTGCTGCTGCCCGTCATTATTTCATGTACAGTGTGTTTCAGGGGAAACAGTAAATATTTTAAGAGACAGTAGTACAGACTTATCTGAATAAAACATTCCATATAACATGTGTCCGGTTTGTATGGATTACAGAGACACAGCTGATTACAGGGATAAGTTTACATTTCATATGTTCGTAATCTATCTGCTACGGGTTTGTTTATCGACTTGCATTACTCTGAAATTCAAACTTGAAAACCGTCAGTGTGTTCTGGACCTTCTCTTCCCACTTTTTTGCATTTCTTTAATCGTTTTGGAATCTGAGACATACTTGTACTGATTGAATCTATCAGTGCTGATTATGAACAGCCTCAGTGGTTGGACAATTTAGGCGTCAGTTACCTTGTTCATATTCTCTCCACACTGGGCAGCTAATGCGCATCAAATTCTTCTGTGGCTGCGTGCCTGGCTTGCGTAATGAGCTAAGAAAGGGACAGATAAGGTTCGGTGATTCCAGAGTAGCCCTGAGGAGTCAGATCTTGTACCTTCCCTCCTGACTCACTCTTTGTGGGACACAAAGAGTTTGCAGTAGAAGGGTATGTCTCACTGCTGCGAACAAGGGCTCAGAGCTCTTAAGACTTTTTTTCTTGTTTTGTACAATACTGCCACCTCTGACATTTTGTCGGTGGAGTTGTCGTTTACTCTATATAAAAGACTTAACGACACTAGGGAATCTTTCATTCTGCAGCAGAGTGTGCACTGTTTTGAAACTTCCTGGCAGACTGAAACTTGGTTGCAATTTAAAACTGTGTGCCAGACCGCAACCCGAACACGGAACGTCAGAGTTAATTACGCTTGAAAGTGGAAAGCTTGAATGTGGAACGTTCACAAAGTTACAGCAAAACTGCGCTACACACCACCAGCAATCATGAAAGTCATCTACGCGACACACAAACACACTTTTGACATACTACGTTGAGGAAAGAGGAGGGACACCAGCTGAGAGTTTCCGTACGACAGACGAATATCATTGAGAACTGTCAGATTGTCGCAACAGGTCTGTTCGAATTAACACACACACACGCACACACACAAGCACTTATGCACAGTGAGAGAAGGGGGAAGGGGGAGGGACAGCTATTACGGTAGCCGCCCAGCTGACGCCACTCGCCGCAAAGAGTGTCTGGTGTTTACTGCGTATCGCGTTACCCGCCGCCGGCGCGTGCCACAGCGGCAGTGCATTGTTCCTGTGCGGTGAAAGCGAGCCAGACTGGTGCGCGCAGACCTGGAGTGTTATTACGCAAGCCCAAGACAGCTTCTGCCGCCCGCGGAAGACTTGCGGTTCCGTGACCTCGGGCACCTGGCCTGCCGCGGTGGCGGCGACGCGCGGTTGCCCAGCGCCCCGAAGGATATGCGTAACACGTGGGAAATTTGCGGCTGATCAATCAAAACTGTAGGAGCTACGTGCGTCTCTGCATGTGTCAGGTAGTCCTGCTATACAGTCATTATGTCCAACATGCCTTCATGTCGTCTGGAGCTCACCAGCTGGTCCAAATGCGCAGCGCGGTTTTAATCCTGGCGTGTCTGCCCACTGGCCAGTTAAGCTCGTGGAGGCCTTGCTGCCTCTAGCTCGGTGACTGGGTCTTATGTTGTTTCGTCATCGTCAACATCATCATCGACGCGCAAGTCGCTGAAGAGGCGTCAAATAAAAAGAGATACATTATCGGCATCGACATACGATCATTTCATCTCATCTGCATCTATACTCCGCAAGCCGCCTTACGGCATGTGACCGGGGGTGCTTCTGGTATCATTATCTCACCTCTTTCCTCGTTGCTTATTTAATTCGTTAATAGCTCGTAGGAAGAATTATTATCGGTAATGTTCTGTATGAGCTCTAATTTCTCTGATTTTCTCGTCGTGGTCATTTTGTGAGACATATGTTGGAGGAATTAATATCTTGCCCAATTCTTCTGGAAACGCGCCTTCTAGGAATTTAAACAGTAAACCTCTTCGCGATGCACAACGCCTATCTTGTAACGTTGCCACCGGAGCTTGTAGAACATCCCCGTAACAGTCTCGCGCTGACTAAACTACCCCGCAATGAAACTCGCTGTTCTTCGTTGGTTGTTCTCTATCTCTTCTATTAATCCAACTAGGTAAGGGTCCCAGACTGATTAGCATATACAAGTACAGGCCGAAAAAGTGTTGTGGAAGTGTAATTCGTCCACTAAAGCGGTGCTTCCAAGGCGCTTGTTCGATCGGTTCTTGAGTATTGTTCATCAGTCTGGGGCCTTTACCGGATAGGAATGATAAAAGAGGTGGAGAAGATCCAACGAAGAGCGGCGTCTTTCGTCACGGTATCGTTTAGTCCGCGCGAGAGCGTTACACAGATGCTCAACAAACTCCAGGGCAGGCGCTAAAAGAGAGGCGCTGTGCATCACGGCGGAGTTTACTAGTGAAATTTCCAGAGAGTACTTTCCGGGAAGAGTTGGACAACATATTACTTCCCTCCACATACGTCTCACGATATAACTACGACAAGAAAATTCGAGAAATAAGAGCTAATACAGAGGCTTATCGACAACCATTATTACCACACGCCATTCGCGAAAGGAACAGGGAAGGGGGGAGGTCAGTCAGTGATATCAGAACTACCCTCCGCCACACACTGTCAGGTGGCTTTCAGAGTATTGATGTAGATACAGATGTGTAGGGCAGTTCTTTCGCAGATGGATTGTATTTCGTTAAGATTTTCTCAGTCAATCTCAACCAGCCATCTGCTATGCTTTTCTTCCTTTCTTATGTGATCCTTCCAGTTTAGGTCGCTCTGAATAGTTACTCCTTAGTATATCACGGTACTTACTGTTTCCAGCGATTTGTTGCCGATGGTGTAATCGAACAGTACCAAGAATCAGCCACTCGGAGCATGCTAAAGAGGCATTCGCCAACGTGAGAAACAAGATAACTAATCTTAGCATGCTTGATCGTGGTCGTCTGACTGGTCCCAGATCCTTGCTGCGTGCTGCCTTCAGACTTGTCCTAGCCCCACACCTATAATGAACAGGTAAATAGTCCCATCTGTTTTCATTAAGTGCCATGGACTCAAATGGCTCAAATGGCTCTGAGCACTATGGGACTTAACATCTTAGGTCATCAGTCCCCTAGATCTTAGAACTACTTAAACCTAACTAAGCTAAGGACATCACACACATCCATGCCCGAGGCAGGATTCGAACCTGCGACCGTAGCAGTCGCGCGGTTCCGGACTGCAGCGCCTAGAACCGCACGACCACCGCGGCCGGCTGCCATGGACTCCGAACTGCTATGCAACTTAGCATTTTTTCATGTACACAAAACGTTGTCCGAGATGAGAAAACCGACAAATGACAGTAAAAACTCTTTGGGATGCCGGTGATTGGAAGCTGGAGCGTTGTTCAAGTAGTCCGACTCCAGGAGCAACCAGTTCCGTGATTACTATGCAGTCGCCCCCGACACGTGTAACAGCCTTGATCACCTACTCATGGGAATAGATTCCTAAATGTTTATCTGGCAAATTCAATGCTAGAGAACAAAAACAATTTGCACACAGCCATACCTCTCAGAACAGTCTGATTTCTATAGCTTACAGTTGCCAATATTTACTTTTATGATACCGATATGTCACGATGTAAAACTAGCGCGGCCGTACGTTGATAAGCTAATTTCTATACCTAGAGTGTACCTACAAATGTTCCAGATATCACTCTTAACACAAAAGTGGGCATTGGTCTGCGGAATGGCAAACAGAGCTTTTGAGTACTTCTAACCGTAATATAGCACGTGACTTCTGTTTGTGATGTATGTTTATGTGCGTCGTTTATAAACTATAGAGCATCGTAGACAACTCTGACGCTCTGAATAGGCCGGCCCCTGTGGCCGAGCGGTTCTAGGCGCTTCAGGCTTGCCGGCACGGTAGTTCAGCGTGATCGGTCAGAGGACTGCGTGCTCTCTGTATTTAAAAAAAAACTGAATCAAGGAATCAACTATCAACTTGAACGGATGTCTTGTAACGTCCGCCCAGACCAAACGCAACGAATTATATCGAACAAAAAAAAAAAATTTATAGTCTGAAACCGCGCGACCGCTACGGTCACAGGTTCGAATCCTGCCTCGGGCATGGATGTATGTGATGTCCTTAGATTAGTTCGGTTTAAGTAGTTCTAAGTTCTAGGGGAGTGATGACATCAGACATTTAGTCCCATAGTGCTCAGAGCCATTTGAACCATTTTTCGAGCTCTGAGTAGACAGGGTTCGATAAAATAATACAAACACCAACGGAAAGTGGTCAGAGAGAACCTGAGAATAACATAAAATTAATACTTTTAAATTCTAAATAATTGTCTAAAGCATATTGTACACCTCTTCAAAAAGAAACTGTTCCAGTTCCTTGAGATGCAGAGGTTCATCAGCTCGCAGTTTCTTTTCCAGTACGTACTGGAATGACAGATTAAGGCTAGTGATTGTAGACGTCAGGAATATAACCTGTGTTACCGTCATGTTCATCCAGCTAGTCACGGTCATTTCAAGCGTACAGTTGGGACCTCTTTCATAGACCTTCACCAGTTATCTTTCATTGCAGAGTGTTCATGTTTTTGCGTCATCAGTTTTCTGACTTGTCTGACGCGACTCGTCACGACTTTCTGTCCTGTGACAAGTTGCCCATTGGAGACTAGAACTTGCACCCAATATCAAAAAATGGTTCAAATGGCTCTGAGCACTATGGGACTTAACTTCTGAGGTCATCAGTCCCCTAGAACTTAGAACTACTTAAACCTAACTAACCTAAGGACATCACACACATCCATGCCCGAGGCAGGATTCGAACCTGCGACCGTAGCGGTCACGCGGTTCCAGGCTGACGCACCTAGAACCGCACGGCCACACCGGCCGGCGCACCCAACGTCCTCTATTAATTGTTGAATATATTCCAATCTCACCTTAGCTACAGTTTGTACCCTCTACAGCTCTCTTTGGTTCACAGAAATCACTTAAAATCACGATGTGACCGCTACAGAAACATCTTCTTGCTATTTAGGAAAAAGTGCACTCGTTGGACATTTCCACTGATTAGTCCTCCGTCATGCAACTATGAACCATCATTAAAAATAAATAAATAAATGAAACTAGTTACTTATGTAGGTGCGAGAAATGTGTCAAAAGCGGCTGCACCGTGAATGTTTTATATCTGTCTCATTGTTTTCATTGAAAGTGTGTTCTTCTGATGCAAATTAAGCTCTTCAGTCACTTTCATAGAAGCATACTTATTACTACAGGTAACAATAATTTTAAAATTCTAAACTGAGCTACAACTTAACTCCGTCCGAACAGACCTCGGACGGTCCAACGGTACCGACCGACCGTCGTGTCATCCTCAGTCGACAGGCGTCACTGGACGCGGATACGGAGGGGCATGTGGCCAGCACACCGCTCTCCCGGTCGTTGTCAGATTTCGTGACCGGAGTCGCTACTTTTCAACCAAATAGTTCCTCAATTGCCATCACACGGGTTGAGTGCATTTCTCTTGCCAACAGCGATTTTGATTGTCTACAGTCTCTATTAATAAGACTTGTTTTCTTCTAATACACTGGTCAGCAAAACTTAAGGACGAAAATAACTTTCACATGGTACGCTACTGTCAAAAAAACTTGGCTCGATGAAACTTGGACCATACATAGTAAGACTGGCTACGACGTAGCACAGAAGGTAACTTAATATGCAACGAGACGAACAGAAATCACACTTTTATTCAAAGACTGTGAATACGCTGAAGTCATCGCGATTTATTAAGGCCCCTGGGCGTTACAAAAGGGGAGACATGGTTCTTAGTTGGGTGTGTGATCACCACGGACGGCAATGCCTGTTTTGCAACGTGCCCCCATGCTGGCCACAATATTGATAAGAAGTTGTTGTGGTAGGGTCTTCGATTCGTCCACCAGCGCAGGGGATAACTGTTGGATGGTCGTTGGTGGATGTGGACGTGCTGCAATACATCTCACTAGCGCATCCTATACGTGCTCTATAGAATCTGAATCGGAGGATCGGAAACGCCAGTCCATTCGCCGAATATCCTCTTGTTCCAAGAGCTTCTCCAACTGCGCTGTTCGATGCGTGCATTGTCATCCATAAAAATAAAGTCCGAGCCGAAATCACCCCTGGAAAGAAGGATTACAGTGTCACATAAAGTTGACCGGTGAGTATGCCATGTTCAAAAATCTGGAGGTCAGTATCCTCATACAAATTATGCCTTCTCACACTACAACGACAGGATAACCAAAACGATAATGTTCGTCAATGCTGGACGTAGCCTCGTATGACGAGAGGTGGGAACACGTCAAGCGCCCAGAAACATGTCATTTTCAGGGGATAGCTTACTATGAAGTGTGTCAGAGCATCGTTCCTTTTAAGAGTATATTGTCCTCGTATCAACAATGTTTACATGCTCCATGTGTACAATAAGATCAGGGTGTCGGTCATGTATACATTTTGTTAGTTTTTTCCATAAAAATAATAAACACAACAGATTCAACAGATATACATAACGGATACTTTAATCATTAATAACATATTCACCCTCACTATTTACAACAGTCTGCCAACGCTGGAGTAGCTTTTCGGTTCCGCGACTGAAGAAAGCCGGCCGCGGTGGCCGTGCGGTTCTAGGCGCTTCAGTCCGGAACCGTGAGACTGCTACGGTCGCAGGTTCGAATCCTGCTTCGGGCATGGATGTGTGTGATGTCCTTAGGTTAGTTAGGTTTAAGTAGTTCTAAGTTCTAGGGGACTGATGACCTCAGATGTTAAGCCCCATAGTGCTCAGAGCCATTTGAACCATTTTTGACTGAAGAAATCATGCGGTTTTGAGGCGAATAACGCGTAGAGCCAAGTTCGGAGTGCATTTTCACGCTGGAGATGTCGTCCAATAATGTCCCATATGTGCCTGATTAGAGACAGATTTGGTGATCGAGCAGGCCAAGGCAACATGTCGACTCTTTGTAGAGCATGTTGGGTTACAACTGCGGTATGTGGGCGACTGTTATCCTGTTAGAAAATACCCCCTGGAATGCTGTTCATGAACGGCAGCACAACAGGTCGAATCACCAGATTGACGTACAATTTTGCAGTCGGTGAGTGGAGTAATCACGACAGTGCTCCTGATGTTATGCGAAATCGCACCCCAGACCGTTAACTCCAGATCGAGGTCTGCGTCTAACACGCAGAGAGGTTGGTTGCAGGCTCTCAACTGGTCTTCTAAGCAACACACGGCCCTCACTGACACCAAGGTAGAAATAACTTTCATCAAAAAACACAACAGACCTCCACGCTGCCCTCCAGTGAGCTCTTGTTTGACACCGCTGAAGGCGCCAATGGCGGTGGTTTGGCGTTAGTGGAATCTGTCCTTGAAGGAACCGATTTGTAACAGTTAGTTGTGTCACTGTGGTGCCAACTGCTGCTCAGATTGCTGCTGCAGATGCAGTACGATGCGCCAGAGCCATGCGCCGAACACGGTGGACTTCCCTGTCGGTAGTGTCACGTGGCCGTCCAGAGCCCGGTCTTCTTGCGGCCGTACATTCTCGTGAACACTACTGCCGGAACACATATACAGTGGGTACATTCCTGCCAAGTCTTTCTGCAATACTGCAGGAGGAACATCCAGCTTCTCGTAGCCCTATTACACGACATCGTTCAAACTCAGTGAGAAGTTGATAATGGCGCCTTTGTCGCCGCAAGGCATTCATGACTAACGTCATCTCAGCACGTCCAATCACAAAAGCAGCCAACACTCACGACCGATACAGCATGTATTTAAAGCAAACCTGATTTACATTCTCACAGTGGCGCTGCTAGCGCCACACTTATGCGACTAGCGCGAAATTTGAATAAATATCATGTTTCAGATGTAGCAACACGCCTACCCAACTTCCGTTAATGTCGCATAGCTCCGACCTGGTGCTGCGATTTTTTTCCCTTCAGTGTATTGATCTGGGAAAGTCTTATTAAACAAGCCGACGTGACAACTGGCACAGAAGCGGACACATATTGAGCACGCGTACAGCAATATAGAGATATTTATAGCTTATTTATGACAAATACGTCTTTGGAATACCACTTTATCATATGAGGTTAAATTTGGTATTAACGAAGCTACGCGTTTTACTGTTAGTCAGATATCATAATGAGAAGCAAAATAGTAGGGGAGGGGGGAAGGAGGGGAGAGGAGGAGGAGGGAATTTAGAAAAAATGAATTCTTCGACAAATCTCGGTGCGCCGTTGTGGCGTACATAAAAAACCATAGAAGTTTCATTTGATTTTTACTGTTTTGTTCTGTTACCGTTTCCGAGCGTATCCATTCAGAAATCTTAGACTGCACTTTTTGCAATGGTTGTATGGGCATGTATGAAAAAACTGTTTCTTATTTTGCTCTACACTACCAACATATTCAAATCCGATGAAAATCCCTTGGTTAGGTATACTTGTAAATCTCATGCGGCCATCCACAGTTCTATTTTCCATAGTTATCTGAAGTCATTCTAGCTTGTGTTCCGTCTCTAATGATGTCGTCGTCTTCGGGACGTTACAGCGTAATATTTCTTCTGTGGTTTGTTGTATAACGAACGACGATATTCATGGTGCGGGAACAAGAAGGTAGTGAGACAGGGAGCTGGGCAGCGTGTCACTGGGGCCGTCGCGGGCTGCATCGATCTGCGGAGGAGTGGCCGCACCAGCTGTAGCCGCGACCCGCAGTGCTGGGCGACGACCTCGCCAGCCGAGCGGCACGTGCGTGTTTTGCTCCTACTCTTCTGGGAACGCCTGTACTTTCGCTCCAGCCAGGCCCCGCACCACAACATTCTAAACTCGCATCACTTTATTCTCTCGGCAGTTGTACTGATGCAAATAAACCTTAATTCGACTGAAGTATTTAGTAAATCGACAGGTCTATACATTGAGGTGACAAAAGTCATCAGATACCTCCCAGTATCGTGTCGGACATCCTTTTGTCCGGTGTAGTGCAGCAACTTGACGTGGCATGGATTCAACAAGTTCACTGCAGAGATATAGAGCCATGCTGCTTCTATAGTTGTCCATAACGGCGAAAGCGTTATCGGTGCAGCACTTAGTGCACGAACTGCCCTCTCGATTACCTCCCATAAATGTTCGATGGCTTCGTGCCGGGCGATCTGCTTCGCTCGAACTGTCCAGTATATTCTTCAAACCAGTCGTGAACAATTGTGGCATAATGACAAGCAGCATTGTCATCCACAAAAATTCATTCGTTGTTTGGGGACATGAAGTCCATGCATGGCTGCAGATGGTCTCCAAGAAGTCGAACACAACCGTTTCCAGTCAATGATTGGTTCAGTTGGCCCAGAGAACCCACTCCATTCCATGTAACACAGCTCACGCCATTATGGAGGCACCACCGGCTTGCACAGTGCCTTGTTGACAACTTGGATCCATTGCTTCGTTCAAATGTTCAAATGTGTGTGAATTTCTAAGGGACCAAACTGCTGAGGTCATCGGTCCCTAGACTTACTCACTACTGAAACTAACTCATGCTAAGAACAACACACTCAAAACCCATGCCCGAGGCATTGCTTCGTGTGGCCTGTGCCACATTCGAACCCTACCATTAGTTCTTACTAACTGAAATCGGGACTCATCTGACCAGGCCATGGTTTTACAATCGTGTAGGGTCCAACCGATATGGTCACGAGCCCAGGAGAGTCGCTGCAGACGATGTCGTGCTGTTAGCAAAGGCATTCGCATCGGTCGTCTGCTGCCGTAGCCCTTTAACCCCCGATTTCGCCGCACTGTCCTAACGCATACGTTCGTCGTATGTCCTAAATCGATTTCTGCGTTTATTTCACTCAATGTTTCTTCTCTGTTAGCACCGAGAACTCTACGCGAACGCAGCTGCTCTCAGTCGCCAAGTGAAGGTCGCTGGTCACTGCGTCAACCCCTGAAATCTATCTCGACACATTCTTGACGCTGTAGATTTCGGAATATTGAACTTCCTGACGATTTCCGAAATGGAATGTCCCATGGCGCCTAGCTCCAACTACCGTCCCCCGTTCAAAGTCTCTTCGTTCCCGTCGTGCGGCCATAATCACGTCAGACACCTTTTCACATGAATCACTTGAGTACAATGACAGCTGTGCCAAAGCACTACCCTTTGTCTACGCGATACTACCGCCATCTGTATATGTGCATATCGCTTTTCCATGACTGTCATCTCATTGTAGATAATTTCAGTAGTACGGACCGTTATTATGAAACGTGAGTTTCTCCAGAAATCTTCACATAATTTACGGGAATATAGCCGGGTGACGTCTTCGATATTTCAACATAGCATTAATTCTATCCCTATGTTTCTTGACAAAGGAGAGAGTAGGTTTCTCGCAGAATTGAAGCAAAAACCTCCATCTTTTAGTTTATAAGGTCATTCTTTGGTTGTGTGGTGGCTCTGCAAACCGAGGCTTTAAATTCCCTTGCTCAGTGCTTCCTTCCTCCATTTGTGCCCCTAAAAAATGACGGTCTTCATCTGTTGGCGGTTGTCGAAGACGTCACCCGGCTCCATCCTCGTAAATTACACTGATGAAAAAAAAAGAAAAAAAAACATCGGAACACCAAGAAGCAGTTGTATGACATTAACGGCAGTTGGTATCCGTGTTTCTACATCAGGAAGATTATGTCTATTCAGATTTCGCGCCAGACTCGTAAGAGTGGCGCTAGTAGTGCTCGTTTTCCCCGCGTGCCGTTCGAGAGTGGAACGGTAGAGAGACAGCTTGAAGGTGGTTCATTGAACCCTCTGCCAGGCACTTTATTGTGAATAGCAGAGTAATCACGTAGATGTAGATGTATGACGGTGTAGATTAGGTTTGCTTTAAATAAACGCTGCAACGGCCGTGAGCTTTAGTTACCTTTGAGACTGGACGAGGTAAGTTGATGCTAGTCAAGAATACCTTATTGGGACAACGACGCGATTATCAACGCGTCACTGAGTTTGAACGAGTTCATGTAATAGGGCTACGAGAAACAGGGCGTTCCTTCTGCGATATTGCAGAGAGACTTGGCATTGAACGTAGCTCCTCTGTACGATTGTTGGCAGCGGTGCTCACAACAATATACGGTCGCAAGAAGACCGGTCTCCGGACGAACACATGACGCTACCGCGAGGGAAACCATCGTTTGAAAATTTAGGGTGGGGGTGGGGAGAAAGGAAAGCAAAGGGAAGGGTTTACTGATGTCAGCTGCATCGGGACATCACGCGGAATCAGCGGCGACGTGCGAAAACGTGTGCCGGACCGGGATTCGAACCCGGGACCTACTGCTTACTAGGCGGGTGCATAAATGAATGCGCCATCCGGGACACAGTGCTATCACAACTGCGTGGGCTATCTCGGCACGCCTCAAGGCTGACCCACACTCCCACCGAACACCACCTATTCGGACATGCCCGAAAGAACAGACACCACACATTCATATAAACGAAGACGATCGTGTTCGGTGCGTGCCTGTGACGCTTCGTACGTAATCATCAGCAGCAACTTAATTAGCACTGGCAGTGTTACAAATCGGTCAATTCAAGGACAGCTCCGAGCCAGACACTCTGTAGCGTGCATTCCACTGACCCCAAACCACCGCCATTTCCGATTTCAGTGGTGTCAAGCGAGAGGTCATTGGAGGGCGCGTTGGAGGTCAGTGGTGTTTCCTGAAGAAAGCTGGTTCTGCCCAGTGCCAGTGGTGGTCGTGTGTGGGGCTAGGAGGAGGCTAGTTGACGACATGCAACCAGCCAGTCAGTGCTGACATGTTGTTTCGGCCTTCTCGATCACCAGATCTGTCTCCAGTCGAGCACATATGTGACATCATCGCACGACAACTTCTGTGTCATCCACAAACAGTATTAACCGCCCTTGTGTTGACCGACCAAGTGCAACAGGCATGGATCTCCATCCCACAAGCTGTCATCTGGCACCTATACTAAATATTATATGGACGTTTGCATGCTTGCATTCAGCATTCTGGTGATCACACGCGCTATTAATGTACCGGCTTTTCACATTTGCAGTGGCAAACTTACGTTAACGTAAGATCTTGCAATGTTAATCACTTAAGCATGTTACCTAGACGAATGTATTCCCGAAATTTCATTATTCTACAATAACTTCCGTCAGTGTGTTTGGAGAAGACTGTTTACAATATATGCAACTAAGATAGTGGATGTCGGAAGCTCCATGACGTTCTTCGTGCGTGATGCGGTTGTCTGTAGCAAGATAGCAACGCCAGGAAACTGTAGCAAGACCTGCAGAGGATTGATAACTGGTGTAGGGACAGGAATGTGAACCTGAACTTAAATAAATGCAACTTGTGCAATAATTACACCAACATTGACGAATCACTGGAAACAGTAAAACATGCTCGACTAACCATATGGAGCAACCTAAAGTGAATGACTATATAAGACCGACTGCAGGAAAAGCAGATGCCGGGCTGAGATTCAGAGGAAAAACCTTAGAGAAATGTAATTCGTGCACGAAGGAAGTGGCTTACAAAAACTAATTCGACCGAAGCTTTAATAATGCTCATCTGTCTAAGGCCCTTACGAGGCAGTGTTAATAGAAGAGATAGAGAAGGTCCAACGTAGAGCGGCGCGTTTCGTCACGGGATCGTTTAGCCGACTCGAGACCATTTACGGAAATTCTCGACAAACTGCAGTGTCGGGACATTACAAGAGATGCGTCGTGGATTGCGGAGGGGTTTGCTATTGAAATACCGAGATAGTATGTTCCGAGAAGAGTCGAGCAACTTATTACTTCGTCCCATGTGCGTGTCTCGAAATGGGCACAACGAAAAAAAATCTGAAAAATTAGACCTCATAGGGAAGTTTACCGACAACCTTTCATCCAATGCGCAGAGAAACAGGAACAGGGAAAGGGGTTGGGTGGAAGGGGCAGCAGATGCGGTACCAGAAGTACCCTCCACCACACACCGTAAGATGTCTCGCGGAGTATAGATGCACATGTAGACGTCTTTCAGAACAGTAACAAAGTACAGACACAAACAATGGACGGAAGGGGAATTTAAAGGTCAATGACTCTTCGGTATCCTGGTCATTAGGAACGTACGGGCTGCTAAAAATGAATCATTCGTTTTCAGAGTTTAGTATTTACAAAAGTATTACATGAACAAATACCGTTGATGCATGAAACTCACCGAGTTTCCATTGCGTCCATCAACTGGTGTTACTAGTGCAGTGCCCCGACGAAAAGGCGACAAAGCAACAAAAGAGTTTTTGTATTGGTATATGCGAGATACTTAGCTGTTGTAACTGTGCAGCCTACATTCAGGAAGAATTCGGGAAAAGAACCCCACGTAAACAGAGAGCTGTGAGTGAGTTGGAATCGTCAGTTAAGAGACCATAGTTGTCGCTGTAAACAGAAAAGTACCGGTCGACAAAGTGTGCCAGATGCAATCGTACGCAGTCCAAGAAAATCGACAGTTCGCACAAGGCGCGAAATTTGAATACCTTAGTAAACTGTGTGGAAGATTTTGCGACGACGGTTACGTTTCAAAACTAACTGCCTGTAACTTGTGCAACAGCTACAACCGGAAGACAATAGCCGGCACCTTCAATTTTGTATCACAGTTCAGGTAGCACTTCAGGGTGAACATTTCGCCTTCAAGCTGATCTTCAGCGTCGAAGAAACCTTCCATTAATCACCACAATGTAGAGTGCAGGGCACTGAAAATCCTCATGCAGTTGTGATGCATGAACGACATTCCCGAAGGCTAATGTTTTCTGTGCAGTGTCACAGTCGAAGCAGTATGGGCTGTTTTTCTTCTATGAAAAGACTGTGACCGGTGCCTCTTACCTTGATATCTTGCAGTTGTAGTTATTCTCACAACGAACTGCAGATTCCGAGAGTTTCATTTTACAACAAGAAGGAGCACCTCTTCATTGGAGCACAGATGTTCGTCGCTACTTCAACGACGAACTTGCGCATCCCTGGATTGGGCTTAGTGGTGAAGAGATGTACCTCTGTTCTCTTTGACTCCAGACCACCTGACGTAACGCCTCGAGACTTTTTCCTTCGGGGAAGAGAGAGAGAGAGAGGGGGGGGGGGGGATGGCATGTTTACTTACCCCTAGGGCCAGAACACTGGAACAGTTCAGAGAACGCATCAGTCCTGCTGTGATGCCCATTGACAGGATGTTACTACACAAGAGAGGATCGAACTTTACTACAGCTAGGATGAGTGTTGCTTCACCAGAGGGGCACTTATAGGAACACCTGTAGAGTGAAAAATGCGAATTTGGTGGGGTTTCCGGTTCTATTCATGCATCAATCACATTTGAACATGTTGACACTGGAAAATATAGAGCTTTGAAAACGAATGAACCATTTATAGTAGCCCTGAAGATGTAGCTTGAAATGGACGTGAATGGAGGTAGGAAGAGGACGTGAATTTGGTAGAGGAAACGCCCCGATATTTGGCTTGAATGGAAAACAACGACAACCAAGCCAGGTGCGGGTTTTAGCTCAGTCCATCCAGAATACTAGTCGATTGACTTAATGAAAAGTCAGCTCCATCTTCTTCGATTAGAAAGGGAAAGAGATTACGTCAAAAATATCAAGTAAAATCAGTATTAGCGAAGGCAAAAGAAGAACTAGATGTTGGAAAGCGCAGCCCTTCTGCAAGGAAAATCCCACACAAGACGTTGGTGCGATCAGTTCTACAGCAGGAATATTATTTGAACGTTTGGAGCCCTTATAAGTAGGCATGACTACAGGTATCGAATTAATTCAGAAACGCGGCGCTATGATTCTTATAGGTCAGAATTACCCAACCAAAAGTATACCAGAGATGCTCGGGGAACTTCAGTCGGAATCTATGGAAGAAAGAAGACATAGGTGTCGGGAAACAATATTAGGTAAACTTAGAGAATATGTATCTGAGGTAGACAGTGTGTCCATTCTGCTGCCACTGTCAAGTATCTCGGGTACGGGTCATAAGAATAAGAGAAATTAGGCCGCGTACGGAGGCATATACAAGTCCTGTCACATTCCTCTCGTTCAACATGCGAATGCAGTAAAACAGAAACTCGCTAATACTGATACGTAGTCTCCTTCGCCAGGCATTGTACAATGAGTTGGTGCTGTAAAGCGGATCTATAGTTCGAATTAAATAACTTTGTGATTGAAATGTAGAAGTGGTGGAGGGGCGTCACAGCTGTGCGCGGCCAGCCGGTACGCGGAGGATCGGACATGTTTGCGCGACCTTGCGATGACAGACGCCTCACGGAAGACTCACCGTGTTTTGGTTCACTACTAGGTTTCCGTAGACATTCTCCAAGCGCCTATGAATATCTGTGATGCCCTGTTTTCCACTAAAAGAAACTCAATGACAGCTCTCTGCTTGGAACGCACCTCCGTTACAGATGCCATTTTGAAGGCTACTGCCGGCCGACGTGGCCGTGCGGTTAAAGGCGCTGCAGTCTGGAACCGCAAGACCGCTACGGTCGCAGGTTCGAGTCCTGCCTCGGGCATGGATGTTTGTGATGTCCTTAGGTTAGTTAGGTTTAACTAGTTCTAAGTTCTAGGGGACTAATGACCTCAGCAGTTGAGTCCCATAGTGCTCAGAGCCATTTTTTTGAAGGCTACTAAAGCGCCGCCACCTATCGGAACTTTAGAAAACTATAGGGGTTGAAGCGGGAGTGTGCCACGACGTCACACAACAAATTTCGCATTTTTTCAACCGAAACTGGCCGAGAAAAAGAAGTTGTGCATTACTTTTTGGGCGCCCCTCGTATAAAACAGAGGAAATACCTTCAAACTTCAAGAGATGTGAATACTAACGAGTAATCAGTTTAATAGCTTCTGGTTGAAAAATATTGGCACTAAATATTTACAGAATGGAAATGCTGGTAGAAGCCGACCTTGGGGAAGATCAGATCGGGATCTGGGAAGATTCAGGAATACGTGAGATGGGACTCGCCCCATGACTTATCGTAGAAGATAGGTTGTAGAAAGGCAAACCCTCGTTTATACCATTTGTAGATTTAGAGAAAGCTAATGACAATTTTGACTGGACTACAATGTTTGAATCTTTGAAGGTAGCAGCGATAAAATAAAAGGAGTGAAAGGTTATTTACAATTTTCACAGAAACCAAACTGCAGTTGTAAGAGCCAAAGAACATGAAAGGGAAGCAGTGGTTGTGAAGGGATTGACACAAGATTGTAGCCTACCTTTCATATTATTCAGTCTGTACATTGAACAACAATTCAAGCAAACCAAGGAGAAATTTAGAAAAGGAATTAAAGTTCAGGGGAAAAAATTAAATCTTTTGAGATTTGCGGATGACATCGTAATTCTGTCAGAGATGGAAAAGGACTTGGAAGAGCGTTTAAACTGAATGGATACTATCTCGAAAAGAGATTATAAGATAAATATCAACAAAAGTAAAACAGGGGCAATGAAATGTAGTCGAGTTAAATCAAACGATACTAAGGGAACCAGATCAGGAAATGAGACACTCGGGGTAGTACAGGAGCTTCGCAACTTGTGCAGCACTCTTACTGTTGATGGCGAAAGTAGAAAGGAATAAAATGCAGATTACCAATAATAAGAAAATAATTTCTAAAAAAAAAGAGAGAGTACTTGTTAACATTTAGCAAAAATTTAAGTGTCGGGAAATCTTTTCTCATGGTATATTGCGTACACCCTTGCACGGAAGTTAAACGGAGATGATAAGCTGTTCGCACGAGAAGCGAATAGAAGCACTTGAAATTTGGTGCAACAGAAGAATGCTATAGATTGTATTACTACATCGAATAATTAATGATGAGGTACTGAATCGAACGGGAGAAAAAAGAAATTTATGGCACAACTTGATTAAAAGTAGGAAACGGTTGATAGAACACATACTGAGGCATCAAGGGATCATCAGTTCCGTAAAGGAGGGGGGGGGGGGTGAGGGGTAAAAATTGTAGAGGACGATCTGAGCACGAATACAATAAGTAGATTCAAATGGTGTTGTTCAGAGAGAGGACACTTGCACATGATAGAATAGCTTTGAGTGGAGCATTAAACCAGTCTTTGGAGTGTTGACAACAACAACAGCGTTGTTTTTCATATGTAGAAATGGTATTTTCTGTACTGAAAACAAGCATGAATTCGCATGAAATGTTAATCAATATATCCCACATGCATAGAAATACTGGGGTATCGATGTGGTAGAGTTCGGTCTCTGTGTAGTACTTCCATTCCCTCACGGTGTGTCAAGAAGATCTCTCCACTTACGTTCCTGTCTCCGGGAACCATTACGGCAGTGGCAGGGAGAATGCGGGTCGCCAGCTGCGCAGTGTAAACAGTGGCAGCCCACATTCCCTCAATGTGCGCAGTTATCGCTGCACCACGCGACGCGGCCGTTGAGAACGCAGCGGCGCCAGCGGCTCAGTTGAGTCAGTTACTTCGGGGCCGCTCACCCGGTTTTTAGGAACCACCTGTGATCACACGAGTAACGGAATAGGCAGCCCAAGGCTCCAGACATCTGCGCAACATCTGAGAACTATGACCTGTATTCATTCTTTCGACTGGTTTGATGCCGCCTGCCATTAATTCTTTTCTTGTGGTAACCTCTTCATATCAGAGCGACACTTGCACCCAGCGTCCTCCGTTCAATACGATTCCTTGATGCCCCAGGACCCGCCCTGTCAATAGATCCCTTCTTATAGTCATGTTGTGCCATAAACTTCTTTGTGCCCATTTCGATTTACTACCTCTTCATCAGTTATTCGATCTATCCATCTAGCCTTCAGCATTCTTCTATGGCACCACATTTCCGAAGCATCTATTCTAGTCTCATCTGAGCCACTTATCGCCCATGTTTTACTTCTGTGCAAAGCTACCTCTTAACAAATACCTTTAGAAAGGACTTAATAACAGTTAAACTTATGTTAAGTGTTAGCAAACTCCTCTTTTTCAGAAATGCTCTTCCTGCTATTGCCAGTCGGCATTTTACATCCACTCTGCTTCGGCCGTTATCAGTTATTTTGCTGTCCAAATTGCGAAACTGCCCCATTCCCTAACCAAAATACGGTCAACATAGCCTGATTTAACTTGACTGCATTCCATTACCCTTGTTTTACTTTATCGATGTCCGTCTTTCAGCTGTCTGTAATGTTGAGAAACAGAAGATACCCCATGGCGGCAAGGCTTATAGTTCGAGGGTAGTTTTCCTTTGTAAATAATCATAATCACAGAGTCATATATCTCTGTACTGACCGCGTTGAATAACATTTTCAGCATCTTGTATACCTTCCACTAACTGTAAAGCAGTCCTTATATCATGCATAGGGACGATCACATAGGTGTCAACTGCCTTCTCTGGTGCTATTTTTACCTGTCCACTGCATTTATTGCAATTGGTCAAGGTATGATATATGACGCCGATAATGCAGACTGAACTAGAGAATTTCATCACGTCTCATATATAAGTTAGGAACAATTCTGGTGGGTCGTACAGAGAAGAGGAATTAACGTATAAGCTAAAGAGGAATTATCCTGCTGCCGGCCGATGTGGCCGTGCGATTAAAGGCGCTTCAGTCAGGAACCGCGTGACCGCTACGGTCGCAAGTTCGAATCCTGCCTCGGGCATGGATGTGTGTGATGTCCTTAGGTTAGTTAGGTTTAATTAGTTCTAAGTTCTAGGCGACTGATGACCTCAGAAGTTAAGTCGCATAGTGCTCAGAGCCAATTATCCTGCTGGAAGAGCACGTCACACTCTCCTTGCAGAAACGGCGATGGAATGGTCTGGATAATGTTTTGGGTGCATCTTCATTGTTCAGTGTTAGCTCAAGAAACATCGGAACTGTGCAATCTTTGTATCCTATAATACAATATGCCTCAAGCTGTCTGTTCAACGAATGACGCGGCACTCTCAAACGTCCGTCAATGAGAACAAAGCAGGTTCTTCGTCTCATTGCTAAAACTAATTTTACACCAGGAAACAGTGGCAGATATAGTCCGCTTAAACTCTGAGTGTGCCATAGATTCTAATTTGTTCCGCAGCTGTCATCCGATCAACAATGGCTGATAACAGGATATTCTCGCCCATCTTGCAGTCACTACGTCGTGTCCACCTCTAGCCAGAACGAACAACACCGTGCCCCTGTCTTAGTCCAACGACATCAATGCTGACACGCATGTCCTACGTGTAGGGAAATTCTTTAGGAGAACTGTCCAGCGTCGCGCATACCTGCAATACAAATTCGCTATAATTCAGTCAATTCTCCTACACCGACGTGGCATATCGACAGTGTTAACCAAAGTAGTATAATATCACTCTTTCAGTAAGTCAGATACGCTTGTTAATGACTCAGTGTGTATGCGGTATCAGTACTGTACACCAATTAACCGTGGTTTTTTTTGTTATTCATAGCATAAATTCCTTTTGCAGATATGCTGCTGACATGAATATATATACGGCCTTTTTTCTAAGAACCGGCCCGAATACCAGTTTACCTTGCTTTTTATTGACTTATTTCTTCTCGTAGATTGAGCATTCGGTTCCTGTTCTGTGACAATCCTTTAGCAACAAGTATGTGCTTTTATTTCCTATTGTTTGCTGTTTGTTTTCCTTGTATCGGGATTGTCGAGACCAATTTCAGTATCTCATTTTTGTCTCACACTTTCTCTTCAGTTTCCTCCCATTACAACTAAAAGACCATCAGCGTAAGTGACTGCTTTCGTAAGTAAGTGCGTGGGCAATAGCGTGGCTTGTAATGACAGATTCTTTAGATATATCAGCGAGCTTTTTAGTATAGTTGTCGATGTAGGTCCTGAACGACGGACATAATAGTTAAACAGCAATATTGTTTCGTGTTATACATTCTTCAAGTGACTTTTGCCAGAGACTGAAACTACACGGTATGTCAGCATGAACACTCTTCTTACTCCAACCAACGTTATTTATTAAAGAAGTTATCGAGTAGTTAAATATTTCTTCTCGAGACGTAATTGTAAAAATGGTCCACTTACGTTTCCTTTAAATCACGTTGTAGGCCTTTTGATCAGTATTTAGACGTCAGGATGAGTTGTCGTTGTGTGTTTTGGCTGCAGGTGAGCCACAAGGCGGTGATCGGCCAGTTGCTGGACATCGAGACGCGGAGGGACCGCTCGCTCAAGCTGTTCACCATGGACCGCTACTACCTCATCACCAAGTACAAGACTGCCTACCACACCTTCCAGATGCCCGTCTCACTGGCGCTCTACATGGTAAGTCCATTCTAACATCAGATCGCACGTACCGCTGCTTTTTATTCGCTAGAGATGTAAACTGCACAGGAAAATTATATATGAATGCTTGATGTCTGTTCTTTCGCACACGTCGGAAAGAACAGACGACACGCGGAATCCGCAGCTCTGGTACATGTTATGTAAATTGAAGGTGAAGGGGGGCGGGGGGGGGGGGGGTGGAGAAATGAAAGCGAAGGAAAAATTGATGTCAGCTGTATCGGAGCATTATACGGAATCAGCGGCGATGAGAGAAAAATATGTGCCCAACAATGATTCGAACCCAGGATCTCCTACTTCCTAGATAGCTACATTAAGCACTGCACCATCTGGACTCATTGTTCACCGTCACTGCGTAGGCTGTCCCGGAAAGCCTCTCGGCCGACCCACGCTCCCACCTACCACCATCTATCCGCAGTGCCCGTCCACGTTCTCCATGCTCGCTACTTTGAATTCCCGCAGAAGGCTGAACATAATTGTGCAACTGTAGTGAAGGTGCTGGACTCAATGCCCACTGAGAGGAATCAGTTATAAAGGGAGAACATTAATACAACCGACAAACTGCAGGGACTGATTCCTGACTGGAAATGGAGGAAAAAAATCTACATCTACATCTACATGGATATTCTGCAAGTCACATTCAAGTGCCTGGCAGAGGGTTCATCGAACCACCTTCACAATTCTCTATTATTCCAATCTCGTATTGCGCGCGGTAAGAATGAACACCTATATCTTTCCGTTCGAGCTCTGATTTCCCTTATTTTATCGTGATGATCGTGCCTCCCTATGTAGCTCGGTGTCAACAAAATATTTTCGCATTCGGAGGAGAAAGTTGGTGATTCGAATTTCGTCAGAAGATTCCGTCGCAACGAAAAACCCCTTTCTTTTAATGATTTCAAGCCCAAATCCTGTACCATTTCTGTGACACTCCCATATTTCGCGATAATACAAAACGTGCTGCCTTTCTTTGAACTTTTTCGATGTACTCCGTCAGTCCTATCTCATAAGGATCCCACATCGCGCAGCAGTTTTCTAAAAGAGGATGGACAAGCGTGGTGTAGGCAGTCTCCTTAGTAGGTCTGTTACATTTTCTAAGTGTCCTGCCAATAAAACGCAGTCTTTGGTTAGCCTTCCCCACAAAATTTTCTATGTGTTCCTTCCAATTTAAGTTATTCGTAATTGTAATAGCCAGGTATTTAGTTGACTTTACGGCCCTTAGATTTGATTGATTTATTTTGTTACCGAAGTTGGATGGATTCCTTTTAGCACTCATGTGGATGACCTATACTTCACTCTTACTTAGGTTCAATTGTCAATTTTCGCACCGTACAGATATCTCTTCTAAATCGTTTTGCAATTTGTTTTGATCTTCTGATGCCTTTATTAGTGGATAAACGACAGCGTCATCTGCAAACAACCGAAGACGGCTGCTCAGATTGTCTCCCAAATCGTTTATATAGATAAGGAACAGCAAAGGGCCTATAACACTACCTTGGGGATCCTATGAACTCGTGTCCTGAAATGCGTCACTGCCACGGTACATGGCGCTGACGAATAAATATTCCTCTTACCACGTGCCGTGTGTTCCTTGTCTGTTGCAGGCTATGTTATTGACGCAGCTTACTGTAAGCAACAGAATGATCCGGTATTCAAATAGAAAAGAAGTCGAGATGGTGTTTGTGTGCGGTCATGCTGATGGAAACGGTCGAGGGGCAGCACGGCTGTCCCTAAACAAGTACCCCCACAGACAACAAGCACATCACAGTACATTACAAGCCCTTTTTGTACGCTTGAGTGATAATGGGTCCTTTCAGACAGGCGGCGGATTGTGGGTACAGCAGATTTGGAGACAGGGTTGCTATGATATTCAGACAAACCCTAGTACAAGTTCCCGGCAAGTGGCCCCCAACACGGTGTAAACCAAAGTATGATCGTGTACCCTGCATGACAACCGCTACTATGGAGGTCACTTTGAACGTCTGTTGTGACATGGATACGATGTACCTGTGTACCGTGTTTCGAGACGATTTTTCGTCGTTGTACGCGCATACCGTCCATTTCCGGACACACGTTCACATGACCTTTTTTCCTCCATTTCAATTCAAGAATCCGTCCCCGTAGTTTGTCAGTTTTATTAATGTTTACCCTGTAGATGAATGCGGATAGGTGGCGCTAGGTGGGAATGCGGGTAGAACGAGAGGCGTGAGGGACAGTCGGCGCAATCACGATGAACAAACACTGTGTCTGGGCGGCGCAGTGGTTAACGCAACTTCCTGGTAGGGGGAAATACCGGCCCAGCACACGTTTTCATTCCGCATAATGTCCCGATGTAGCTGACATCAATAGTTCCTTCACTTTCTTTCGATCTCCCCCACTCCACTTTCATTTTACATAATATGCACAGGAAAAGTTTTGCACTACTTTTTATTTTAATTTTTTGGCCGGAAATCTGCACCCTCAATACAGATGAGTAGAGCCATTGTGTATATTCAGGTAGACCTCCCCCATGTACGACGGCCGGGAAAGGAGATGTCTTCCTGCTGGGCACTAGGACATACGAGTAGTAAGGGAAGCGAAATGGGGGATTTTGTAGCAAAGAAAGTGCATTGTGATACTCAGTCAGTGCAGCGTGTCATCTCACTAGATGCTATCACCTCGCTGGTGAGGCACAGTCGTGCGTGGATGTGAAGAAAAGTGGCTGTAAGTGACGGACAATCAGCTGCACGTACTGAAATCAGCAACGCGGCCGTGGCGCACCTCCTTTCAGCCACAGCGACGGGATGAGGTCCATCTCACTCGTCTTCTCATAGGACACTGCCCTTTTACTCACGGCTTCTTGCACCAGCGAAACGACCCTCCAATGTATGGTGCTTGTGACATGGAGATCACGATATGCCACATTTTAGTAGACTCTGACCAGAGGGCAGCAGCTCATTTGTTAACAGGTTTGTCTTCTATTTTAACTGACAATGACACGAATGTGGTACGACTTTCAAAGTTTCGTGAAATGCCTCAACTGTTCCTTAAAATTTTAGGGAGAAATTTTTAATACGTTATTAGGATGGCTGGTTCATGTACTTTTTTATTCATCAGTCAATCACATTTACTTCTGTTTCAATTGCCAGTTTTAGAACATCTGCCAACCTTAGCGCTGTCGTAATGGATGTGAGCTGGTGTGAATGTGCAGATGATCCTGAGTGAGGTTGGAAAGGAGCGCGTGTATTTCTGTCAACATATTCCGAAGGGTTATCTCAACCTTAGACCGCGTCCTCATTGTCCCTTTGAGGCAAAATGGGTTGTGACCATGGGAAATTGTCTACTGAAATGGCGACACACTTGAACATTCATCCGCTATCATGAGAAAAAACAGATATGCCTGCTTCCTGCAATTTTTGATCAGTAGTTACCCTGATAAGAAATAACAAGACTGTGTAGACACTGGGCACTATGCAACACAACCGTCTCCAAACGGTAACAAGTTAGCCTAAAAAATTTCGAGACTGGATTAATAAAAATTAGAGATACATCAAGGTGGCAGTGTTTTTAATGCTTCAGGTGTTCTACATAGCCTCGCCCCATTTGAGTACAATGCACGGAACGTTTCTACAACAATGTGAAGCTGTTACAGAAATCCTCCTTTGGGATGTTGTTCATCTCACGCGTCACATTTGCTTGAATGCCGGTTATACCGTCAAAGCGTTGATCCTTCGTTTGAACTTCTGCACTTTGTCGCTTTGTGATTTGATAACACCAATTCTCGCATTCAGTCAAGTCGCGGGAGATGTCCACACGTCGTTGGTTTTGCTCGGGAATCAAAAAGCACAGAACAAACTACATTCTACAGAATATTCTCTCTTGAACACTTGATTCAGTGACTTTGCTCCAGTGCGAATTGTGATGCGACAACGCTGACAACCTACCGGTACATTCGCACGCCCACTACTCAACACTGCCTGCTCCCAACTGACTGTTCGAATGCTCATCTCTTGTGTACAGTTGTTAGTTCAAGCTGCCACCGTAGTTACTGCTGTGATGTCGCTTATACGCCAGGAATAAAATAAGTCGCGGAACTTTATGGGCGAATGGCGTATATTGGCCTCTAATCTTCCTTTACGAGCAACGATACACCCCCCCCCCACCTCCCCAGCACAGTGGCGTGCGAAGAAGGTGGGCAAGGGAGAACATGTGGAATAGAACCTCCATCAACGGCATCGGGATCTCTTTAACGACGAGTGCAGATTTGTCTGACGCCTGGTGATCGTTGTCGAAGAGTGTGAAGGCAGCCAGGTACCAATGCGCAACTCAGACATGCAATCTCAAGGATCGGGAGGGACTGGGTCTGTCATCCACTGGTATGATATCATGTGCGAATGTCGGACCACTCTAATTACTATTGAGGTTTAATCTGAGGGCTGTACAGTACTGGGACAGCAACTACAACATACACTCAAGATCGACAGTCAACTACTCGGCAGTGCGTCGGACTTTCAAGACGATAATGTACTAACACAATGCACCCACCTCGTGAACACCTTTATCTGTGAGGTAGGAATCAACCAAATGGAATAGTCTGCGGTATCTGTTGACATCAACTCGATTAAGAATGCTTGGCATCAGTCGAAACCGGTAGTCTCAGAAACTCTCCTGCACAGTGGATAATCTCAGAGGGCCAAAGTCGAAGAGTGAGACAGTCTTGAGCATCAAATTCTCTAACCAAAGCAGGATCCAACATTGTTACAGTGAACTTGTTGGAGCGATTCGGGATCGAATGTTACACAACAACATATTTTGATTCCACAAATGTGCACTTGCGGACGGACTACTTTTACTTTGCTCATGGTTTTACATTTATTTCATAGCAAAGTCAATTTTTGACTCATAAACTGTATTATTCAATTGCCTTATCTCCTTCCACCCAAGCCCACACATGTTCGCAGGTGTACAGGCGGTGCTAAACTTTTTTTGAGCTGTTTAGTTTGAAAGACCTGTGGTTCCTTGTTGACTCCTGAAAGTAATTTATCTGAGGGGTTCGAGATGTTCCTAATCTAATTACTCTGGAAGATATTTATTTTAATTTTTGGATTTCATTGTGGATGTTAATTACTGTAAATTTCAAATTTGAAACAATGTTAATGAATCAAAAAATTAGTTGTTACTATGGCTTTTTTTGAGTCATTATGTCCGTCCCCGGTAGCTGAGAGGTCTTTCTCCGCCTGGGGACTGGATGTTGTGCTGTCTTCATCATTATTTCATCCACGCCGGCACGGTAGCTCAGCGTGTTCGGTCAGAGAGCTGGTTGGCCTCTGTAATAAAAAAACTGAGTGGAAGGATCAACAAACGAACTTGAACGGATGTCATGTGACGTCCTCAACGACCAAACACAACGATCAACAACGAACAAAAAGAGAAAAAAAAGTGGTCAGCACGACAGAATGTCAATCCTAAGGTCTCGGGTTCGATTCCCGGCTGGGTCGGAGATTTTCTCCGCTCAGGGACTAGGTGTTGTGTTGTCCTAATCATCAACATTTCGCCCCCATCAACGCTTAAGTCGCCCAAGTGGCGTCAACTCGAAAGACTTGCACCTGGCGAATGGTCTACCCGACGGGAGGCTCTAGTCACACGACATTTCCATTTTTACTGAGTCAGTATAAAAAATGCTCGTAGCAAGGCAACGTAATTTTATCCAGTGAAAGACTCCCGTTTCTCTAACTTATTTACGAATTTTTATACCAATAATTGGTCGATCCTCAGTTTCAATGAGCGCCTTTTTAAGCACAACGTTTTTCGTCCGTTGCTACCAAAAGATCTCTCCTTCTGTCATTGTTCCAGCACAGATACATTAGTGGTTTTTTCTTATATGCTGTTTTTTATAAACAATAAAGTTATAAGGTTGGTTTGATGCACCTTTCAAGTTTTGCGCAACTACCCTCTTCATTCTAGCATAATTGCTGCATTCCATATTATCGAGGATATCTAGGCTCGCCTCTCCGATTCCTTCCCTCCATCATGCCTTGCACTATAGATTCCACCAACAACTCATCTCGTAGTGTGTGCACATCCACTCTCTATTTTCTTTCCAGTGCGTCCTTTATTAGACAATTTTTCTCGTTAATTCGTTGCAGGGTGTATTCATTTCTTCCTTGATCAAATCATCTGATGTTCGACAGTCTCTTGTAATACCATACTTCAGTTATTTTCTTATATATATTCATGAGAAAGGCAATCCTGCCGGAGGCAAGGAAGATGCTCCTACAAGGTGGAAAGAGTACCGCGAAAAACTGTATACATTTCCTGTTTTCTACTGCTTCCTTGACTGCAGGAAATACTCTGCGTTGTCTGGAAAATGTTCTGGCAGGTTCCTGCAAAGTTCGGTGTTCTACCACACTTGATAGCATTGATCAGAAGCCCATACGCCGGCCGCTGTGGCCGAGCGGTTCTAGGCGCTTCAGTCCGGAACCGCGCTGCTGCTACGATCACAGGTTCGAATCCTGCCTCGGGCATGAATGTGTGTGATGTCCTTAGATTGGTTAGGTTTAAGTAGTTCTAAATCTAGGGGACTGAAGACCTCCGATGTTAAGTCCCATAGTGCTCAGAGCCATTTGAACCATTTTTGAAGAAGTCCATACAGTGATCACCTCGCAGCTGTGAAGACGAGTGGTGGCACGTCAGCTTTATTCAATTTATCAAAAAGCATCAGACAGGGTTCTGTCATATCCCCCCTCCTATACAACATCTAAGCCTAACATGTCATTAGGAAAGCTCTTGATGACTGAATAAAGACATCTCAATTGATGGAAGATCCATTAACAGCGTCCGATTTGCTGATAACATCGTGTCTATAGGCGGTAGCGAAGATGAAATTGCTGATCTGCTAACGAAAGTAGAGCACCTTAGTGGAGCTGGAGGTCTGTATTCATTGATCTCTTTTGGGTCAACCGTCTGTGACACGGGAAGTTTGGACAGGTCACACTAGGGCCAGTGGCTTTCAAATGGTTCAAATGGCTCTGAGCACTATGGGACTTAACATCTGAGGTCATCAGTCCCCTAGAACTTAGAACTACTTAAACCTAACTAATCTAAGGACATCACACACATCCAAGCCAGATGCAGGATTCGAACTTGCGACCGTATCAGTCGCGCGGTTCCGGACTGAAGCGCCTAGGATCGCTCGGCCACCGCGGCCGGCCGAGTGGCTTTGAAGAAGCTCATCAAGTTTTCGTAGAACAGGACGATAACGAACAGCACAAAGATCCGGCTTGTGGAACCACTCGTATTTTCCGTCTTCTTTCACGAGTGCGAAACATGCACACTTAAAGCCAGGGACAAGCAGCTTGTCGATGCAGGCGAGCTCTGCTGCGGGCGTAGAATGCTGCGTGTAAAATGGATCGAAAGAAGAACGAATATGTCCGTTACTGAGCAACACAGTATCTCCAGCCGACTTTCTTCTCGTGTCAACCAAAAAACTCTCCAGTTCTTTGGGAATATTGTGAGAAGTGATGGAGAAAATGTAGAAAAAAATAATCACCGAAGGAGAGAGCGAGGGCAAAAGACTGACGGGGAGAGCAGCGATCGGATGGATAAATCAAATGAAGAAGATCTCTGGTCTGGCCTCGTCAGGAAGCTCTAAGAGAGGGTTAACCGCCCAGGGTAAAAGCGCTTCGTTCATGGGGTCACGACGCCCAGCAATGAGAATAGTGACTTGTGATGGTGGTTTTCATTTCAGTACTGTATAGCTTTCAAGTACATTGACTGGTCAGGCGAGCAGTAGAGAGTCAGGTCGGGATTACGAAGTTGTGGTTCGTATCACAACATGTACTGCAATTCAGATTGACTGAATTCGCTATAATTCGTCATTCTTGCAGAATGTTCCGTTCCGACATTTCTTCCTAGAAGAAGGCCTCAGTGAGAAGTCCGAAACGTCGGATAGGATAATTCTGAAAGAATGATGCGGTGCATATGTCCAAGAGCTATTAATATTTTATTTCCACTTTTATTGTTGTGGTCAGTTGCATGTAAACTGTTTGCACCTTGATATAGATACGCCTCTTTTACAAACACACGTTTATCTTCCATTCAGTTGACACACGTCGGTCGGGCTTATCAGCCAACTACAGAATCAACAGGAATAACGTAAACTGTAAACGATGCTGAGTTATTTCTCTCAATCCAGCGAAACATATTCTACAGCAGAGTATCCACAATCTAAATGCATGTTTTTGTTGTAAGTGCGTCGGCCAGGTCTTTGATAAACATATTTTTAAAACCGATTGGAGACGGACGCTAGATACATTTTATTTGATTGGTTTCTTGGTACTTAAATTTTCGCAAGACTCGACTTTGTAAGTTTGACTTTGCATTGCCATCGCGAAAAGTTTGCTTCGTTTAACAACTTTCATGAAATTCCATCTATGCACTGGGATGCATATTTGTTTTTCAGAACCCGTACATTCTCTCAGCATTTTCCATCTCTGATGGATGAGGTGGTAGGAGAAATTTTAGTAAATTGAGAGCATGAGCCCAAGCCTTGTTTAAGTTGAAACCTCCGTCTCGTAATATTTGGTTTTCCCACATTTTTGTTTCGATAGATGAAATACATGCGGACTCCAAACGCCTGGGATAGCATAATTAAGGAGTCTATCGAAATGAAGTCGTCGGAAAATCTAATAAACCGCGACGGAAGTTTCAATTTAAACAGGGCTTGAGGTCCAGCGCTGAATGTATTACGATCTCACCGGCCATGTCCTGCACCAGAGCTGAAAAACGTCTACATTTACACCTACATCAACATGGATACTCCGCAAATCATGGAAAAGTGCCTGGTAGAAGGTTCATCGAACCACCTTCACAAGAATTCTCTATTATTCCACTCTCGAATAGCGCGCGGAAAAAACGAACACGTATATATTTCCTTGGAAGCTTATTTTATTATGATGATCGTTTCTCCCAATGTAAGTCGGCGTCGACAAAATATTTTCGCATTCGGAGGAGAAAGTTGCTGATTGAAATTTCGTGAGAAGATCCCGCCGCAACGAAAAACGCCTTTGTTTCAATGATATCCACCCCAAATCCTGAGTCATGTCCGTGACACTGTCTCCCCTATTTCTCAATAATACAAAATGTCTGCCCTTCTTTGAGCTTTCTCGATGTACTCCGGGAATCCTATCTAGTGAAGATCCCACACAGCGCAGCAGTACTCCAAAAGAGAACGGACAAGCGTAGTGTAGGCAGTCCCTTTAGTAGATCTGTAACATCATCTAAATGTTCTGCCAATAAATCGCAGTCTTTTGCTCGCCTTCCGCACAACATTTTCTATGCGTTCTTTCCAAATTTAAGTTGTTCGTAATTATAATTCCTAGGTATTTAGCTGAATTTACGGCCTTTAGATTTGATTGATTTATTTTGTAACCGAAGTTTGACGGATTCCTTTTAACACTCATGCGAATGACCTATACTTTTCTCTTATTTAGGTTCAATTGTCAATTTTCGCACCATACAGATATCTCTTCTAACTCGTTTTACAATTTGTTTTGATCTTATGATGACTTTACTACAGGATAAACGACAGCATCATGTGCAAACAACCTAAGACGGCTGATCAGATTGTCTCCTAAATCGTTTATGTAGATAAGGACCACCAGAGGGCCTATAACACTACCTTGGGGAATGCCATGAATCACTTCTGTTTTCCTCGATGACTTTCCGACAGTTACGAAGAACTGTAACATTTCTGACACAAAATCACGAATCCTAATCACTGCTGCTTATCTGCGTTAATAATATGGGCCTGTAATTGAGTGGATTACTCTTATTGTCTTTCTTGAATATTGGTGTGACTGTGTTACTTTCCAGTCTTTGGGCACGGATCATCTGTCGAGCGACTGGTTGTTTGTTATTGTTAAGTATGGAGCTATTGCATCAGTATACTCTAAAAGGAACCTAATTGGTATACAGTCTGGACCGAAAGACGTGCATTTGCTAAGTGATTTATGTTGCTACATTACTCCGAGGATATTTACTTCTAAGTTACTCATGTTGGCAGCTGTTCATGATTCGAATTCTCGAATATTTACTTCGTCTTCTTTGGTAAAAAAAATTCGGAAGACTGTGTTTAGTAACTCTGCTGTAGCAGCACTGACATTGATGGTATTTCCATGGTCATCGCACAGAGAAGGCATTGACTGAGTCTTGCAGCTACATAATTCACAGACGACCAGAGTCTCTTTGGATTTTCTGCCAAGCTTCGAGACAATATTCCGTTGTGGAAACTATTATAAGCATCTCGTTTTGAAGTCCGCGCTAAATTTCGAGCTTCTGAAAGGATCGCTTATCTTGGGGATTTTGCTTTCGTTTAAATTTGGCAAGCTTTTTTCGTTGTTTCTGCAACAGTGTTCTGACCCGTTTTGAGTACCAAGGGGGATCAGCTCCGTCGTTTGTTAATTTATTTGGCGTAAATCTCTCAACTGCAGTCGATACTGTTTCTCTGAATTTAAACCACATCTGGTCTACACTTACACTGTTATTTGGTTGGAGTGGAGGTTGTCCCTCATGTAGGCGTATAGCGAATTTTTATCTGCTCTTTTGAAACGGTATATTTTTCTTTTAATTTTGGAGAATTTGACAGTTACGGTATCCAGTCTCGCTACGACAACCCTGTTTACACTAACACCCTTATTCGTTTTGATGCTCGTTATTAGCTCAGGATCATTTGTTGCTAAGAGGTCAGGTGTGTTTTCACAACCGTTTACTATTCGAGTGGGCTCATGAATTAACTGCTCGAAATAATTTTCAGAGAATGCGTTTAGCATAATTTCGGATGATGTTTTATGGGTACCTCCGGATTTAAACATGTATTTTCGCCAACATATCGAGGGGAAACTGAAGTCACCACCAACTATAACTGTATTAGGCGGGTACGAGTTTAAAATTAGACTAAAGTTTTCTTTCAACCTTTCAGCAACTCTGTCATCTGAGAGTAAAATGATCCACTGATCGTTTTGTTCCAGTGGCCAAGAACGACCTCTACTCATAATAATTCACAGGAACTATCTACTACAATTTCGCTACAAGGTAAACTACTTCTTACAGAAAAAAACACCACACTGAGAGTGCGTTTCACGGAATATTAGTGCAGGCTCTGACAAACAAATGAGCTTCAAAGAACATAGCCGGTATCGGGATTCGAAGTCGGCAAAAACAAGCAGCGCTATGCTGACAGTACTTCAATCTATACCATATCGCATTGCCTGTGTAGTTAAGAACGATGTAATGTTCCGTCAGAACATGCATGCATATCCGAAGGAAAGGGGCTGCGGTAACTACAGCCGTTATGAAATCCATGAAACGTATTTGCAGTTGCGAATACGAACAACCATCAGCTGTGTAAGGGAATGGCGACTGTGAAAATTTGTACCGGACCGCGACTCGAACCCGCATTTCCCGTATTACGCTTTTGGCTATTTGTGTACAACTCATGTACAGACTCAAATTTGCATATGTCGTCATTTCTGCATCGCAACCTGTACTCGTACACATATTATGTAATTTTCGTACAGGGGAGGACATTCTAATTGAAAGTAGCGCCTGCTATCGACGGATAAAACGAAGTGCCTGTGTTGTTAAGAAGAACGATGTACTGTTCCTTGGGACGTGCATGCATGTCAGAAGGAAGAGGCGCTGCGGCGACTACAGCTCTTATGAAATACGTGAAATGTATTCGCAGGTGCGGATACGAACAACCATCAGCTGTGTAAGTGAATGACAACAGTACAGATTTGTGCCAGACCGAAGGAACACCGCATGGTTCTTCTCGTAACAACACAGGCCCTGCTGCAACATCGTACCTATCCTTCGATATCAGGCATCGATTATTACGTAATGTGTTTTCGAGTACATCTATCTACATCTACATCTATACTCCGCGAGCCACCTTACGGTGTGTGGCGGAGGGTACTTATTGTACCACTATCTGATCCCCCCTTCCCTGTTCCATTCACGAATTGTGCGTGGGAAGAACGACTGCTTGTAAGTCTCCGTATTTGCTCTAATTTATCGGATCTTTTCGTTGTGATCATTACGCGAGATATATGTGGGCGGTAGTAATATGTTGCCCATCTCTTCCCGGAATGTGCTCTCTCGTAATTTCGATAATAAACCTCTCCGTATTGCGTAACGCCTTTCTTGAAGTGTCCGCCACTGGAGCTTGTTCAGCATCTCCGTAACGCTCTCGCGCTGACTAAATGTCCCCATGACGAATCGCGCTGCTTTTCGCTGGATCATGTCTATCTCTTCTATTAATCCAACCTGGTAAGGGTCCCATACTGATGAGCAATACTCAAGAATCGGACGAACAAGCGTTTTGTAAGCTACTTCTTTCGTCGATGAGTCACATTTTCTTAGAATTCTTCCTATGAATCTCAACCTGGCGCCTGCTTTTCCCACTATTTGTTTTATGTGATCATTCCACTTCAGATCGCTCCGGATAGTAACTCCTAAGTATTTTACGGTCGTTACCGCTTCCAATGATTTACCACCTATGGCATAATCGTACTGGAATGGATTTCTGCCCCTATGTATGCGCATTATATTACATTTATCTACGTTTAGGGAAAGCTGCCAGCTGTCGCACCATGCATTAATCCTCTGCAGGTCCTCCTGGAGTACGTACGAGTCTTCTTGTAGACAACCGTGTCATCTGCAAATAGCTTCACGGAGCTACCGATGTTGTCAACTAAGTCATTTATGTATATTGTAAACAATAAAGGTCCTATCACGCTTCCCTGCGGTACTCCCGAAATTACCTCTACATCTGCAGATTTTGAACCGTTAAGAATGACATGTTGTGTTCTTTCTTCTAGGAAATCCTGAATCCAATCACAAACCTGGTCCGATATTCCGTATGCTCGTATTTTTTTCACTAAACGTAAGTGCGGAACCGTATCAAATGCCTTCCTAAAGTCCAGGAATACGGCATCAATCTGCTCGCCAGTGTCTACGGCACTGTGAATTTCTTGGGCAAATAGGGCGAGCTGAGTTTCACATGATCTCTGTTTGCGGAATCCATGTTGGTTATGATGAAGGAGATTTGTATTATCTAAGAACGTCATAATACGAGAACACAAAACATGTTCCATTATTCTACAACAGATTGACGTAAGCGAAATAGGCCTATAATTATTCGCATCTGATTTATGACCCTTCTTGAAAATGGGAATGACCTGCGCTTTCTTCCAGTCGCTAGGTACTTTACGTTCTTCCAGCGATCTACGATAAATTGCTGATAGAAAGGGGGCAAGTTCTTTAGCATAATCACTGTAGAATCTTAAGGGTATCTCGTCTGGTCCGGATGCTTTTCCGCTACTAAGTGATAGCAGTTGTTTTTCAATTCCGATATCGTTTATTTCAATATTTTCCATTTTGGCGTCCGTGCGACGGCTGAAGTCAGGGACCGTGTTACGATTTTCCGCAGTGAAACAGTTTCGGAACACTGAATTCAGTATTTCTGCCTTTCTCCTCTGTTTCGGTGCCATCGTGGTCAACGAGTGACTGAATAGGGGATTTAGATCCGCTTACCGATTTTACATATGACCAAAACTTTTTAGGGTTCTTGTTTAGATTGTTTGCCAATGTTTTATGTTCGAATTCGTTGAATGCTTCTCTCATTGCTCTCTTTACGCTCTTTTTCGCTTCGTTCAGCTTTTCCTTATCAGCTATGATTCGACTACTCTTAAACCTATGATGAAGCTTTCTTTGTTTCCGTAGTACCTTTCGTACATGATTGTTATACCACGGTGGATATTTCCCCTCGCTTTGGACCTTAGTCGGTACGAACTTATCTAAGGCGTACTGGACGATGTTTCTGAATTTTTTCCATTTTTGTTCCACATCCTCTTCCTCAGAAATGAACGTTTGATGGTGGTCACTCAGATATTCTGCGATTTGTGCCCTATCACTCTTGTTAAGCAAATATATTTTCCTTCCTTTCTTGGCATTTCTTATTACACTTGTAGTCATTGATGCAACCACTGACTTATGATCACTGATACCCTCTTCTACATTCACGGAGTCGAAAAGTTCCGGTCTATTTGTTGCTATGAGGTCTAAAACGTTAGCTTCACGAGTTGGTTCTCTAACTATCTGCTCGAAGTAATTCTCGGACAAGGCAGTCAGGATAATGTCACAAGAGTCTCTGTCCCTGGCTCCAGTTCTGATTGTGTGACTATCCCATTCTATACCTGGTGGATTGAAGTCTCCCCCTATTACAATAGTATGATCACGAAACTTCTTCACGACGTTCTGCAGGTTCTCTCTGAGGCGCTCAACTACTACGGTTGCTGATGCAGGTAGTCTATAGAAGCATCCGACTATCATATCTGACCCACCTTTGATACTTAACTTAACCCAGATTATTTCACATTCGCATTCGCTAATAACTTCACTGGATATTATTGAATTCTTTACTGCTATAAATACTCCTCCACCATTGGCGTTTATCCTATCCTTGCGGTATATATCCATTCTGTGTCTAGGATTTCGTTACTGTTCACTTCCGGTTTTAACCAACTTTCCGTTCCTAATACTATATGCGCACTATTTCCTTCAATAAGAGATACTAATTCAGGAACCTTGCCCTGGATACTCCTGCAGTTTACCAATATTACGTTAACTTTTCCTGTTTTTGGTTTCTGAGGACGGACGTTCTTTATCAACGATGATAATGTCCTCTCTGGTAAGCCGTCAGGTATTTTATCGTTTCGCCCAAGGGGGGGTCCCTCTAACCTAAAAAACCCCCGTGTGCACGCCACACGTACTCTGCTACCCTAGTAGCTGCTTCCGGTGTGTAGTGCACGCCTGGCCTGTCTAGGGGGGCCCTACAGTTCTCCACCCAATAACGGAGGTCGATGAATTTGCAACCATTATAGTCGCAGAGTCGTCTGAGCCTCTGGTTTAGACCCTCCACACGGCTCCAAACCAGAGGACCGCGATCGACTCTGGGCACTATGCTGCAGATATTAAGCTCAGCTTGCACTCCGCGTGCGATGCTGGTTGTCTTCACCAAATCAGCCAGCCGCCGGAAGGAACCAAGGATGGCCTCAGAACCCAAGCGGCAGGCGTCATTCGTTCCGACATGTGCTACTATCTGCAGCCGGTCACACCCAGTGCGTTCAATAGCTGCCGGAAGGGCCTCCTCCACATTACGGACGAGACCCCCCGGCAAGCACACCGAGTGCACACTGGCATTCTTCCCCGACCTACCCGCTATTTTCCTAAGGGGCTCCATAACCCGCCTAACGTTGGAGCTCCCTATAACTAATAGGCCCGCCCTCTGTGACTGTCGGGACCTTGCCGGAGAATCGGCCACTGGCCCAACAGGCGAGGCATCCTGTGGTGGCTCGGAAACGATGTCATCACCACTAGGAAGCACCCCGTACCTGTTGGAAAGGGGTAAGGCAGCTGCCACGCGGCCAGATCCCACCTTCGCCTTTCGGCCAGGCACGCGCGAGCCCACCACTGTCCGCCATCCACCCTGGAGTGATGACTGACCGGTAAGATGCTCACTGCCGGAAGACGCAGCGACATCAGGGGTTCCATGTGATTCCAAGGCCACCGAAGTAGGCGTAGGTCTCACCACAGTTGCCCCAACGCCACTACGAGCCGACGCCTGCGCCTCGAGCTCGATGAGCCTAACAGACAAAGCCTCCACCTGCCCCCGAAGAGTGGCCAATTCTCCTTGCGTCCGCTCACAACAACCACAGTCCCTACACATGACTATGTTTACCCTACTCTATACGGTGACAAATTCCCAAGATAATCTTCTGATGAGCTACTCTGATAATCAAGAAACACTCACTGAAATACGAGACGCGAAAACTACGCTAGGTTTTCCCAGAAAAACTATTTAAAAGCTAAGCGCAGCAAATAAGTACAAAACGCTTTATACAAACAGTACTCGCTGCTGCTGGTGCTCTCGCTCTGGCTGTCACAAGACAACTGCTGATTCAAGTGACTAGTGGCTAACGGCCGCGAAACAAACAAAAGACGGTTTTAGGGCGCTTTCTGTTCTAAACGATCAAGAAAACACTAAGAAATCTAACACGAGTTGTGATGCAAGAACGACGACACATGGAAGTTTGGGTCTGGCCATGAGTCATGCACGGATAGCCAAGCGAATAAAGCGACCGCTCACATAGAGCAGGAAATGTGGGTTCGAGACCTGATCCGGCACAAATTTTCATTATCGTCATTCCCTTACACAGAGCTGATGGTTGCTCGTATTCGAACCTGCGAATACATTTCATGTAGACCGTAGTCTGCTTGCAGACCAGACAGCGAGTATGTCTAATTCTGCTCGTAGTATCTGCAGAAGTCGGCAGGGCCGGTCGTCGAAATTTTGTGCTTAAAATGGAACCAACAACTCGGCTGAGCAGCTGAAAGAAACTACTATAGTAAACAATGACGCCGAAAAAACCTGAGAAATCACAATAATAAGTAGTGATTACACTGCAGTACTTCTCGCGGTGAAAAGAACGAATTTGGATCTAATTGCAGTATACATTTTATGGCGGGAATATGCTTTGTGCTAAAGACAGTTTGCTTCGGAGCAGTGTCTGTAAAGCAAGGAAGCTTAGCGTTTCAGATCTACTAACACTAAAAGTAAGGGTCCCTTGTTAAGCTGAAATGCTTTTGTGGCAAACTGAATACTGGATATTAATTTGTAGCTATAAGCTTAGAAAACATTACGGGTATTTTATTGGTAATGCTAGTTTTCTTTTCTTAAAAAAATAAGAAAAAACACAGGTATTAACTTCCAGCGCTCTATTTCTTCGTGCTGTTATTATATTTGCATTTTATAAATTTCTAATTGTAAATTTCGTTACTTTTCTCTTATGGATAAGGGACGCTGGTTTGTTTTCAGACAAAATTAGGTCTTAACAAGAAAGTGTCTCGGCATAATAAAGAAAACAGAATTCGCCAAGACGACTTCTAATGCTGACAGAGATGTAACTTGTATTCTTAATTTCTTGCATATAAATCTCTGCTACGCGTGAATAGTTGTGGAAATGTAACTTCTTTACAATAATTGCCGTGCGTAGTGTGAGTAATCACTATCTTAAGACAATACAGTACTCGCTGAGGGAGAAATTGTGTCTTCTACATGCTCTTTCTAACGTCCACAGCAACGTTTATAATCTGCATCTACATGCAAAGTTATCCACTGTGAGGTGCATGACAGGAGGTAATCTATAATGTACTGAGTGTTAAGAATTCCTTTCGCTCCATTCACGGATAGATCGCGAGAAGAATGACGGTTCATACGCCTCTGCGCAATATTGTTTGTCTGCTTATATTGGCGCAACATCTACGGAATGGATAAGTAGAGACGTGAAGGAAGTACATGACATCTGCCCGTCTTGGTTCACGCCCAACAGAGCTCCAGGTACAGCTCTTTGCACTTTGTCGTTCTGAGTCCCTATGTTGAAGAACACTTGTGCAATCAAGTGTACAAATCCGGCATAAACTCTAGATGTTTGTATGGTCTCTCGATGTCTAGTACCCAGTTTAAAGAAAACTAGAATACATAGAAATTTTTCCATGCCTACGTTTAGGCTGCATCACATTTCATCACTTAGTGATGGACTACATCAAGATGAAAAAAGGAATCCTCCATCGGTGTCCTTCCTTCAAATACAGCTCATCTCAATCGTTTCTGCATTAAATAGAAAAGAAGGAAAAGGAATTCCAATGCTCGACACCGTGAAACATGCCTGTTCCAGTGAAATATTCTTCTCTTAACGGTGACAGCCAAAGCCAAGTCATTAAACTGTATCTTTGAATTAAATTGGATGCAATGAAATAAAAATCGGAAAATTTATCGAATGTTCAATTTGAGAAAAACCTACTGCAATATCGTTTTCTTTTTGTGAACAGTGGATGTTTTCCTGGATGCCCCAGGCTGATAATGATCACGTTTAATTCCTTTCAGAGACAATCTGTACGTCATCTCCCGTTATACTCGTCGTTTAAAATCCTGTAAAATACTTCCGTATGATAGACGTAATGTAGAATAATTGAAAACAGAAACAAAGATTCTGCTGAATTTGCTGTCTCTTCTCACCAAAGAGCCACACTTTCAACAACTTTTTTGCGTTAACGTACATTTGTTGCTTCTGGTTGCCTAACAACTGTGGATCACTATTTTCTTTCATCGACCTGGGAAGACATGCGTACTGCTACGGCGAAACATCATCTCCTGTTTCGCCTACATTTTCCGTTCTTTCGCCGGCTTGTGTGCGCGGTCCTTGAAACCGGAGGCGGTTTTTGTGTGCTGAGTCGAGCCGCTCAGCTGCTGACGGCACTCACGTCTTGCACACTGCGCCTTGTGAGGCGAGCTTCCCAGTGGCTGTGGCCTGTAGCGCGGGGGCCTGTGATACAGGGATTTCGACATGTAATCTATATCTGGATTCTAGAGGCCTGCTTTCAGACATCACATGCATAATTGCTTAGCTGTTACGGAAATGTAGAGGGTGATTCAAAAAGAAAGAACAGATCTCAGTTCTTCATTACAGAGAAACTATGAAAGAAAGAGACACATTGCCCATGTCACTGGATACAGGAAGGTTCAAAGTTTTATATTCGCACAGACACTAAATATACACTCAACGTGTGTACAATGCGTTGCTCGAGGAGGATAGAAAGGCAGTCCATTCCATTCCATCCCATACACGAACCAACAGGTTACTATTTACTGAATCCACAGCTTCAACAAATCGATTTCTCAGCTCCTGAAGGGTCACTGCCATATGTGGGACAAAGGCTGTCTTTTATGTACCCCACAGAAAAAATCGCTAGGTGTGGCGTCTGATAACCTGGTAGGCCAAAAGCAATGAACAAGACCTTATTGTCAACATCTCCCATTCTAACGTTGTAGGATGGTGGTATTAAGATAATGCCACACATCAAGGTGAAGGCGAGGCGGAGTCCCGCCATGCATAAAAATGAAATCATTGGATTCTTCGTGAAACTGAGGAAAGAGCCAATTTTGCTGCATGTCCAGGGCTCCGTCTGAATTCATCTCGGATACGCACGACATTTTCATCAGACGTGCGTGGCCGACCAGTACTCTACCCTTTGCTCCTCGCCATCGGTGTGGCTCCAAGTTAAATTCGAAAGTAATGACCTGAAACTTAACGGATTTTCGCTATCTTGCGTACATTTTAAATTAATTAGATGGTGAACGTGAAAATTATTTTGCCCCCACCAATCGAAAGTCCTCAATGTAGGCAAGCCATCGGTGGTGTCCATTGCCCAGAGAAAATTCACCTTATTACAAAAATTGACAGACTTTTTAATTAATTGGCAGTCAGTCCGTGATTACTATCAATGAAATCGGAATTTCGCAAGCAATTCGAATGTGCCACTGAAATTACGAAATTAATTTTATTCAGATTTCTTTCTTAGTGAGGGGAACTGGACTGGACTGGACAGCCGTTGCGGCGTCGCCACGTGCGCTGTATGGATTCAAAAAGTCTCCGTGTTACAGGAGGTGTAGTTCGGGTCGTAGGTGGTTGCATGGCTCACTCATTCAGGTTACCGTGAACGTGACCGCAATGTTTATTTCAACATTTCCGCCGACTAAGTGTTTCCCTTTCTTCTACATCTTCATGACGGTATGCTGTGGTTTCTTCCGTCTTCCAAAATGACAACAGCTCTGTAGACAGAACTGCACGCATACGCTCCTGGTCTGACGAACACTCGAAATGGTTCAAATGGTTCTGAGCACTATGGGACTTGACAGCTGTGGTCATCAGTCCCCTAGAACTTAGAACTACTTAAACCTAACCATCCTAAGGACATCACACACATCCATGCCCGAGGCAGGATTCGAACCTGCGACCGTAGCAGTCGCGCGGTTCCGGACTGCGCGCCTAGAACCGCGAGACCACCGCGGCTGGCGACGAACACTCGGCTAACCTACTGCATCTCGACTGGCTCGCTAAATGACCCTGTCTTAAACCCGCAGAAGATGGCTGGGACTACGTATACGAAACAGTAGGTGAGATATTGCAGTCATCAGCTCTGTAATTTGGTAACTCTACAAGATCCAATCACTAATGAATGGCTTCATACGTATATAGCGAACCTGAAGAAACTTGAATTTTAGGTGATATTCACGATAATCTCGTTTAAGCCTAAAGTACAACATACGCATGTAAACAAAATGTGCACAATCCACATGTCATATTTTACATTCACAATCTCTTCTGTCACGCCGGCCGCAGTGGCCGAGCGGTTCGCAGTGGTCGAGCGGTTCTAGGTGCTTCAGTCTGGAGCCGCGCGACCGCTACGGTCGCAGGTTCGAATCCTGCCTCGGGCATGGATGTGTGTGATGTCCTTAGGTTAGTTAGGTTTAAGTAGTTCTAAATTCTAGGGGACTGATGATCTCAGAAGTTAAGTCCCATAGTGCTCAGAGCCATTTGAAACAATCTTCTGTCACTTTTGATCCGCAAATCACTGCGCCATTGTTTCAACCATTAATTTTGAGCGCTGCAACAACATATGTCAATTGATTACACAGGCAATAACTAGCAAGCAAATGGTAGGCATTGGTGCAAATTTGAACTCTGCAAATTTTGACCAGAGAAAGTTCTTTTATTATGGAGTGTACTTTGCAGTAAGGATCCAAAAGAACGCTGCAGTTCTTCGGTTCGCGCCTCGGTCTGCAACTAAGAGAGACGACTTTTTTTAATAAATGTGTGTAAAATATACTTTCTGTCGTCAATGACATCCTACTACAGTATTATTTTAAGGCTGGTCAGCAATGTAGCTTCCTCCAGAAATGAGTCAACAACAATAAACGGCGATGTTTATCTTTTATAACGTACATAAAGTTTTAGTTAAAAAATTATTTATACTGAAAAACTGGGCATTTAGGAATTAAAAATACAGCTCAACAAGCTAAACAAGAATTCCTGTCGGCTTAGTTTCTTTGTTGGAGACACTAGACATGTTATTTATCAAAAACTGACGTACTTGTCACAGTTGAGACAAGTATCAGCTCGTGTAACACAACTAAAAGGCAACTGCAGACTTGACTGGTACGGTAGCCGCTTTCTCTTCTCACAAGCCGATGGCTGTACACCTTGTCGTGACGGCTGTTTATCATACCGCATTCCACTTCACGACACTGTGCTGCTCACCTCCGTGCTGTCCATTAACCGCACGTGTTCCTTATCTGCAGCGCCCCAGGGTTGTCCGTCGGGCAGCCTCCTTTAAACGTCTTTCGGTGTAGATTGATGGCCACAGAAGGACCCGTTCGTGTTAATCTTGGCCTGTAACTGTGCTGAGCAAAGTAACTGCGACGGTAGTATTTCCCGACGCCGTCGGAATCTCGATGGCAATTGCAAGTGAAGGAAGGAATTTAGGGTTTAATATCCCACTGTAAACGTTAGACTTCACCGCGAAGTATCACCCACACGTTGAGAGGCCTCAGCGGTTTTGTAGTCCAGTCCCTCATAAAGGAATAATACTAAATTAATTAATACACAAAGGGATTACAGGCCTTACCTACCAGTGGCCATTGATTAATATCAAGGGGCAAATTGAAAATTTGTGCTGGACCGGGATTCAAACCCGGGTCCCCTGCTTACTAGGCAGATTCTCTGAACACTACGCCATGCGGTCACCACAACCACACGGACCACTCTAGCACGCTTCCCGTTATTCTCAGCTTATACCACACACTACTGGTGTAGTGCCCCTGCTCAATAGCCTCATTACTCGCGGCATCTCGGCGATTACGATTCAGGCAGAGTCAGACATCTAACGCCACCACAGGGTGTCCATCGCAAGCGCCAGGAAGTTTTCCCTGTCCCTCCGGTCCAAAATCCGCAGGAACAGTCAGCGCTATCCCCTCAGTAAGACTGAATACAGGAACTTTTTCTCTGCATGGACATTTACACGTGTATGCTCCGAGAAAATAAAATCATTGAGAGCTTCTCTTCAGGTTTCTGACGTAGCACTGTCGGTTGAAGATTTTTAACCCAGCCATTTGGATGCAGAACCGTGTTCTTTGTTAGTGCAGAAGTCGCTACTGTTTTTAATTAACATTACTTTGGAATCTGTTGCGTGTTAAGTCACATCAATAGGTTTTAGGTCATGCCAAAAGAATATGCATGTGTCTTCATGCCTGCCATACTTACGTAAGAACATGGCTTGCGCTGCAAACTGTCTGCACCATGCACCGACCAATGCTGCATGGGGTAAGAATGCCGAGTTACTCCCCTTTGTATCTATATCTCGTATGTCTCGTTGCCAATCATTGTACCCCATTTGCATCACTTCTAATAGTTTCTCTTATTCCACTAGTCACGATCCTCTAGGGGCTGGGCGCTCTTTTATTTCTCATTCATATTGTTTTTATCGTCTTATTTGGTTTTTTTTTATTTTCCTATGGAAGACCGGCTGTCCAATGTGCAATCCAGAATTGTAGGTTAGTGTGATACCATGCTAAAACAAGACAACCTCTCATTTAAATGTGTTTCTAAAAGTTCAGTATATAACCATTCAATTAATTAATTACGATACTGCTTTATGGCCGTTACACTGTCTCATTTTATGTCGTTCATTCTGGCCGAAACACCTGCCTTAGGATCATCATCCGATGTTGCCACAGTCAGGGGACAGAAGATCTCCAAGTAAAATTGTTTTTATCTGCGAATGGGGAAGTAGCACCAGGTAGGACAGACAATAATTTGCATGACCACCAATATCATCAAATTTGAACCCGTTTGATTTCTGGCTGTTGGGTTACCTGAAGGACGGGGTTTATCAGCAGTACACTAGCACGTTGGAAGTTGGAGATGGGCATAGGTAGGGAGGTACCTGAGATGTTTCGGGTAGCAGCAGAGCAGTCTCTAGCGCGGTTCCAGGCTGTCGTGGATGTAGGTGGTTATCATATTAAGCAATGTTTGCAACCTGGAATGTAAACATGGAACGCAGTTAACAAGTGTTACCCTCTCATGTGAAAATTAAAATGTATTTATTTCAATGGTTCGTTCGTTATTTCTGTTCCGCATGCTTTACAAATATTTCCACTAAGTTTCATTGTCCCACGATCACTCGTTTTTCAAGAGGGCCGTCTGAAGTAGCGAAAGATTAACTGTAACCGCCCTGTATTACATCCTCGAGACAAAAATATGGTGCGGTATTTTCGTGTCCCCAAATAGAGTTGACATGGTTTTTGGGCGTGGAATTGAAGTTCCCACATTTTTTTCATTTGTATACGGCGCCATGTCACTGCTAGTGGCTAGTAGCTCTTGCTCTCCTTTTGCGTCTTCACTGCTTAGTGGGGCCGACACGGTAGCTCAGCGTGTTCGGTCACAGGACTGCGGATCCTCTGTTATATGTATATAAACCTGAGAGAATTCTCATCGATGGAATATGAAAGATGTCATGCGACATTTGCACAGAACACTGATGAAAAAACGACTAAGAACCAGAAAGAAGAAAAAAAAGCTATGATGTCTGGTTGGTACACAGAAGACCCCGGTTCGATTCCCAGTATTGGCAGGGAGTTTTTCCTTGGTGAGAGGATTGGTCAGTCTCGTGAAGCCAACTGAGGATGTAATTGAGTGAGAAATAGCGGCTCCAAGGTCAAGAAAGCCGTCAAACGCCAAGAGAGCGGTGTACTGCCCCCCCCCCCCCCCCTTCCAAACCGCATCCAGTCACTTCAATGGTAGAGGATGACACGGAGATCGGTCGGTCTAGATTGACTCATCAGTATCAGGACGCGAAAAATTTAGATCTAATAAATTATGACATTTCACAAATAATACATACCTTTAGTTTCTGGTAGTTGGTTGGTTGGTTGGTTTGGGGAAGGAGACCAGACAGCGAGGTCATCGGTCTCATCGGATTAGGAAGGAAGTCGGCCGTGCCCTTTGAAAGGAAACATCCCGGCATTTGCTTGGAGCGATTTAGGGAAATCACGGAAAACCTAAATCAGGATGGCTGGACGCGGGATTGAACCGTCGTCCTCCCGAATGAGAGTCCAGTTTTCTGGTAGTCACACATCATTACTTTCTCGAAGAATCTTAAATTTCTCAGTGTGTGCTTACAGGTAAGAGTGGTCGTCAGACTGTGGCCCGCGGTCCGCGGTTGTCAGCCACATTCTACAATAGTAAGCATGTAGCAAGCAACAACCGATTCCAAAGAACGTCAGCTAACGTTAACAGTTTCGTAAGAGTGTTGTTTTCCCGCTGAGTAACAAACAAAAATACTTACAGTAATATTTTAATGTCCTTAATATTAATTGATGTTGGTGAATTCGGGAATGAGCTAACTGAAGTTGGCTGCTTACCTCAGGGGCAATAAGGAAATGGCACAACCACTGCGGGGTTATAGGGTGTGAGAGCGGAACCTTGTGTTGTTTGTCTTTCAGTACTGACAAATTTCGGGCTTGTAAGACTCGTACGATTTACGGTAAAAATTTTTACACGGAAAGGGATGCATGAATTCACCTCAAATCGAATTTGGCTCAATTTTGATACTTATTTGTAACAAGTAAAATCTAATTAACTAAGGCTGTTGTAATAAAGCGCAGTGAGTACACGAAAACTGGCGTTAAATCATTTACAAAACGTTTGTGATCGTGTCCTATATTCAACAATGCATTTAAACATAGTAAAATCAAGAACACTTCACCATACTGCTATAGTGGCACAACTGTTAGACCGCTGAGGTTGGCAGCAGTCTGAAACAGAGAACAGTCGAAACGAAATACTGCCGACTTTTAACGGTCAGTATTCGGGGGCTGGCGGTCAGCTTATCGCACCCGAACTATAGCTAGTCTCTCGGAGTCTCGTCACACACTAACTTATGTACATTACCAGTTAATAATAAGAGCGGGGCATGTGCGGCTGTTCCACAATGTCAGTATTGGCTCTTGAGCAAAGAAGTTTGACCAGCACTAGAATATCCACAGAAGAACTTCTTGATCACGAAGGAATACAAGATTTTGGCTACCTTCACCGGAACGGATTTATTTTCGGTAGGTTTTTTAAATTAGTTGGAAAATAAAGGTCATTTGGGATCCTATCTCCTCTCCGTTTGTCATTTAACTTGACGAACAGAGAGTAAGTGCATTCTAAATGTTCGACATTGGGATGTCTGTTCTGTTTGGCGTGGCGGACAGTCGGTCGTTAAACTGGCTCTCGGAATCCTATCGTGTCTGGCTCACCTCCCTGTGTCGGGAACCAGCTCTTCATGCCACGCCATCCGACCAGGTCACCTTGAACTTTGGGTGATCGTTACGCAAACACAAGCGACAGCAGGTCACTGACCTCTTTCTAGGCCATCAATTGAAACTAAACGTCACGGAGACAGACGAAATTAATTTAGCCTGCAGGGTGTTCAGTAGTGACAGCCACGCAGAATCTGGATCACTCTCCGTGTCTACGCGTTCCAGAAAACAACAATCATGAGAGCTGATTAGTAGCGTGTAGCAGAGACGCCTCCAGCAGTGTAACACCCCCCTTGTTACAGTGGCACGTGGAAAGGCTGCTGAGTGCACGTATTCTGTGTTGTGACTTGGCAAGACAGCCATGCCACTAGGAGGTGAAGCCGAAAGGCACGCGTTTAAGCTCACGCAGGCTGGCGTGAGGTCTGGAACAGTTAAAGGAGTTGAGTCTAGTAAAAAAAATACGGAGCTTCTGGAATACTTAACTTTAATCCATAATTGGTGAACATCGGTCTGACGGTACATGCATCACAAGATAAATAGCAATTGATAATGGCGCCTTGCTAGGTCGTAGCAAATGACGTAGCTGAAGGCTATGCTAACAATCGCCTCGGCAAATGAGAGCGTAATTTGTCAGTGAACCATCGCTAACAAAGTCTGCTGTACAACTGGGGCGAGTGCTAGGAAGTCTCTCTAGACCTGCCGCGTGGCGGCGCTCGGTCTGCAATCACTGACAGTGGCGACACGCGGGTCCGACGTATACTAACGGACCGCGGCCGATTTAAAGGCTACCACCTAGCAAGTGTGGTGTCTGGCGGTGACACCACATTCTGAGATAGAAGGTCTCATCTCTCACGTTTCGGGCATCTACGATTTAGTCGCGATCGTATGTGCTGATTTCGCCCCTCTTGTCATTACTCGACTGTCATGCTGCTGATCTCTGAGAATACTCCAATCACTAGGCACGCAGAACGTGTCCATTCGCCCTTGAGACAGGAATACTTGCCCTTCTCTGTCGCGCTCTCGCTCTCTCTCTCTCTCTCTCTCTCTCTCCAACATAGCAATCGCACCTGCACCTCTCATTCAATTTATCTTCCAGCGTTACCTCATGGTCACTGGACCGCCAATTAACGAAAGAGAGGAAAGTCGCATGTTATCGAATTTTAACTGACTGTATTTCGCATTTTCTGAGCCTGAGATTGGCATAAAGCGCAGCTCAAGCTAAAACAAATATGAGAAGTCACGCAAAGATACTCAGGCTGTGCTAGACCGACGGTCGTTAATTCATCGCTCGGATTAGATGCAACTCTGGCTCACCTTCCCGTTTTATAAACTAGCGCGCTTCGTTGACTATTGGCCAAGACAGTCTCAGTAAGAATGTGGCGAAACTACTAATGGGTTAGATAAGCCAACAAATATGTGAGGACAGCAACCACAAACAGTGACTAATATCAGCCCAAGAATAGGTTTCAAACGTCCAGAGAAATTAACAAACCAAAATGAGCTCAACCTTTTTTGCAAGTGTTAAAATAAACAAAGAAAAATATCTTAACGTATACATACACCAGCAAAAGAAATCATCAAAGATTCAAATATGGCAGATCTTTAGGATAAAAAACAGGAAACTGCGTAAAGTCTATAACATGTTCGACAGGAACTGGATGCAGCACTCGTGAGTTCCACCGCTGCCCATACTGCCATCTTTCACAATGTATGAAACGCAAAAAGAAGAGAGAGAGAGATGTTCAAAACTTATACTACTGTATCATATGCATGTTCGCATGTTTATACTTACGTAATCCACGTGTTTAAAGCAGATCTACTTGTATAGTCAATTAGTTTTTTTGCATTATTTACGCCTGCTGCACATTCGCACTCCACGAGCTACTGCATGATGCGTGGTGAAGGGCATGTGTTTACCAGTACACTCTCTACCTCCATCCTGTTTCTTTATGATTGGCGTGTCGTGGAACGATTGCCTGTTCTTCCCTGTCAGTGTGCCAACGTGTCTATTCTTACCATTCGTTCATTATGTGACATGTATTCAAGATCTATCCGCTTCCATAGTTCACAACTCAGCCTTTCTGACCGCTATCCGGCCGTCCTGGGTTCGATTCCAGGAACTGCCATGGACTTTTTTTTTCTTTGTGGGAGGTCTGGTACGGGCTAAACTTAGCCTCGTGAGACCAATTGAGGAGCTACTTGAGTGATTAGTAGTGGCTCCTATGTCAAGAAACCGTCAACGGCCGGGAGAGCGGTGTGCTGAGCCCGTGTCCGTCCATACCACACCCAGTGACGCCACTGGTGGATGATGGCACGCCGGTCGATCGGTTTTGATTGGCCCATAAGGGCCAGAACAAGGATCTTTGCTTGCTTTTTGATATAATGAATGGAGATCAATAGTCTCATTTTCTTGGAATTTTAAGCCCATTTATTTGCTTGATGCAGAACGCCCCTGTCTTAGCGTCTCCCACTTCACTTCGTCGAGTGTAAATGTGCCACTATTGCTCTAACAAAACAGACCACAGTGGCGAATAGCGCGACTGTCTTGTGTTTATTCTGGTGACAAAGAACCACAGCGTGACAATACTCATGAATGAGCCGGGTCAGAAAAAAGTGGAAATGAAGATGAGAATTTCACGTTCCATCGACGACGAGGCCATCAAAGGCGGAGCACAAGCTCGAATAGGTCACGAATTGGGAAGTACATCAGCCCTTCCATTTCCAGAAAGTCATTCTGACATTCGCCCTAACCAATTTAGAGAAACCACAAAAAACCTATTCTGCGTTGCCGCGCCGGGATTTGAAGCAGGCTTCTTCTGGGTGGAAATGCGTAGTTTTAACCACTGCGACACCTCGCTCAGCCGGCCGCGGTGGCCGAGCGGTTCTAGGCGCTTCAGTCCGGAACCGCGCGACTGCTACGGTCGCAAGTTCGAATCCTGCCTCGGGCATGGATGTGTGTGATGTCCTTAGGGTAGTTAGGTTTAAGTAGTTCTAAGTTCCAGGGGACTTATGACTTCAGATGTTAAGTCCCATAGTGCTCAGAGCCATTTGAACCATTTTTTGAACACCTGGCTCAGTGCCGTACGGCAGTTGGATAAACAGCCTTACGTTTTTGAAAGTGTACCCGATGGTTCACATCCTGCATTTGCTTTCATCTTTGCTAATTTCAGGCTAATTTCAGGTCATTGCTAACGATAACGCTTCAGTGTCTTACTATTTTGGCTGACTCTAGCGGCTTTGGGGAAAAAATGACTGCTGTTCCTCTTGCATTTCTCATCTACTGCTTATTTCTAATACGTGATTCAACTAACGCTTTTATGCCCCTTCAGACAGAAGGCTATCAGCTGCCTATGTACTGGGAAAGTCAAAACCTATTTAATACGAACGTTAGCGTTAAGTGAAATTTGCATCCATGGTTCCAAATATTCTGATACATTATTCGTTTGGTTCATGAGATATTCTTTTACCATGTGTTTCTCTTTCTGGGAATTTTCAATTTTCTGCCTGCCGGTAACGTGTTATAAACATGCGTAACAATATAAAACTCCACACTGAATCGTAGGTAAGGACGCATATTCTATAAATAAATTATGTTTATTTGTGGTAGTGTTGTGAGAAGCGTGGCTTATCCTATATCAAACAGTAAGTTTAAGAATTTCAATATCCTGAAGAGTCTTCTTAACTTTACATAATATTTTTACTGCAACATTTTGTAGAATAAGTATTTTTCTGGCCTTAGCTAAATTTCCTCAGAACATTATGTCAAAGGATAATATTAACAGTTGACTTACTTTCTGTCAATACTCTCCTCTGACTTAATCTTCTGGGGAAATTTAGTTAATGCCAAAAAATACTTATTCTACAAAAGGTTGCAGTAAGAATATTATGTAAAGGTAATATCACAACATCTTGTTGTAGAGTATTCAGGATATCGAAATTCTTAAGTTACTTTTCAGCAAATGTACAGCCTAACTGAATATATAGTTAATAACAAGAGTGGCTTTGGGATGAACTATGCTATAGTTCTGCTAACAATCACAACTGCTGGTCGACTCAAAGAGGTAGATTGCCAACTGTAAAGTAGCAGTAGTGAGTTTTCTAGTTAACTCATTTATGTGCCGGTGCCACCACAGTTTATATTCATCTGGATGCCACATTGAGCCTCGTCCATTTTGTGCCTATTGAGCTCTACTTCTGCCACCTGCTAATATTGGCACGAGGTAGCATGCGGCATGCCCACGAGCTGTACAGTGGCTGGCAGAGTTTACTCACAGAGTAAGGTTCAGAAGTAGATGACCGCAGCATACCGAGTACTTTACAGACAGCGCTACAGCGGCAGACAACGCCAGCTGGCTGATGCGATGCTTCCGCTTGCAATGATTGGAGCCCTGTGCCCCCCCTCCCCCCCACCTTCCGCCCCTCCCCACCCCTCCTGACGCCGGCCTAGCGGCCTTCGCCTAGGGTTGTCGCTTGAAACAGCCATTCGCCACGAGCGTACGACGTTGGTTCATACGAGAAAGATGATTTTACTAAAACTGAAATACAATATCTCCCACGTAAACCCTATACGTCTAAGATTCGATCGCCTCGTGGATACGCTGAGTGAAATAGGAAATAAGCCTCAAGAGGTAATCACGCTTTCAATATCGTTAGGCGAATGTCAGCAATCTGTTTCTAAGGCTTTTTTAGGCTGTTACGACTGGTGATAATCCGAGATGTAATAATTTACCAAACAGTCCGAGTTTATGGGGAGATGCTAAGTTATCGAAGTGTAGGAACGAACCAAGAAATACGAGCAGCAGTAAACTCTGTGTGTTCCACCAAAACATCAGTGGCCTCAGAAACAAAGTGGAGCTTCTAAATCGCGACATTAATGACGCTGAATCTGTAAAGCATTCACAAGTAATATAACTTACAGAACACCATGTGATAAGTGGAATTGTAATGCCTCAAATTGATGGACACTCATTAGCAGCCAGCTACTGTAGAACTATAAAGGAGGGACTGCAGCCTATGTTAAAATTGGAACGGAAATTACTACAAACAATAAGCCAGTTATAATTTTGGTAGTTTACAGGGCCCCTGCAGGGAAATATGTATCTTTCTAAACCATATGGAGCAACTTTTGAATCAAATATATTCAAAACACAAGGATTCAGTTATCATGGGTGATTTTAATTTTAACTTCTTAACTATATCTGCATCTACATGGATACTCTGCAAATCACATTTATGTGCCTCACCACTGTAGACTCCATTTATATTCCAGGCCATAAACCCCGGCTGCAGGGACGGGGACTTACACACATCCCTCCTACTTCCTATATTTTTTCTCTCCTACTATTTTAGTTAGATGTGTTCAATAATTTTTCTGCATATTTTATATCTTTTAGGTTAAGTAGTAACACACTGTCTGCCCAAAAAGTTCCGGGACTGACTTTGTTCGTGGCATATAAGCGACCTCAATGTAGTAATAACGACGTTAGCTTGAACTGACAATATGTCAACTGTAAACAACAAAATTGTTCAAATGGCTCTGAGCACTATGGGACTTAACTTCTGAGGTCATCAGTCCCCCAGAACTTAGAACTACTTAAACCTAACTAACCCAAGGGCATCACACACATCCATGCCCGAGGCAGGATTCGAAACTGTGACCGTAGCGGTAGCGCGGATCCAGACTGTAGCGCCTAGAACCGCGAGGCCACCCCGGCCGGCTGTAAACAACAGATGTGCATTCGACTTGACAGCAGACAAAATTAAGAAGTGGACGCGTGGCTGTAGTGCATCAACGTCACAGACACCAACGGAGCAACATTTCTGAATCAAGTGTTTAAGGGGTTATGCAGAATGTTTTGAAGAGGAGAAAAGAGGGGAGGGAATGAAGTAAATAGGATGTCAAGCAAGACAAGGCGAAGTGGTTTCCGGAAAATTGTGAAGAAACAGAAAGTGAAATGGTCGTCGGAAGGACTGATTCAACATACAGAAAAATCAAAAAAACCTTCGGTGAAATTAAAAAGTAAAGGCGTCAACATTAACCGTATAATGGGAATTCCACTGTCACACTGAGCGGAGAGAGCGGGAATAGTGCACTGAAGGCCTCTGAGAGGGGTAGAAACTGTCTGATGAGGCGTTAGAAGAAATGGGAGCCAATATGGAAACTATAGGAGATCCAGTATTAGAGTTTACCAGCGATTTGGAAGACTTGCGATCAAGGAACGTGGGAGACAAAAAGAACATTCTTTAGGAATTTCTAAAATTATTCGCTGAAGTGGCAACCAAAACGACTATTCACGTTGGTTTGTAGAATATATGAGCCTGGATACTTTCGGAAACATATCTTCAACACAATCCCGAAGCTAGTAAGTGCAAATAAGTGCGCTAGCTATCCACAATCAGCATCCAAGTTGGCGACAAGAATACAGAAGAATCCAAAACGGAAATGGAAATTGAAGATCTGTTAGATAATGATTACTTTGGCTTTCGGAAAGGTAAAGGCACCAGAGAAGTTCTGACGTAGCACTTGATATTGGCAGAAACACTTGAATAATCAAGAACGGTGACTGCAGTTGTTGACCCAGAGAAAGCGCTTGACAAATTAAAATGGTGAAGATGTTCGAAATTCTCGGAAAGCGGGCGTAAGCTGTAGGAAGCTGCAGGAATAAAGAAGGAAAAATAATAATGGAAGACTAAGAACGAAGTGTTCCGATTATAAAGGCTATAAGACATGGACGCGATCTTTCGTCTCTACTGTTCAATGTATACATGGAAGAAGAAAGATTCAGGAATGGATTCAAAATTCAGGGTGTAAGGATGTCAGTAATAAGATTCATTGGTGACATCACTGTCCTCAGTAAAATTGAGGAACGATTGAAAGACCTGTTGAGTGGAATGAACAATTTAATATGCACACACTAAGTACCGAAAGGAAACTGAAGAATGGTGAAAGTAACAAACAATAGCAGAAATGAGATTAACGATAAACTCAACATCAGAACTAGGCACCACGAAGTAGAAGTGAAGGAATTCTGCTACCTTGAAAGAAAATAGCACATGACGGACGAAGCAAGTAAGACATAGCACATAGCAATCAGACTAGCACAGGCCATGAGGGCATTCCTGGCCAAAAGACGTATCAAACATCGCCTCTAGCCGGCCGGAATGGCCGAGCGGTTCTAGGCGCTTCAGTCTGGAACCGCGCGACCACTACGGTCGCAGGTTCAAATCCTGCCCCGGGCATGGATGTGTGTGATGTCCTTAGGTTAGTTAGGTTTAACTAGTTCTAAGTTCTAGGGGACTAATGACCTCAGCAGTTGAGTCCCATAGTGCCCAGAGCCATTTGAACCATTTGAACCTGCCCCGGGCATGGATGTGTGTGATGTCCTTAGGTTAGTTAGGTTTAAGTAGTTCTAAGGCCAAGGGGACTGATGACCTCCGCTGTTAAGTCCTACAGTGCTCAGAGACATTTGAACCATCGCCTCTAACTATACAAAGACGTTTTCAGAAGGCACGTTTGGAGCACAGAGTTGAGTAGAAGCGTAAAGCGGACTGTGCGAAAACCGAAAAAGAAGAGAATCGGAGAGTCTGAGATGTGGTGCGACAGAAGGATGTTGAAAATTAGGTGTACTGATACGATCAGAAATGAGGAGGTTCTCCGCAGAATCAGAAAAGAAAGGAATGTAGGGAAAACCCTGACAAGAAGAAGGGACAGGATGACGGGCCCTGTATTAAGACATCAAGGAATGAGTTCTGTGGTACTTGAGAGATATGCTCAGCGTAAAAACTGTAGGAGAAGACAGAGACCCAAATATATCCAACAAATATTTGAGGACATTGGGTGCAAGTGCTACTCTGACAAGAAGAAGTTGACGCATCAGAGGAAGTCGTGACGAGTGGTATCCAGCCATACAGAATACTTATAAGAGAGAGAACAGAGAGACACGAACAGCCTTTATTCCCATGCGCTAGAGATAGACCGGAAAATAATACTGCCACGTTTCGTACAGTGGCTTGTTGGGTACAGTTGTAGGTGAACCTTTCTCTTATTTCTGCCATTAGCTTCTTCGATGTGTAGATTGAACAGAAAGGACGAAAGACTATATACTTGTGTTATATCTTTTCTAATCGAGCTCTCAGTTCTTGGTCTTCCATTATCTTTCTCTTGGTTTTTGTACAATTTGTATATTATTCGTCTTCTCCTAAAGCTTGCCCCTGTTTTCCTGAAAATTTTGAGCATCTTCAGAATTTCAGATGTTGAACGACTTTTTTTACGACGACAGGTATTTTGACCGTTTTTTAATTTTCTTAAGTCTTGCTCGCCATTATCCAGTGTTAAATGGAACTGCTTCTCTGGTGCTTTTATCTTTCGACTGTTCAAGGGATCTGAGCAATTTTTTCACCCAATAATAGATCGTGTAGGGACAAGTGTTTTGCAGTAGTAGCGTTAAAGTAACTTTTATTCTTCGCTGTATTAAAGCCGCACAGGCTGATTTAAAAATAGAATCGTGTGGTTTTATTTACCGGAATTCCATACTTAGGAAAGAGGCCGACAGTGATATAATGTATACAGATTTATGGAAAGAAGACCTTCGAAAATTAGGCCGAGGTGCTCGGTGCTTAAGACACTGCACTATTATTTACAAGGAAGGCTGCTCATATTTCAGTGCGGCCACTTTAATTGCGGAGTTGTATTGTTAAGGCTAGATGGTTTCCTCAGAATGCTATAGCTAGATCGCTCGTCCATTTTTGTTCGACTGATGTAGTGTTCTGTATCTAATGACCCTTTGAAGGACAAACATTTAAATTCTAAAACTTCCTACCTGTTTTCTCTCCGTGACAGAAACTCCTGTTATTTACACCCATTCTAGAATCGAGCTGGAGTTGTCTCGATTTTAAGAGCGCCAAGTGTAGTGATAATGGAAACCACAGCATTTTAATAGTGCGAAGCAACTCTTGCAGGTGTTGGCGACTTGTTTGTCAGTAGTTCCGAGTGTGCATTACGGAACGACTGCATTTGCATATCACCCGATACGATCCTCTGCCAAGTAAGGATTACGTCACGGATATTGAAGTCGCCTCGTGTTGCACTTGCCGGTCGACTTTGACGTGGGCAGTGTTTGGAAGCATGGAACTGAATTACACCGAAGGGTAATGCTTTTGTACTGATACAAGTTGAAAAGAATACTTTGCTTTAGATATTTGTTAACATGAACTGATTGTACTTTTCTCACCTGTCGTAATCTTCGGTCTACCATACCCTAAAATAACACACGTAAATACAGAAATATGTTGCATAAATGTTCTATGAGATGTTGCGGTGATTTAATTGTACTATAATAACACTGTTCCTCTTGACCACAGTATTTTATTTGCTTTACACGTTTCGGCGTTTCGCCATTGTACATCATGACAAGTTTCATTCGCTTGTCATTGTATACTTACTATTTAAGATGTTATCACATATTTCTCATTGCAGATCCTTTGAAAATGGCGTAACGCCGAAACGCGTAAGGTCTAGCAAAGTCAACAGAATACTGTGGTCAAGACAAACAGTGTTATTATAACACGTAAATACACTGTTGAAGAAAAAGACAGAATAAATGTATCGAGGAGCACGAAGACGTCATTGGGACAAAGTTAAAACGACATATCGCTTTCGGTGAAATAAATTTTGCCGGCCGCGGAGGCCGAGCGGTTCTAGGCGCTACAGTCCGGAACCGCGTGACTGCTATGGTCGCAGGTTCGAATCCTGCCATGGGCATGGATGTGTGTGATGTCCTTAGGTTAGCTAGGTTTAAGTAGTTATAAGCTCTAGGAGACTGATGACCTCAGATGTTAAAATCACAAAATACTCGTTTTGTGTAAATACCCAAGAACTAAAATTAGTAATTCCGACTTTATGATGAATTGTTTGCGAGGCTGCTTTATTCCCTGTCCACGTTTTATTTTTACCTCCTTAGTGAGATTCGAAGGTTTTGTTATGGAGAACAGAGAATTACTGTCTTACTTTCCAGTCATCAGTGTTTGTTGTTTTAATGTATTTGTAATCGATTTAGAAGCAAACTACGCCGTCATCTTCAGGCACTTTAGCAATGTCTTGTGTATGCTAAGCTGGCCAAAGTATATCCTGTTAATGTGCCTCAGTATCCTCTGGCGTGGTAACTTTGATACTCACACTTATCACATTAGGTAATGCTGAGCTAGAGCAAAAGGATTATTTACTGTGGTGTATCACAGCACCATAGTGGTACAGTGCCTGTAGATGATGCCGTAGTTTGCTTCGAAATCGATTGCAATTAAACTAAAACTAAATAAACAGAGCTGAGAGGAAAAGCAGTAAGAGAATAGCCTTCGTTCTTGATAACAAAATATTTCACAGCTGACGTCTATTGTTTCCAGCACCTCGGAAGCAATGAGACCAACTGTTGGTCAGTAGGTGTCTTTTCCTGTCACACGAGCACATCAAAGAACAAGGTGTTTCCTGTTGGGCAGAGAAGGAAACGTAGACGTTGTGACCGTCGTGTAATTGGCCATTGTCATATCGGCATCTGGTGAATGTAATATGCTGATAAAAGGAAAAGGAAAAGAATATTAGGGTTTAACCTCTCATAAACAGTAGGGTATTAGAGACGGATCAAAAGTATGAATTGTGGAGAGATGTGTAAGGAAATTGGCCGTGCTCTTTTCAAAGGATCCAGCTCAGCATTTACGTGAAGTGGTTTAGAGAAATCACCCGAAAGCGAGTTCGGTGCCTTACCCCTGTGCCAATTCGTCCGGTCTGATGAATGATCACTCTGGTTACTACATTCCTTCGAAATTACTTACCGTCGTCATATTGGCATAGTAACACACTTGTTCGTCCCGTGTACAGTTTTAGAACCTATGTTGGAACGTGAGCCTTGAATCGTTAACGCCGGCCGCGGTGGTCTAGCGGTTCTGGCGCTGCAGTCCGGAACCGCGGGACTGCTACGGTCGCAGGTTCGAATCCTGCCTCGGGCATGGGTGTGTGTGATGTCCTTAGGTTAGTTAGGTTTAAGTAGTTCTAAGTTCTAGGGGACTTATGACCTAAGATGTTGAGTCCCATAGTGCTCAGAGCCATTTTTAGCCAATCGTTAACGATTAAAGTCACAATGAACAATGACATTCGGGTTGACGTTCGGTCTTATTGTGAGTAGTGGGCTCTTATACTAAAGGAGACAGAAATTGGAAATCGTGTGATATTTTTTATGAAATTTAGTGCTTCCCCGCATACTCCCTCCCAGTATAGTGACAGTCATACTGCGTTTTTTATCCACTTTTAGCTTGTTTATTTCGACAATATTTGTACCAAACCGTAGTAAGTAAATAAAACTTCCAAGTGAAGTTTAGTTGTGAAATATTAGATATTAAACTGTGGTAAAGAGCTCTGCGGGGCCTACGAGAAACACGGGCCCCGCAACGAACATGTGAAGTCACACTAGTCGGCTTGTCCGCCACAATTCGCGAACGCTCGGCTCATGCAGGGTCCACAGGAAATCAATATGCAATTGAAATAGTATCCACTAGAGGTCTTAACTTTGTCGTGTGCTATCGAGAGTTGCGTGCATTTAAACGCGCGGGCAAGAATTATTAAACTTCACCTGAAATACACTACTGGCCATTAAAATTGCTACACCCAGAAGAAATGCAGATGATAAACGGGTATTCATTAGACAAATATATTATACTAGAACTGACATGTTATTACATTTTCACGCAATTTGGGTGCATAGATCCTGAGAAATCAGTACCCAGAACAACCACCTCTGGCCATAATAACGCCCTTAATACGCCTGGGCATTGAGTCAAACAGAGCTTGGATGGCGTGTACAGGTACAGCTGCCCATGCAGCTTCAACACGGTATCACAGTTCATCAAGAGTAGTGACTGGTGTATTGTGCCGAGCCAGTTGCTCGGCCTCATTGACCAGACATTTTCAATTGGTGAGAGATCTGGAGAATGTGCTGGCCAGGGCAGCAGTCGAACATTTTCTGTATCCAGAAAGGCCCGTACAGGACCTGCAACATGTGGTCGTGCATTATCCTGCTGAAAGGTAGGGTTTCGCAGGGATCGAATGAAGGGTAGAGCCACGGGTCTTAACACATCTGAAATGTAACGTCCACTGTTCAAAGTGCTATCAATGCGAACAAGAGGTGACCGAGACGTGTAACCAATGGCACCCCATACCATCACGCCGGGTGATACGCCAGTATGGCGATGACGAATACACGCTTCCAATGTGCATTCACCGCGATGTCGCCAATCACGGATGCGACCATCATGACGCTGTAAACAGAACCTGGATTCATCCGAAAAAATGACGTCTCGCCATTCGTGCACCCACGTTCGTCGTTGAGTACACAATTGCAGGCGCTCCTGTCTGTGATGCAGCGTCAAGGGTAACCGCAGCCATGGTCTCCGAGCTGATAGTCCATACTGCAGCAAACGTCGTCGAATTGTTCGTGCAGATGGTTGTTGTCTTGCAAACGTCCCCATCTGTTGACTCAGGGATCGAGACGTGGCTGCACGATAAGATGCCTGTCATTTCGACTGCTAGTGATACGAGGCCGTTGGGATCCAGCACGGCGTTCCGTATTACCCTCCGGAACCCACCGATTCCATATTCGGCTAACAGTCATTGGATCTCGACCAACGCGAGGAGCAGATTCGCGATACGATAAAAGGCAATCGTGATAGGCTACAATCCGACCTTTATCAAAGTCGGAAACGTAACGGTACGCATTTCTCCTCCTTACACGAGGCATCACAACAAAATTTCACCAGGCAACGTCGGTCAACTGCTATTTGTGTATGAGAAATCGGTTGGAAACTTTCCTCATGTCAGCACGTTGTAGATGTCGCCACCGGCGCCAAACTTGTGTGAATGCTCTGAAAAGCTAATCATTTGCGTATCACAGCATCTTCTTCCTGTCGGTTAAATTTCGCGTCTGCAGAACGTCATCTTCGTGGTGCAGCATTTTTAATGGCCAGTAGTGTAGTTACTCGCTCCTTGCCGGAGGCGGTTGCTGGCATTCGTAAGACGTGCAGTGTCACGTGCTGTGACGTACGCGGCACTCCCGGTTTTCCTCGTGGGCCTCGGAGCTCTTGATGTGACGTTTTCTACTACTTACGTCATGACCGAAGAGCTGTAACTTGGAAATGATCTAATATGCCGAAAATTGGTTAGTGAGAAATAAGTAGTGTGGGACAAAAGGTAGTTTTTGCGCTTTTCTACCTATAATGATGATGACGATGTATCCAAGGTTCTCGGGTGTCCAGCCTGATCCGATCGTTGAAGTTCCACGATATTTCGGCGAATGGATTCCATCAGCACCACCTGATGATGGCGGAACGGTTATTCGCCGAAATATCGTGGAACTTCGACGATCGGATCCGGCTGGACACCCGAGAACCTTGGATACAGCACATTCGCCGGGAAAGCCTCAGATCACAGATGATGAAGATTTTTGGTTTGTGGGCGCTTAACTGCGCGGTCATCAGCGCCCGTCCACCTAAAATCCATATACATTGGCGTGCCCCTTTAGTTTTGATAGAAGTCTCCCACCTTTATCTACATTCCTCATCACGTCATGCTAAGACTAAGGGCCGTTGCTCGAGAAGTATTTCACCGCTAGGAAGAGCTGCCCGTCACAAGTAATGCGCTCTGTCGAAGGACCTCGATGGCAGTGTAACGGAACAGTTTCCGCCGTAGCAAGCGGTGCGAGACGGAAGCGGCGGTGCGGAGAGTTCTAAGTAGTAATATCACGCACGGGCTGTTGTTTTAAGCGCTATACAAACACTGGAGGTTTTATAGTTAGTACAGGCGGTGCCCCACAGCTCGTACATATTTCAAGAAAGTCGTGTCTAAGATCCATTAAGAGCTGCTGATTCACTCTACCAGTTTCCATCAACCGACTATCTTCAGGCATCGTAACATTATTTGCATGACCCTGTATGGCATCGTTCTTGTAGTGACGTTAAAAAGTTGTATAAGAAACAGTCCTGCGGCACTGAAACTACCGCAGATTGCAAAACGCATTAATACTGTCACCGTGTCTTTTACTATTCACTGTGTTGGTGGATTTTCACCTTCTCAGTGATTTTCGTATCTTGCCTATTTTTGTCCACGAAACTGGAGTAGAAATTGGCGAAGAAGTTCAAACCGTATGGAAGGGGGCCGCTCATTTTTCAATACACATCCCAACCGGTTTGAGCATCCACGTGCAGTATCTTCGAAATTTTATTTTACTTTTTACACAAAAGTATACCACCATAATCAGTCTCAGCGGAGTACGAAAAACCACAAACCTGCAGCCACGGATCGCGAATACTCGTCCCATTTACGCTTTGGCTTCTTCCTAACACTTGAAACGCAGTAGCTGGTTTCCTAAATAAAAAAGGAACCCTGCGATCAGGTTTTAAAGACGATGCGGTAGTCGACTAACTGCCGTTATCACCCTCAATGGTTCGGCATCGGACGGCCGTCGTCGACGTCCAGGCCTTGGAGCCGCTACCTCTCAATCAATTAGCTTCTCAATTGGCCTCCGAGGCTGAGTGGACCCTGGTTCAGTCCTACCACCTAGGAAAAATCCCTGTCAGTACCGGGAATCGAACCAGGGTCCCCGGCATGAGGGTCTATCGCGTTGTGCGGTCTTTTTTTTTTTTTTTTTTTTTTGAGGATTATTCCGTCTTTCGCGACTGTAACAAAAGTTTTATTTGCACTGAGCACGTTTGGCTTTATTTTAAATAATGAGACAAAGCACTAGAAATTTCAAAAAAATTGCATTCAAACGAATATAATTCGTGAAGTAACGCACTTCGATATTGTTTTTAAATAATGAAAATATTACGCTCCACACAAGGTTTGAATCCATAGCAAACCATGAAACGAAACTGAAGGGTGGAATCCATACCACGATTAACCAGTGCTACATCTTGCACTGGATGGGAAAACAAAAACTGCGAAGACCTATTCGCACCGGGGACAAAAAGAGGAAATGGGGCAAATACTGCTACAGAGTGTGAGGGTTCACAACGAAACTCTCCATCTGCTGTATCATCCAAGTATGACTTCTCGTAATGATGAAAGTAGATCCCACGTTGTACCGTGTAGTGTTCTATCATCGTCTTGTAATCTTAGCTTCTCTTACCCGTGATGTTCCAGCTACATGGAGGGTCGTGGAACGCACTCCACAAAAAATTGGAAAAATATTGTCGATACTTTGGGTTACGGAGGATCTTGCAGTGTCGTTCCTGCAAATAGTTCCAAAAGTCTAAAGTGTCCTTAGTGCCGTCTTGAAACAAATAATTCACTGCATGTCCACGAAGCCACGTCATTGCATTAGTTTTAGTGCGTGGGTAATACGTCTCATCCGGGAATAGGATAGTCTTGGGGTCGATATGATTCGGCGTTACCCGAAGGAAGTATGCTGACATTTGCCTCACTAAGTGCCACACTGCCGTAGACTCGCCACAGCTAAGACGGTGTTCATCGTTGTCTTGAACGCCACAGCTCGTGCACGTGGGTGAGTCTACCATGTGGATCGCATGTAGCCTTGATCTGGTCACCTGCTTGCCGTTGACACTGATATACCACATCGCCGTGACGTCAGTGTCCAGTGTTACGTGGTGAATTGTCCTCCACACTACTCGCCAGTTGACGTTCGGGTGCTTCCTCTCCACGACGTTATCGGGTCGTCCACGTTGCAGGACCCTATAAACCGTCTTTGCCGTCGCCAGTTGAGTCGCTGGTAAGGCAAGTCGAAAGTAACTGAGTTCGAGGTAAAAGACACCGATGTAGAAGAGCGAGGAGGGGACGTGGTGTATCGGCACAGGCGGCAACAGGGAGGGCGGTGCTAGTTCTTCTATTAACAAACTGGTCAAACTGTCCGGACGGCGGTGCCATAGTTCGACTAATGTGCTCACAAATAGGGCGACCGCTCTGTCATGAACGTGATAAAGGCCAAGCCCTCCCCGATCCGGGGGAAGGGTGAGAGTCTCATATTTGATCTTGAAAAGCATTCCTGAACTCACGAAGGACCCAAAAGCCGCAAGTATACGGCGAGCTAACATCACCGGTATAGGTAATATCTGGGCGATGTGCGGAATGCGTGACGCTAAATGTGTGTTAACATACTGGGTCCTTTGGACGTTGTCCAGGGCTCGTAGGCGGTTGTTGGCAATTCCAGTCCGAACATTTCGTAAAAGCCGTCGAAAGTTGTGAGCAGCGGTCCGTCGTATATCGTCTGTAAAATCAATGCCGAGACATTTCAAACTATCTCTGAGCTGTAAAGGGGTGACACTGTTCTCAGACAATCCGACCCCGATGTTCATCGCCACCGATTTTGCGACGTTGATACGACTACCAGTGGCCATGCCATATTTCGCTATCCAATTCAGTGCGCTAGCGGTGTCGTCACCGTTGCGGATGACAATCACCAGGTCGTCAGCGTATGCTTTACATCGGAAAGTGTGGCCTCGTAACGTCATACCCGTTAGTCGTTGGCGCAGGCCGCAGAGGAGTGGTTCCATGGCCACAGCGTAAAGTAAAGTGGACAGAGGGTAGCCTTGGCGTATCGATGGAGAAATGGTGAGGGACTGCGAAGGTCGGCCGTTGACGATCACCTTGGACGTCGCGCCACGGAGTAGTCGCATGACGACAGTGACGAATGGCTGTGGGTACCGCATATGTTGGAGGACCGCTTCCAAATAGTCGTGGTCCACTCGGTCGAAAGCTTGACTAAAATCGATTGCCGCCAGTGCACCCTTCAGACGACATGCCCTCGCCAGTGAGATCAAGTCACGATATTCACTGAGTGCTGTTTGAATATTATTGTCGCCTCATAATGACGTTTGATCGAGTGAGATAACATTTCGTAAGGTCTGGCGTATCCGCGCCGCCAACAGTCAAGAAAAGATCTTAAAGTCGCATTTCAAGAGCGTCAACGGGCGGTAGTCCTGCAGTCGTGAGCCACCGTGAATAGGAATAATCATCCCTTCCACAAGGGCCGCAGGGAGCGGCACGTCCGGGGATAGTAGTTCGCGACAGATGTCCGTCCATCGGGAGGCTAATAAATATTGAAAAGTCCGGTAAAATTCCAAGGGGAGGCCATCAGGACCCGGAGACTTGTTGACAGCTCCTTTTCTAATGGCGTCGATCACTTCTTCTTCTGTAATTTCGTCCATCAAGGCCGCTTCCATTGCCGGGGTGACGGTGCCGTAAATCGTCTGAGAGACGGCCTCCAGTGCTGTCGGATCAGGGGTCTGAGCGGAATAGAGTTGGGAATAATGATTGTAGAACGCTGTGTTTAGGTCTTGTTGCGTGGTAAGGCGACGACCGTCCTCCGTGTCGATGAAGCGTATCAGCGCTCGTTGGCGTCGTTTACGTTCACGAAGGACGTGGAACATTGATGGGCGTTCGCTCGGTATCCGATCCTGCGTCCTCGAGCGGATGACTACCCCCTCTAGGTGGCGTCGCATATGAGCGAGGATCTGAGCCTTAGCACGGTGGACCGCCGTTTGTCGTTCCGGAGACGGCGCCATAGCATCGCAGTCGCGCAGGACCCGGAAGTAAAAGTCGAGTGTATGTCTTCGCCAAGTAGCGTGGTCGCGACCGTAGGTTATCAACGTTCGCCTCAGTGCCGGTTTGGCGCAGTCCAACCACCAGCGGATCGTTGTGGGATACGCACGGAGGCGATTTTCACACGAGTGCCACGTATCCTCAACGGCTTGGCGGCAATCCGGGTACGACAGGTGAGCGATGTTTAATTTCCACGGGCTGCGGCTTCTCCACACTTGCAGCCGCCGCAGGGTGACGTCACAAATGTAAGCTGTGTGGTCCGAGAATGCTGCAGGCCACAGTTCCGCATCCTGTGTTCCAGCGGCGAGAGAGCGTGAGACATAAATCCGATCCATACGACTGGAAGAGTGACTCGTGAAGTGCGTGAATCCCGGTCGGTGGCCGTGAAGATGTTCCCAAGTGTCCACCATCTGCAGGTCTCGAATTAGCGTCTCGAGTTACGGGCACGGATTATGTCGTGGGAGTTGGTCTCTGGGGGCCAGTACGCAATTGTAGTCACCTCCAAACACCAGATGGTCGTGGCGGCCTTGAAAGAGCGGGGCGACGTCTTCCGCAAAGAATCGTGAACGCTCGCGACGTTTGTCCGTCCCGGAAGGTGCGTAGATATTGATAAGACGGACACCCAGTACTGTGAGTGCCATTCCTCTTGCCCCAGGCAGAAACAGGATATCGTCCGCCACTATCCCTTCCCGAAGTAGTACAGCGACACCGCTGCCTGTTGGGGAAGCTGGAGAGACGCAAGTATCGTAACCGTACATGCCTGGGAAGTCGTCGACGTACACTTCCTGGAGAAGGGCTATGTCGATGGAAGCAGAGTTCAACGTATCCTGAAGCAAGGATAACTTAGAGCGCGTCCGTATAGTGTTGATGTTTATAGTTGCAACGCGATAAGTTTGAGGTCTATCCATAGCATCCGTGTTGGCCATCAATACCCTTGTAAGGCTGTCTCGTCACTGTAACTGATGGCGGGAAAGGATCAACACTGGTGGGGTAAAGTTCCCCCCATGTCGTCCGACACGATGGGCAAGGAGTGTTCCTCACAGTCGTCCGCCCAGTCGCCATGAAATACCATCGGCTGTTGGTGGCTGTTAGTGGCTGCTGCGGCACTCGGCGCTGACTCCATCGGCTCTGCTGACTGGGAATCGGCAGCGGCTGTCTGTTTGTGATCCTGCTGTTCTGTTGGGTCGGAGGGGCTGAAGCCGTCACCACGGCGATCTGTTGAGTTTGATGTTACAGCGGCCTCTGTACCGCCGGTACCGTCGTCGGAATTTCCACAGTCCATGTCAGACGACCGCTGCAAACAATCGCCCGATGGAGCACGCCGCCGTCTCTTGTGTTTTCGCGGGGAACGCTGTTTACGGACGTGTGTTTCAGTATCTGAATGTGGGTGAATTTCTTCAGCTGGTCCGGTGTCTGGAAGAAAAGCCGCTGTCGGCACAACCCGTGGGTCAATGTCCATCCTGGCATCCACGCCTTCTTGCAAGGTCGGCCGGTGATTATCTTCAGGTGGGGGCGCTGTTGTAGAGGCCGGATCCTGTACTGCAGAAGCCATCATGGTCTCGCTATCGGGGGCGGCTATCGGACTAATGTGGTCAGCATCGAAAAGGGTTGCTGCCCGTGTAACTTCGGCGTAATTGAGAGGAAGGGTCGTCACCGTAGAAGGAGTCATAGATTCACCTGTCGGGATTTGAGTAAGCCGTCGTCGGAGACAATCCGACCGGACGTGCCCTTTTTGGCCACAACCAGAGCAAGTGCGTGGCTGACCGTCATACATAATGATCGCCCTACATCCGCCGATGACAAGATATGACGGAACATGTTTGGTCAGTTCGATTTTAATCTGTCGCACTCCGTTAAGAACGGGGTACGTTGTAAAGGTGGTCCATTTTTCGGCCATATGGCTGATCACTCTGCCGTAGGGCTGGAAAGCCGCGGTGATTACGTACGGTGGTACTTCGAACGGGAGTTCGAAGACGCGTATCGTACGGAGGCCAAGCCCCGCGTGATCGATAGAGACCGCCCCAATATGGCCATCAGAATGTTTGAATTTAAGATCGTTCGCATGTGCGCGCACGATTCTGTTGCACACCTCGTCACTTACTAGCTTGACGTAGACAACACTGCTCGTGATAGAGAGATGGATACCAATTATGTCTCGCGGTTCAATTTTAACGTCGTCACGTAGAAAACGTTCCACTTCAAAAGCTCGCGGTCGTGCATGATCGGGTTGAAAACTGATCTTGATGGTGGTTTGTCTGTATGAATGTGCCATGTTGCGTCGGTAGTGATGGACTCTAAAACTAGCGACAATGCAGTAGTAAACAACTACGGGCACTCGCGACCGCGCAGACGGGACGTAAACAAGACGTCCTCGCCGCAGCGCTGCGGAAAGCGCGCTCGGTTACGGAGGGAGACAGCTGGCCACATACCTGCGAATTTCTGTCACGAGCCAGAACCGCAGGTCAGTTGCGCGAATACTTTTGACAGATCCGGCCTGATGTCGGGGCCTTTCGTTTTCCACTAATGTGAAGGGCCATCCCCGGATCTAGGGTATCAGACACGCCCAGAGGTAGCGTCCCTCCCTGTCGAACGGCAACTTGACAGATTATCGTGATTTATCCGTGGACGCAGAACAGCTTCATGATCGACAGGCCAGAGCTTGCAGGCGACGAACTACACTAGTGCCGACTGTGTCTCGCCGAAAATACGTTGTACAGTGCGAGTTCTTGATCGTTTGTAAAGTGCAGTAATTCGCAGTAACACTAAAATAATGGATATAACGTAGTTATGGCTATACAGTAATGAACATAGTACATAGTGTTGGTTTAAACAATTCATCCTCCCTTTTTTTTCGCTTCTTTCAGACACCTGCACCTGTCTCAGTTCTTTCTAAAACTTTGACCCACAGTTGGAATGCCTACGATAAATGATTGAACCATCTGTTTGTACGCCCTATTTTTTACAATCTTGTTCATATAATGTTCTTGTGTCAGTTTCCACAAGGCATTTCGCAGTACACTTGAGGTTTTTTTTTTCCACACAGGGTGTATCAAAAAGAATCATCCGATTTAAAAACTCATAACTATTATGTTATTTGAGATACGTGTGTGAACAATGTACTGTTGGAAAAAAAAAATGGCTCTGAGCACTATGGGACTCAACTGCTGAGGTCATTAGTCCCCTAGAACTTAGAACTAGTTAAACCTAACTAACCTAAGGACATCACACACATCCATGCCCGAGGCAGGATTCGAACCTGCGACCGTAGCAGTCGCGCGGTTCCGGACTGCGCGCCTAGAACCGCTAGACCACCGCGGCCGGCTACTGTTGGAAAAAGCAAACTCTCGAGTTGTACATGGTTCTCGCTAGGTAGCAGCAGTGTGCGTCCACTTCAATTCTAGTAAAAACGGTGTCAGGACAACAGGAGGCTTTTTGTGTTCTACGCTTTGCGTAAGTGCCGGTCGGTGGTAACCGCTCAGCGCGACTTTCGTATTAGGTTTGGTGTCGATCCTCCTACAGCATTAGATGATAGCATGAACTGTTCCGAGAAACAGGTTGTTTGTGTAAAGGTAAATCACTGGGCCGTCCCAGAGTGTCTGACACAGACGGTCGGACGCATCCGCCATAGTTTCACAAGCAGTCCGCAGAAATTCGTTCGCCGTGCAGTTCGACAGCTCAACATGCCCCCGATTTCGGTCTGGCGTATGTTGCGTCGACGTTTACACATGAAAATATACAAAGTTCTGCTGCTGCAAGCTCTTTGTCAAGGTGACAAACGACAAAGTGTGGAGTTCTGTAATTTCATTCTTGGCAAGATGGCGGATGACAGTTTTCTTCCACTCTTCCTCCATTACCAACCACAATCAGTGTCTCAACATTGCATAACAGCAGCTGTGGAAGATGCAAGACATGCTCGCTGCATTGTGGGAACAATTTGAATGCTGCAGTGACATATGCCGAGCATCTCAAAGGGGTCATAAAATGTTTCAAATGGCTCTGAGCACTATGGGACTTAACATCTGCGGTCATCAGTCCCCTAGAACTTAGAACTACTTAAACCTAAATAACCTAAAGACATCACACACATCCATGCCGGAGGCAGGATTCGAACCTGCGACCGTAGCGGTTACGGGGTTCCAGAGTGAAGCGCCTAGAACTGCACGGCCACACCGACCGGCAAAAGGGGTCATATTGAACTTCTATGAAAAAGTATGAAAAAAAACTTTTTGAGTTTCCTGTTCATCAAAAATCGTTCAAATGGCTCTGAGCACTATGGGAATTAACATCTATGGTCATCAGTGCCCTAGAACTTAGAACTACTTAAACCTAACTAACCTAAGGACATCACACAACACCCAGTCATCACGGGGCAGAGAAAATCCCTGACCCCGCCGGGAATCGAACCCGGGAACCCGGGCGCGGGAAGCGAGAACGCTACCGCACGACCACGAGCTGCGGACTGTTCATCAAAAAACAAAATTTATTGCACATTTTTACCAGTTTCAGAAATATAGACATGCCAAATGGGATGATTCTTTTTGATACGCCCTGTACTTGTAGCAACTAAAACTTGCAGTCACCTGAAAAAGGCAGGTAAATTCACGCAGTTTCTGAACTTGACCCGTCCCTACAATACGCTCATGTGTGGCTTGCAAATGTTCCACAGTGAAACAAAGATGCGTGGAAAATTGTTTCATGCTAATATGAGTTAACGATTGAGTTACTAGTGAGAGGCCGCCTCCAAATTCGTACGGCAGCAGCTGCGTTCCACGCGGGCCAGCGTCAGTTGTTTGTAAACCACAGCACGTGGCGTGCGTCCTTGACAGGCCTCGGTGTTTGTAAACACCTCTCTCTTCATGCAGGTCGCAGAGGCTGTAGTGACGCCGTGGCCGGTGGACCGCTACGAAGCCCCTCAATTGGCCAGCTAGCTGCCGTAGCTCGGCTCTCGTTCCAGCGCTCTTAGTTTACGTTAAACAACAAGCTTTCTTTCTGCCAACCAACAGCTTGGGCGTCGCTCTACTTACGTTGTGATTTGCTCTAACCTGTAAACGAATACATTTCTCAATATGCAGAAAGAACCGCTATGTAGGTAATAGGTTGCCTTTTTCCAGTTTCACACACAGCTAACTTCAGCTACTTTTATTCTTCGTGCCACAGAATATCTCGAAAACAAATACATCACTGTCTCAAAATATTTTACATATATTCACATAGTAGCATCACAAGGAATAATCCTTCTATCCATGACAGGAATATTGATTTAGGAAATATGCCAAAGCTAGCCATTTATTTTCTTTCTATTATCTGCCAAATAAACAAGGCCACACACGTCGACCTTCCAGTCGTTTCTGTAAAACCTCAGTAATACTTCCGTCAGTTGCCTGCTAACATTTAACATGTTCTTGTTGGAGACCTGTACGAAACCACTGCTACTAGCTTTCAAGAACTGTTACAGACAGCATCGGTCAAATTCTTTGAACCTGAAGTAAACTCTGCCATATGAAAGTACAACTACTCCTCATTAATACTTACTGGCTATTAGATAACATTACATTACGTTCTGTCCCTTAGACCGTGTTCATTCAATCTGTAAGAATACCAAGTTGTTTTATGAGTGGTACAATAAACTTTCGAGAAAAGAAAACATTAATATGCACTGACATTAGAAAGCCATTTCTTGCTACCTGTGAGATATTTCCTTTAAATGCTTTCCCAAATACATGGTTCTTCCAATTAAACTTTCGCTACTTGAGGGAAAGTACACGGGAAACTCTTTATTGTATTGGTACCCAACTTTATAGAAATGATGTTCAGACTGGGCGGCACAGGATTTGTATTGTCAGTAGTTTTAGTGTCGTGACTTGCCGCTAGGCGCCTTACTGGTAGGGCGACGTGGCGCTGTAACACAAGCGTCAGTGTGCATTACAGCTGCAGTCAACAAGTGTCTGGTCAAGCTGAGCAGCACTCACCTCGTAACGCTGTTTCATCAAAACATCATCAGTAGTGCTGCTGCTCTTCGCAAATATCGACTCATTCAAGGAATACTAGAGTTTCCCTTTCCTCGCCCGGGTTGACGAACGTGGTTCGGAAGTTCGAATTCAATGGCGAATTGGGTATTGCTCCTAGAAGAGGTCGACAGCCAACTGCGGAAAAAATTGTTGAAGAAGTTACTGTGTCATGGCTGAGAATGCCGGACGCAATGTGTGACGTGCAAGTAGTGAACGAGCTGTGATACGAAAGTTGAACATTCCATGGTCCACCGTTCGAAAAGTGCTGCGAGAAGTTGTGAAATGGTATCTCCAGTGCGGTTCCAGGTTGTCCTGGATGCAGATGGCCTTCTCATTGAGCAACGGTTGTAACCTGGAATGTGAACATGGTACGCAGTTAACCAATGTTACTCTCTCCAGTAGAAATTAAAACACGTTTCTTTCAATGGTTTCAACGTTATTTCTCTTCTGAATATTCTTACAAATATTTCCACAGAGTTTTTCGTGGATGCCTTCTCAGGTAGTGAAACTTTAATTATAGCTACCCAGTATAATGAAAAGTATATTCAGTTACTAGCCTTGATTATGATCTTCTTAACCCTTAAAATCTGCATCATTACATTGCCAATGGTATTTAGTCTCTTTGAATAATACATATGGTTTTGTTCAAGGATTTTAATCAGTAAATAAGTTGCAAGTATCGAGACTAACTCTAATACAGTTACAGCATTTCTCATTTTTTGCCTATTTGGCTGTTTAGACAATAGTCAATCTTGAGAATTTCGCGATTATTTAGTAAGATTACAATGAGATAAACAGCTTAATTTGTATGATTCGATGATTATTAAATCTTTATTTTATCATCATTACTTTGCGACTGTACAGAAAGATAATAATGAAAAAAACTGTAAGAAGTCAGGATGTTAGCAATTATACAATATAGTTATCTTCAACTATTTCCAAATCCCTCCAAATCAGTCTGAAAATTGTCTAAGCATTCTAACAATAGTCACAAATCGTGCAAACAATATGTATGCAGCGTTCTGGTTTTATATTCCTGTAATATTTTCTACATTTGAAAATTTTGATAATATTCATTTATATTTATTAATTCGGTTAAGTACAATGATTCAACGAGAGATAATGTTTGTGTGATTTGTGGACAACTCTGAATAGACAGGAATAGAGTCATTTACTGTTGTATGTAATGATGTGACGATTAATTTACGATGCCGCTACATCCTAAACGTAGATGTGATAACGTAAGACACAGCTCACATGTAATTCACCGTGATTCCGCTATTCAAGATATCTCCAAAAGAAATACGCAACAACTGTAGCACCATTCTCATCAGTTTTTGTCATATTTTTAACAGGCTGGCATCCAGGACCCGGAGATCCACAGGCAGGCTAAGACAATCTTGATGGAAATGGGAAAATTCTACCAGGTCATGGTAGGTATCTGACCACTTTGGAAAATTTTCAAATTCTGTGTGTTCATTTACACAAATCTAGAATAAAAGAAGTCATGATTTATGTCAATCTGTATTCTTCAGGTGTTCTGTGTACTGAAATTCTTAAATATGTGCTTTCCTCACTATTAGACAGAACTTTTAAAGTTTCAGATGATAGCTCTTTAATGGCATACAGCGGTTTTTTGAAACAAATTCTCTATCATATGCGTGCCAAAACATTTTGAATATTTTGTTCAAGTTCAGATCGTTTAATAAATCTATAAGAACTAAATATTATGAGTGTGTTTTTTTCTTTAACATTAAATAAGAGATCACTTCATGAAAACTAATAATATTAAGTTTAATGATAATACTGTTACATAATAATACCTCCAAATTCCTCTGTTCTAGTCATAGGGTAGTCTCTCGCTCTTGCAAATATAAGTGTCCTTGTAGAATATTTTTGCAAAGTATATGGGTTTTTGGGTAACATTTACTCTTCTGTACAGCCAGTATTAATCAGAGGTCACCTTATTTATCGGAGAGGTTAAACTAAATTACGGAATATCACAACTGGCTACAGCGCTATGCACAATACAGTGCACTGGTAAAACAAGAGACATAACAGTATGAAGAGAAGCGATAGCTACAGTTACGAGAGTATGCAGATGATCAAGCGATGTTGGCTGAATCTTGGGAGAAAGTACAATTTGCGATGGAGAGGTCGCCAAGTGTTAGAGAGAAAGAGTATGGAATGAAGATAAATGAAGTGAAGACTTTTTTGATGATGTAAATCAGCCAATGGAACTGTGGAGTCGTAATATCATTGAAAAGAAAAAAAACTTAGAACTGGCGAAATCTTTTGGGTACATAGGAAGTGGAGTTCGACAATAGAAAATCAAAGAATTTTTTATGTGAAAACTCTTCAAGCTTTATAAATAAAAAAACGTTATTAACATTTTCCATCTTTATTCTTCATGTCCAGATATTTGTAGCCCTCTCTCGCTACAGGGCTCCAAACTGAAGCGTGTAATATGGCGGTGTGTAACGTAACTACGTCAGTGCGTAAGAAAGAGCGTGCTGTAATCGAGTTTTGAATTCAAAGAGTTCGTCCGCACATGGAACACTCTCTCCTTCTGCATGAAAATGCCAGACCACACAGGAATGCCGTGACATCATCAATAATCCGACGCCTTGGGTTTACTGTCATCGATCACCCTCAACACAGTCTCTTCTTGACCCCATCCGATTTTCATCTGTTTCCAACATTTAAAGGACCTCTTCTAGGATTTCACTTTGATTGTGATGAAACGGTGCAAGCAAAGGTGAGGCTGTGGTTCCGTCAACAAAGGCAAACAATCTACAGTGACGGCCTTAACAAACCTGTCTCTCGTTGGAGAAATGTGTTCGTTGCCAGGATGACTGTATTGAGAAATAAATATGTAGACCTGAAGAATAAAGATTTTGCATTTTAATAACATTTGTTATTACGATTTTTCACATAAAAAATTCGGAGGCGTTTCAGCAAACCCTCGTTCAAAGGAGAGCTAGAATATCCACGCTGGTTTGTTCTGTCAGCATGAGCGTATCTGAAATCTCAACCAGCTGGAATAGGCGATGATATGCGTTGTGGAGAGTCTTAATTATAGAATTCTGAGATCCACATTCCTGAATAATACGAGAAACATACTGGCTTCTCCCACACACGTCTCGCATAATGAACACGATGCTTAAAGTAGAAAAATTGTAGTCTGTACAGAGGAGAAGGAATGAAATAAACAGGATGTAAGGGAAGACAAGGTGAAGTATCTTCAGGAAAAATACGGAGAAATAAAAAGTGAAATGGTCATTGGAAGGACTGATTCAGCACACTTTTTAAGTCAACACAATCTTCGATGAAATTAAAAAGCTAGGAAGCCAACATTAAGAGTGGCATGAGAATTCCGCTATTAAACTCAGAGGAGAGAGCGGATAGGTTGAAAGAGTATATTGAAAGCCTCTAGGAGGCGTAGGGACTGTCGGATGACGTGACAGAAGAAGAAATGGGAGTGGTATGGAAGAGATCCAGTATTAGGGTTTAACACAACTTTTGAAGACTTGCAACCAAATAAGGCGGAAGGCATAAATAACATTCCCTTGGAACTTCTAAAATTATTTGGGGGAGTTGGATAGTTTGATAGGGTTTTGTGGAGAGAAGCGCTAAAAGTGAAATGGACTGACAGAATGACAAATAAAGAAGTGCTTCTGAGAATAGGAGAGTTAGAATAAGATAAGAAAAAAATTGTATGAGACATATATCGAGAAGAAATTGCCCACAAAAAAGAATAATCGAAAGAAAGATTGTTAGGAAGACAGGGAAAGGAAGAAGAAAGACTGGAATGCTGAATGCTGCTAAAAAAGGAGGAAGTTATTAGTAGGTTAAAGGAGAAGCATAGGACACGGGGCAGAGGGAAGTGGAGAGGGTGCAGTCTATTTCTGTCGCTATACAGATAAGTCAAAGAAGAAGTAAAGTATAGTTCATTACATTTCATAATATCTATTCTTACCTTCTTTCACATCTGGCAAGTATCTGTTAAGGCGACAGATCCCATTTTGCACCGTAGTTGGGGACCACGTTAAGTTTAGATCCCCCTATAACTCGCTATTCAAATTAGTTCAAGTGTTGGAGGTATTAGGACCACGTCTTCTAAAGCATTGCGTTGCTCAAAACGACCCTCGTGTTGAAGACAGCTTTACCATCTCCAGTTCTTACAAAGCGTAGTTCTATACGAAGTGTCATATTTGGTATACATCGGCAGAAATAGGAAGTGTTACATCTTGAACGACTTGACGGAGCGCTACCAAAATTTCCGTGCCTGTGGGATATGTTGATTAAAATTTAATGCTTATGCTAACTTGGCTGTGGTGCTGTAGCTCAGTGGTGAAGTACCTGGCTGCAAATCCAAAGGCCTCGGATTAGATCCTGGATCAAATGTAGAATTTTTATCCGTCACTTGTCACTTCTTTCACCTCTGGCAATGTTTGCTGATATTAAAAATGCCAGGCTGAACCGTGGTTCGGATTCCACGTTAAACCACCTACAACTGGCTCAGTTCAGAGGTACGAGGAAGGCAATGGCACACCATCTCCTGCCCATGCCTACTAAAGCACTGAGGTGGTCAAAACAATTTTCAGGTGGATAACTGATTTACTTTTTTATGCTAGTTTATTTTCAGGAGAGAAAAAGGCCATTCCTTAAAGATGAAGAATAGTACAAGTACGCTATGGCCTTCATGTGTGCCTGACGTTAATAGAACTTTTCAGTGGAGGTCGCAACAGGGCATCCTCATGGGCATGGGTGCGTCAGAACCATAGGTTAGACAGACAGCTGTGTGTAGTGCAATGCAGTAGAAAGAGTGGTAACGAGATGAACTCAGGACGTGTGGCAAGAAGAGTAGGCGCAGGAGCTTTCTCAAAGAATGCGCCACGAGAAGATCGTGGGATTGCTCTACTGCTCCTAACAAAATGACAGATGACTACATCTGAAATACTGGCAGAATGTCACCATAGACAGTCGGGAACAAACTAATGGAAACTGGGTCAAGATCTCGAGTTACGACGCGTTGTTTAGAACTCACGCCAAGCCACACACAACAAAGACTTGCGTTCTGTACAGTCGCAGCGAAGTGGGCCACTGAACGGCGTGTCTGTAGATGGTCCGGTTAAAGGTCACATGAAGCAGCGATTCTCAAATCCAACTCCTGGAGTCAACTTGCAGGGAGCTATTGGAACTGACAACAGCGCTGGTTTTGTAACTGTTGAAAAATGGCTGAATGTTCACCAGTATGTAGGAGGTATGGGGAACCCTTGAGACAACCCCTCTGTTACCAGCGTACCAAATGGTACATTCCAGCAAGATAATGCACATGGTCGGTTTAAGGTTCAAGCTGCACAAGCGGCTGCTTGAGACGTCAGGCTGAGAAGGGGCCAAAGGCGGCCATAGTGCAAAATTTATACGCAAGGTTTGTCATAATTAGTAGCGAAAACAATGCTTTTCCACATCCACCAAATTTAGATTTATTTTGAAAAGTCTTACCAAGAGCCCAAGGAACAGCAATTAATTTAGACGCTAGAAAAAGACGCGCCTGCCATTGTGGCCGAGCGGTTCTAGGCGCTTCAGTCTGGAACCGCGCGACCGCTACGGTCGCACGTTCGAATCCTGCCTCGGGCATGGCTGTGTGTGATGTCCTTGGGTTGGTTAGGTTTAAGTAGTCCTAAGTTCTAGGGCACTGATGACCTCGGATGTTAAGTCCCATAGTGCTCAGAGTCATTTGAACCAAAAAGACGCACCGCGAAGGAATTATCTGACTGGGACGGAAATCGCTAGTATACACGCACAGACAGACAAATGATTGCAATTTCAGAAAAACTGGTTAATTTATTCAAGAGAATGGAGCACGTCAATGACGCATTGGTCCACCTCTGGCCCTTATGCATGCAGTTATTCGGCTTGGCACGGATTCATAAAGTTGTTGGATGTCCTTCTGGGGACATCTTGCCATATTCTGTTCAGTTGGAGCGTTACACCGTCAAAACCTCGAGTTGGTTGGAGGGCCCTTCCCATAACGCTCCAAACGTTCTCAGTTCGGGAGAGATCCACCGACATTGCTGGCCAAGGTAGGGTTTGTAAAGCACGAAGACAAGCAGTAGACACTCTCGCCGTGTAAAGGTCGACATTACGTTCCTGAAATGTAAGCTCAGGATGGCCAATACTGATACTGGTAATGGTGGACATTAGTTTGGAGTGGAATGAAAGCTTAATGTAATATTCGCTACGGCATGTACATTTCCATAAATTTCGCTAAATGTTGGACTGTTGCTTCGTTACGTAATACTTTCCACTTCTGTCAGTGTCTCGGTACACGAATGTAAGAGCTTATTTTGCAAAATGAACGCTGAGACGTCGTTGTTGCAGGACGACTTCCTGGACTGCTACGGCGACCCCGCGCTGGTGGGCCCAGGCACGGACATCCAGGACGGGAAGTGCACCTGGCTGGCAGTCGTCGCCCTGCAGAGGGCGTCCGACCAGCAGCGCCGCTTCATGCAGGTGCGCACAGCTGCTGTACAAGGGGCGTTTGAAATGTCCGCGCAAAAATAAAAACTACTTATGTGTTTGGGGAAAATCTTTTTTAGTTTTCGACATAGTCTCCTTTCAGACTTATACACTTCGTCCAATGCTGTTCTAATTTGTTGATCCCTTCCCAATAATAGGAATTATCTAAGTCTGCAAAATAGCTATTAGTTGCTGCAACCACCTCCTCGTTTGAATAAAATGTTTGTCCCGCCAGTCATTTCTTCAAATTGGGGGACAAATAGTAGTCCGAGAGAGCCAAGTCTGGAGAATAGGGAGGATGTGAAACGAGTTGGAATCCTATTTCGATTGGTTCTGCGACCGCAACTGCTGAGGTGTGTGCTGGTGCATTGTTGTGATGGAAAAGGACTTTTAGCGGTCCAATCACCGGCGTTTTTCTTGCAGCTCGGTTTTCAAACGGTCCAATAACGATGAATAATATGCACCTGTAATAGTTGTACCCTTTTCCAAATAGTCGATGAGGATTATCCCTTGCAAATTGCAAAAGACAGTCGCCATAACCTTTCCGGCCGAAGGAATGGTCTTCGCCTCTGTTGGTGCAGATTCTCCCTTGGTAACTCATTGTTTAGACTGTTCTTTGGTCTCATGAGTATAGTAATGTATCCATGTTTCATTCACAGTGACGAAACGACCCTTAAAGTCCTGCGGATTCTTCTTGAACAGCTGCAAACCAACCTTGCAACACTTCACACGATTCCGTTTTTGGTCAAGCGTGAGCAATCACGGAACCCATCTTGCGAATAGCTTTCTCATGTCCAAAAGTTTATGCAAAATATTACGTACTCGTTCATTCGAGATTCCCACAGCACTACCAATCTCAAGCGCCTCAACTCTTCTGTCATCCATCACCATACCATGGATTTTATCAATGATTTCTGGAGTCGCAACCTCCACAGGGCGTCCAGAACGTTCAGCATCACTTGTGCCCATATGGCCGCTCAGAAAATTTGAAACCACTTATAAACTGTTCTAATCGAAGGTGCAGAGTCATCGTAATGTTTATCAAGCTTCTCTTTAGTCTCCTGAGGCGTTTTGTCTTTCATAAGGTGATGTTTAATCACCACACGAAAGTCTTTTTCGTCAATTTTTTGACAATCACTCGACTTCCACGAATGCCAGACACAAAGAAATAGACCAATATGGCTGTAACTTGGCGTGCGCTCTTTCCGAAGATGCTACTAACTAAACATGACTTCGATACGTGCCGGTGGTGCCACTCTCGGACTTTGCACGGACTTTTCAAACGCCCCTCATACTTTCCTACCTGGTACTCCCTGCAATACCGAGGCAGTGATGTACAGAATTGTTGTCAGTACCTTCGCGGTATGGCAAATCATGTTGCGTGGAATGTTGCAGACACTATTATTACGGTCTATTTATGTAACGGGCACGGGAAGATTATTGCTTGCATTTCTGCGGACGTAATACACTGAGGTGACCAAAGTCCTCCACCTAATATAGCATCGGACCTCCTTTCTCGCGGCATATTGCACCAGCTCGACGTGGCATGGATTCAACAAGTCGTTGGAAGTCCCCTGCAGGAATCCGAACCATGCTGACTTTATAACCGTCCTAACTGCGAAAGTATTACCAGTGCAGGACTTTCGGCACGAACTGACCTCTAGATTATGTCCCACAAACGATCGAAGGGATTCATGTCGGGAGATCTGGGTGGCCACATCACGCGCTCGAACTGTCCAGAATATTCTTCCAACCAATCGTGAACAATTGTGCCCCAGTGACATGGCACATTGTTATCCATAACAATTCCATCGTTGTTTGGGAACATGAAGTCCATGAATGGCTGTAAACGGTCTCCAAAAAGACGTACATAATCATTTTCAGTCAATCATCCGTTCAGTTGGACCAGAAGATCCAGTCCATTCCTTGTACACACAGCCCACATCATTATGGAGCCACAGCCAGCTTGCACACTGCCTTATTGACAACTTGTGTCCATGGTTTCATGTGGTCTGTGCGACACTCGAACCCTACCATCAGCAATTACCAAATGATATCGAGACTCATCTTACCAAGCCATGGTTCTCCAGTCCTGAAGGGTCCACACGGTATACTCTCGAGCCCAGGAAAGACGCTGCAGGCGATGTTGTGCTATTAGCGAAAGCAGTCACGTCGTCTGCTGACGTAGTCCATTAACGTAAGATTTCGTCACACTGTCTTAACGTATACGTTCTTCGTTCGGCCCACAATAGCTTTTGCAGTTATTCCTCGCAGTGTCGCTTGTCTGTTAGCACTGACAACTCTACCCAAACACCGCTGCTCTTGGTCGTTAAGTGAAGGCCGTAGGCCATTGCGTCGTCCGTGGTGAGAAGTAATGCCTAAAATTTGATATTCTCAGTACACTCTTGACACTGTGGATCTCGGAATATTGTAAACCATAATGATTTCCAAAATGGAATGTCCCTTGCGTCTAGCTCCAACTACCATTCCCTATTCGAAGTCTGCTAATTCCAGCCGTGCGGCCATAATAACGTCGGAAACCTGTTCATATGAAACATCCGAGTACAAATGACAGCTCCACCAATGCAATGCCCTTTTATACCTTGTGTACGTGATACTACTGCCATCTGTATGTGCATATCGCTATACTCAGCAGTTTTGTCCCATGGGAACTTACCCCAAATTTCCAAATTTTGTCACCTCAGTGTAATTAATGTAATTTTGACCTCGAGGTCACTACAGGAGCGATACTTAGGTTTCTGTAGTATAAGGGGGCAGTCAAATGAAAATGAGACACATGGAGAACAAATAAGTAAATGTGTTTATTATTTCAAAAGTAATCGCTATAAATGTTACTATATTTGTCGCACTGTGAAACAAGATGGCCAATGCCTTCATGGAAAAATGTTTTCGGTTGCCTACGGAACAATGACTGTACCCTGGCGTGCAGCTCTTCGTCCAAAGCAATCAACGGCCTCGATTTACAGTGCTCGCCAACATGTTGCCAAGACTGCTTCGATAACTCTTCTTCACTTATGAAGGTTCTTGAAACTTTGTAACAAGGCTTTCGTGAGACAGTTTACATATTCGTTCAAGCGTCTGCCAAATCAGTATTTTTTCGGCATCTCTGTGATGCTTTCCCAAGCACAAAAAACCTGTGTTCATTGTGTACATTCGATATCTCCTGTTAGTCCTGTTTGGCATGGGTCCCACACTCTTGAGCACTATTATAGGATGGTATAACAAAGACAGTCAGTCTCGATCGCAACTAATGTTTATTTACTCGTATTTTGCTACTTGGTTTAAGTCAAACATGATCATCTTAAGACAACTGATTCTAAAATTGATAAAATGGGCCAAGTATTTCAAGCTAATCAACATACAAACTAAATTACAGCAACATGATAAAATATGTATGTATCCTTGGTGACTTGAAGAGACGACATACGGAGCTGTTGGACGTACCAGAAGCTACTAGTCAACGTTTGCCGACTAGCATGTAGATGCTAGGAGTTACAATGAGAAAGCTCCGTTCACCCTTCCACACGTGATAATTAGAGTACAGCAGTGAGCAAAGAAACTAGCAAACATCGTGTGCACAATAGAAACTAACCTCATATTGTACGTGTAAACATAATATAACATTGATTATAGTCCACAAATATATCTAAAATACTTAAAAGGACATAAAAATTTAAAAATTCCGATGTTAGCGGCTAGAATCTGAAAAAGCTGCCCCCTTTGTGCATTACAAATAACTATTACAACGTTTACATGTTGCCAGAGAGTGTAACATAGGCGATACGAACAGCCAAACAAGAATACTTCAGTAGGACGCCAAAGGTTATCATACGGGCGCACGCTCACTATTCCAGCCGTCCTAGCTACCATTGGCGTCCTACTTTAAGTACCTTTGCTTGGCTGTTTATTTTGCCAATGTGATTTGCAGCTGGTAAATTTTTGTCTGGAACTAGTTACCAAATAAATAAATATTAGGTGTGACCTAGACTGACTGTTTTGTCACGTCTCTGAAGGAGATCGTTGTCGTTCCAGTGTGTCATGGACTACACGAGTAGTTTGTAAGGAATCTCCTTTGCAGACTAGTAGCATTAACCCAGTGTCCTATCAATGAGCCTAAGTTTCCTAAGAACATACTTGATTATTCCATTTCTTATCACCGCAAACTGCGACAACCCGATATTTTTGTGTTGACTGATTGAAGTCATCATAAGACGCTACATTTTTTTCGTTTCGTGAAATGGACAGTTTCAGAGTGATTAACATTAAAAACAAATTGCAGTATTTGGACCAATTTGAAATCTTATCAAGATCTTTAAATTTATTTCGTACATGACTGGCGTTGAATCTGCAGCTGTGGTTAAAATAGCGAATGCCTTGAATTAATATTACAATCAACAACTTAAACAGAGTGATTCTTCCATTAACTAGCTTGTGAGCCACTGAAGGTTCATCTACAGATGGTCTGTATTTACAGGCATTTTACGTTTTGAAGCAGGTCACGCTACTTGATCGCATCGCTACAGCGTTGTATAAGAACTGATTCTATGAGGAACCGGATTGATTACTTTCCAGTATAGAAAACACAGCACTTAGATGCACTTGGTTTAGCAACTTCTAACAGAGTTAGTTAAACCAAGTGCATCTAAGTGCTGTGTTTTCCACATCGGCATTATGCAGACAATTTAACGTCGCTGTTTTAGGTAGTGGTTGGTGGGGGGAGTGATATGAACTATTGTTGCGTAAGATATCGCTAGAGATCGGGTCTGAACGACCGCGTTTCCACACTGGCAACCTAAGCAAGCATTTATGCCGCAAATATTACCAAACACCGCTTTACTTACGGTTCTCCGTTTTCTTTCCTTGTTTTAAAATGAGTGAAGAGACTAGTCATGCTCCATTATGGGGTTTGAATACTACTCTCCAGAATTGTCTTACAGTCATTCAAGACATGGAAATACATTTGTTTAATTTTTCGTCCATGTCATGGTTTGTATTCCGATGTGATGTTCCATGTTCAAACCCGTAGCGAAGTAGGAGCAAGAACTCCCTTGTTGAACGTAACCTAGTCGTGTGAACCAACCACTCTTACCACAAAACCATATTAGCGATACAGCCTGATGCTGATTGGACTAAATGACTGTAGATACTACACTGACAACGGTGTTCGCTTAGAGTCGGAGGCCGAGGGAAAGCCTTTTCCTCGTAGGGAAAAGGTAGGAACCTGAGGGAAATGAGAACTCACGTATCTCTCCCAGTTAATTCTTAACCATCTCTCGGTAATGTCCAGGAATCGTTGCGCATCGAAGTTGCAGACCCACTGCAAGCGATACGTATCGAACGTTCGACACTGTCAAGTCTCGAAGCGGGAAATACACGTCTTGTTATATACTTCAACAGCGGAACGTCGGCTGAGAGCAACAAGCTTAGAAGTTTGTTACCGGACACCGTGACAAAAGTTTTTGACAAACAATGTTATAAATATGTTTATTGATCGCTTCAGTCATAGTAATTCAACCTGTACTCTTAGGTTCCTGCAAACCACGTACTCGTATATCATGACACTTTGTATGAAACGTAAATTGTAGCTTTACCGTTCCACTTCCGTTAATGAAATAAAACTCATGTAGTGACTGGTTGTCGATGTACGTCGTGTCGTTCATACCAAGTAGTATTTTTTTTGTTTTCAATACGTTCGTCTTTCGTCGTGCGTCTTGTCATCACCTCGGGAGTCCACCGTTTGATATACATCGAAATGGGTCTGCAACTTCGATGTGCCCCAATACTTGGATATAATCCCATCTTTCTTTATTTTTCTTTCCTTTTGGCAGTTTGTGCACCCCCTGTTGGCCAACCCTTCAGTATAGTCCCTTGCACCACACAAAAGAAAACAAAGACACCATTATCATTATTTATTAACTTGTGTCCTCGGGGCCTTGTACCGGTACCTGAGAGTTGTCCCCGCTGTTACAGGAGTGCTACGGCAGTAAGGAGCCGGAGAAGGTGGAGGCGGTGCGGCAGCTGTACGACGAGCTGGGCCTGCCCGCCACCTACAAGAGCTACGAGGAGCAGAGCTACGAGCTGCTCTGCACCCAGATACAGCAGATCTCGCGCGGCCTGCCGCACAAGCTCTTCTTCAAGTTCCTCGAGAAGATCTACGTCAAGGACCCCTGAAGCCGCGCAGCGGCCGCTGTCTCGTCCGCCACTGTCTGCTGTGATCGTACAGTGCTCATTGAGACCCCTAGATCAATAGCGGAGTTAAACTTTCAACGGTGCAGGGCGTATATGATGGAAAGACGCGCTACCAGACAAGAACTGCTGAATTCTCTAGCAAGTTTCCTAAATGGTTTTCTCATTATTAAGACATAAAAACTTGTAATTGAACCTCTCACATGGTTTGCGGCAGCCACCTACTTTAGACGATACGTAGAATCTCTAATTTTGGTCCCCATTTTCTAGCTTACGTGTCTGGTCGAAAATAGGTTGTGGCTTTTGGTATAGTGACAGACACGTTTGAAGATCGGAGGGGTAAAAGACAGAAAAACTGACAACAGTAGTGGGAGGCTTTGAAAATAAAAGTTTGTGCATCATACAAATTTCGTAGTGTTGTTCTTTCACCTTCTTTGCCGAAGTCGTCGTTTGATTACCAGTTCATAAAGTTTATGACTTGCGCACTTCCTGCAAAATTATCCTGCGATTGAACAGCCTGCGTCGCATGAGGCTATGGGTCAGTCTCACCTGGATACGTAATGCGCATATCCAGCTTCAGAATGGCCACAAATAAAAGTTACTTTTCTCGATATTGCCAGTTGTCTTAGTTACTGAATATAGTATCTTCTTCTGTCTTATAAAGAATTATGCAATACTATATACTCAAGTGTTAATAATAATGTCTTTATCATTTCATTTCATTTCTTCGACATAAGTAATATGTAAATACTGTCAACAGTGTTTTTGTATATATGTATAACGTTTATTGTTAATACATTGGACTATTACTATGTATTATGCCTTATTTCTTTCAAATCCATCATTCGCAGCCATACTTTCAATATGAAGGGCTTATTTCAATAGTGGTGCCAGACCATTTTTGTTCATATTGAGAAACAGAGTCCTAAAGTTAAATGAGCGCTGAAAAATCTGCAGTTGAGATACCAAAAATATTCAAGCATATGGCTTCTTGCTAGAGATGAACTTATGCATCTCAGTAAATTAGCTTACCACGCCTATTTTCGTTCTCTACTATCGTATGGCATCATATTCTGGGGTAACTCATCATTGAGTAAAAGAGTGTTCATTGCACAAAAGCGTGTAATCAGAATAATTGCTGGAGCTCATCCAAGATCATCCTGCAGACACTTATTTAAAGAGCTAGGGATCTTCACTGTAACCTCACAATATATATGTTCACTTATGAAATTTGTTATTAACAATCCGAACGAATTCAAAAGTAATAGCAGTGTACATGGCTACAACACTAGGAGAAATGATCTTCACTACTCAAGGTTAAATCTAACTTTGGCTCAGAAGGGGGTAAATTACGCTGCTACAAAAGTTTTTCGTCACTTACCTTATGGCATCAAAAGTCTGACAGATAGCCATATAGCATTTAAAAGGAAATTAAAAGAATTTCTTAATGGCAACTCCTTCTACTCATTGGATGAATTTTTGGATATAGTAAGTGCGTAATTTCCCCAATCCTCACAAAAAAAGAAACTAAAAATATTAAGTGTCATGTAATATTTTGTGTAATGTAATATCTTGTATAGACAGCTTTTATTAACCTGACACGTGCCACATCATTACGAAGTGTCGTATTCATGATCTATGGAACAAGTACTAATCGAATCTAATCTTTCTGTTTGTTTGGATCATTAATTTCAGAAGCATTATAGGCAGAAAAGAGGAGGTAATGGACTTGTACCACTATTGAAATAAGCCTTTCATATGTTCCATGGTATCTCTAGGTTAGGTTAGTGTTTTTTAACGTCCTGTCGACAACGAGGTCATTAGAGACGGAGCACAAGCTCGGGTTAGGGAAGGATGGGGAAGGAAATCGGCCGTGCTCTTTCAAAGGAACCATACCGGCATTTGCCTGAAACGATTTAGGGAAATCACGGAAAACCTAAATCAGGATGGCTGGAGACGGGATTGAACCGTCATCCTCCCGAATGCGAGTCCAGTGTGCTAACCACTGCGCCACCTCGCTCGGTGGGCTGGTATTTATAAGCAAGAAATTATCTCATTATTGAGAAATGTACTGACTTACCAAAACATTCTCCCGTTGAAAGCGTCAAGAAGATGTGGGCACAATTTCATAAGTGATACCTATATAATATCTCTGGAAATTAAAACCAAAAAAAGGTGTTACCTGCTTACATAACGTGGTAATATGCAGAGGTTGGACAAATATGAGGGAACATTGCGAGAAATGCGTGTCTGAACATAAATGCAGATGCCAGCCAAACCTGCAGGTGGCGCTGTTATATCCGACCGCAAACGGCATTTGTGCAATGTCCTCAGCACATTGCAAGTGTCATATGTGGTCAGAACAGTGTTCTAAGTAGTTGTGAGTGCATTATGTTGGAGCTAAGGGCATTCGAATGTGGGTAAAGTGTTGGTGTTCGTGTGGTAGTTGTTTCCGTAACCAAGGTACTCGAAGCGCCTGGTATTTCAAGAAACACCACATCGAAGATTTATACCGTATACTGGGAATGCCGGAAAACATCATCCGCAAGTCACAACGCGGACGAAAATGTGTGTTGAGTGACCGTAGCCGACAGTCACTGAAGAGGATTGTGACGAAAAATAAGAGAACGACAGCTGCTAAAGTCATTGCAGGAGAACTGAATGTCACACTCGCGAGCCATGTCTGCAGCAAAACAACACTAAGGTTGCTCCATAAGCAGGATCAGATGGAAATCGAAGCCATCCATCAGTGATGCAAATGCCCGAAGCTGTAAAATCCGAACTAGGGAGCGAAGGAAGACAGTCATTTGTACAAATGCATGCTTTCGCGACGATATCCTTTAATAAAACATTCTCGGTTTTCAAGCCGCGTCAAGTGGTTTACTGCCCACGAGCTTTCCGCAGAGATCTCCTCTGCCATTGTCAAGTGGATGACTGTCATGTGGTTCATTGCCGTGCTTATATAGCCGTGACGTCACGAGCTATATAAGCACGGCAATAACAACCACACGACAGTCATCCACTTCTCGACAATGGCAGAGGAGATCTCTGCCGAAAGCTCGTGGGCAGTAAAACCACTTGGCGCGGCTTGAAACCTGAGAATTTTTATTGACAGTCATTTGGTCGGGTGAATCTTGTTTCCAACTTCTGACCGGGTTTATGTCTCGCATACGTCGTCCCAGGCCTACGACAGAGGCTGCTTGCTGCCAAGAGTGAAATAGGGGAGGGGGGGGGGGGCGGCGGAAGGGGGTTCGGTGATGATTTAGGCAGCCGTATTGCGATATTCCATGGGCCCCATGGTTACTGTGCAAGATCGAATTACTGCCAAGGACAATGTGCACATTTTGGCAGATCAGGTCCATCACGTGATAGAAAATCTGTTCGCCAATGGTGGTGCTGAGTTCCAAGAATACAGGGCCCCTGATCACACAGTTCGCATTGTCTGGGACTGGTGAGGGCGAGGATGAATTGTCACACATCCCCTGGCTACCGCATTTACCAAATCTCAATATTATTGAATCTTTGTGGTCTACTTTGGAGAGAAGGGTTCCTGATCGGTAGCCACCTCTATCTTCGTCACCGGAACTTGCCCCTGTTTTGCAGGAAGAATACGATAAGATACCCTTGAAAATCATACAGGAACTGTCTATATGCATTCGGAGAGGACTGGAAGTTATTTTGATTGCCAGCAAGTTTCGTACACAGTATTTGGCATGATAATGAGGTGTGTTTTTGGTGTTCCCATATTTTTGTCCTTCCCCCGTATTTGGAGTGGGGCATTCAGATGCGCAGAACAGAATTTTTGTCGCCAGCAGACATTGACTTCAAAAGTCACATGTCGCCAATAACAAACTCGCGGGCTAACTATCACTGATCAATGTTATTTTTCAACAATTAGATAATGGCAAAGTAGCAGAAGACCAGAACAATACCGTAACCATTATGGGCTTACTTAACAGTGGTTCCAAAAATGGTTCAAATGGCTCTGAGCACTGTGGGACTTAACATCTGAGGTCATCAGTCCCCTAGAACTTAGAACTACTTAAACCTAACTAACCTAAGGACATCACACACATCCATGCCCGAGGCAGGATTCGAACCTGCGACCGTAGCAGTCGTGCGGTTCCAGACTGAAGCGCCTAGAACCGCTCGGCCACAGGGACAGTGATTCCACTAATTTCACATAGAACAGCGGACATTCCCTGGGACTAACGTCCAAATTCTATGCGACGTATGTCAGAACAAAATTGGGCCACTAGTTCCCACATTTATGCACCGCACATTGTCGAATAATTACACAACCTGGCACACTCTGGGGTTAGGCAAACAGTACAGCTCGTCACTGAACGTTTCATTTGGCCAGACATTAAACATGACTGCCGAGCCTGGGTACAAGCTCGCTTGGCGTGCCAGCGCAGCAAAGTTGGTCGTCTTGCTCAACGAGGACACTCTGACATACCATGAGCACGTTTTTGACACGTGCGTCTAGACTTCGTCGGCCCCTTTCAGGAACTGAATGGTTGCAGACACATACTATCGATTACTGAACGAGTTTCTTGTCTGTTAGCTGCAGTCCCAATGAAAGACCTTACAGCAGAGTCAACAGATTATGCGTTCATTTGCTTGGATAGCTTGATTCGGCTGCCCTGAAACGATAATGACAGTCTATGGCAGTCTATATAAGACCATTCTCTTTGAGGCATCTCCTACCTCTATGGCATTATGCATAATAGTACAACTGCATACCACTCCAAGAGTTACAGGCTTGTGGAGCAGTGACACAGAACCCTAAAAGCTGCACACATGTGCTAAGGAGGATTGTGGATGGAAATCTTGCCATGGGTACTATTAGGACTTTGTACAGCATTCAAAGAAGATCACTAACAGAAATCGTGTATGGGAATCACTCACACTCTCGGCAGAGATCGTTCTACTGACTCAGCTCCTTGAACTAGCAGACTTATCAGCGCTGGCCAAGCAGGTGAAGAGGTACGTACCAGGAGCTGCCTCACATACCAGCCTGAAAATTTTCGTGCACAGGGTACCGTGTAAATGTGAATTCTTAAAGCTAAGGGAAGATATTGTCTGGCCAGCTTTGCTGCCACCCTACTCGGGCCTGTCTACAGGACACTACCACATTCTAAATTTTACTCAACAGAAAAGCAACGACGGTCTCTTTATGCCACTTAAAATATGCGTGAATTCCGTGCGAACACACAGCTACACCTGACGCGGTCCATAAGGAAACAAACAACAATCTATAGCCGGCCGGTGTGGCCGTGCGGTTCTAGGCGATTCAGTCTGGAACCGCGTGACCGACACGGTCGCAGGTTCGAATCCTGCCTCGGGCATGGATGTTTGTGACGTCCTTAGGTTAGTTAGGTTTAAGTAGTTCTAAGTTCTAGGGAACTGATGACCACAGATGTTAAGTCCCATAGTGCTCAGAGCCATTTGAACAATCTATACGATCATCTATCCCTCTACATGCAGATGGCTAATTCACATTCTGAGGACCCACTCTTTATCAAACATTAATCCAGAGAACATCAATGAAACTTGTAGACAATGATCTTATAGCGGACGCCTAGCATGACAGCCGTGTAGCAGATAACAGGACGGTAGCTCGACAACTCACACACCCGTATCAGCTGCTTATGAGCATCGTTTATGCCGCTATATCTTTGCATCTCTCACGAGAGGGCGCTCTCGCTTTTACAGTCCTAGGGAAACAACAACGACAGCTACAACACACCACGTCAAAAAACGCTTCAGACCCTCCTACCAGCGAACATCCCAGCCGCCCCAGCCTCCGCTACTGCCTGCACCAGTCCAATCTAGGTACAGCCGACCCCGCCGACCGCCTCAACATTTGGCAACGTATCATCTGTACAGCATGAGCGCTGCGAGACAGCCCATCATGAGATATGCTCCGACTACCTCCTGCTATGTAGTCAGACATGGCACTGTTGGACACTTTCATCACGTTGAACTTATACCAAGAAATGGTCCATTCACGTCCTGCTCAGCAGCCGGCCACGACACGGTTGGTCTAGCGCAGTGTTTTTCAACCAGTGGGTCGCGACCCCCTGGGGGGTCGCAAAGCCTTGCTCAGGGGGTCGCGGTCGCGGCAGAAAGCAGTTGCAGCATGGCTGGTTACGTATGTTTCATGACGATCATCTGCCATGGTATAAATGTCACACGGAAGTGACAACGTTTTGTGAAAGCACCTTGCAAATTCACTCACCTTCAGATCTGGTAATTATTTATAATAATGAATACGAATTTAATTTAAACCTGTTGAAGAGTTCAAATACATAAACACTTGTAGCAGTGAGAAGCAACACGATGTTCATCGATCTCTTCCCGCTTCTGCGGAATGGAACTAGGGCAGCGAGAGTTCCTAAGTCTTGTACAGATAGTGTTTACCTCTGAGAGGTTTGCAGGGAAAGGGAAAGGACCACATAAACTTTCGTGCTGGAACGGCGGTGCAGTGGCAGCGACTTGTGTGTTACTGACGACTTAGTTTACGTGCCAATCATTTATTGTGACAAAAATATCACAAGGAACGAGAACAATTTATGAAAGCGCACTTAAAAGATGCTCAAGTTCAACTGTGATACAAAATGGCTGCAACAACACGCACACAGCTCACGTGCAAGGTTTGGCACCACGGCTAGTAGAATGCGTTTCAGTAACAAGCTTCGAACCAAACAATAGGTCGCTAGGATTGGCAGCAGTGAGACAAGGCACGAAGTACAGCAATTTCTACCGAGTGGATCTAGGATGCCTGAGCTCAACTCAGACTTTAATTCACACACTGCATGTTGACGTTGTTTCTGTTTTCCTAGTTCTAAGGCTTCATCGGGATTCCCGAAAAATCGTCGTTGCTGGTCACCTAGATAATTTCTCTTTCTTTTGTGTAGTCAATTGTGGTGATTGTCGTGAAGTGAATCTTTGCTTTTTTGATAGTGCTTCGTAAAAGAGTTGATAAATATCTTACAAAAAACTAGTACCATTATTTGTAAAAATGTATATTACATATTCTCGCAATTAATTAAAAAGAAATGTTGTCGTTAACGATCAATAAACCCAAAACTGGAAAACTGTGTTCAGGAACCGATCAGTAACTAAATGAAGAAGATCCAATAAGTAACTGTGAGAAATTCGAAAAAGATCTTCTTGTTTACAAACTGACCATACAATGGTACCTCTTTTAAAGAGGATAATTCACTTCTGAGTCTTTCCTGCATTGCGAAATACTCGTTATGCGAAACACATTTTTCAGGTGGAATTCATGTAAAAAAAGGATAAGGCATTCCATTCCGTAAAAGTACTAAAACAGTTTATAAAATGTACATCCTTTTTTACAAGAAGTCGTCTAAAGAAAATTGTTTTACCTTCTCTTCAAAACGAGTCATAAACACAGAAGATGGCTAGCTGAATGAAACATGTACCTATGTATTGGTTAACGCGCAGCTTTATTGAATTCGTGTTGGTTACCGGCGACATATCTAAAATGGAATTCATGTAGAGGTATTTCAAGGCTACGAAGTAACATGAGTCTTGCTTGCAACACCGTCACAGAGAATTTGGCAACATAGTCGAGGAGACCCGAGCTGAGGTATCGGTTACAGTAATTGCAATGCGAGGAGGTCGTTAACAGTACAGCTGAATACTGCATTGTCTTCGGCGTCGTCTTTGTCGGAGCGTGTAATGTACTTTCTTCGTCGTAATAATAATAACACTGATGTTAAACATTACGCTCTTTTTTTCCTCCGCGTTTTGTCTTATTTCATTGTCATTTCTTTCCCTCGGAGCATAAGCCATACCGTCAAGAGTAAAGTCAATAACAATAATGGTACGATCCAGCTATTATACATAAATGCACAGCGCTTTATCGGCACAACTGCAGTTTGATGCCTTATGACTAATGTTTCTCATTTGTATTATTAAAAAACATACTTGGCGCTTATTAAGATTTTATTGCTTTGAACAGTTATTATTCACAGGGCGACACCAGCGATATCTGCCTCGGTTACCACTTAGCCAGATGAAAGTAAGCAAGGGTTATAGGTCCTAGACTACAATAAAAATACGACAGTTTCAATGAGAAGCTGTGCCTGTCTATTTATTAATAATTTTTCAAATCGTGGTTCTATTTTTGAGACACAAATTACCAAATAATTTTCTAGTTGAGGTCTATTTCTCTTCTTAGTTTTTACGTTCATCATTGAAGAGAACGCTAATTCACAAAGGTAGGAAGTGGCGAATGGCACTAATAATTTCAAAGCTTCCTTTGCCAGCTGTGGATACTCTTCTTTTCTCTTCATTCAGAAGACGTCAATATCTTGCGGATTAAATTCCATTTTAAGCACCCCGTCATCTGCTAGATTTATAAGTGTTTCTTTCGTCATCGTGCTCAGATCAGCCAGCTGTACTGAGATAATTATATAAAAAAGGATTTAGTATCCATCTATGACCGTTGTCAGCGTCAGAGTTCAGCTCTGGAGAGTAACTTAACAGTTTCTGTTCCAAATTATGCAAGCTCTATATCATGCAAGGAAAGTGAGACTTAGTACCACCGACTGGTCCATTGCAATTTCTTCGACAATCGTCTGAATGCAAGGGAAAAACTCAAACGTCATATTTTGTAAAAACGTTGACCACAAACTAAGTTAGCGAGGAACCCTTTGATTTTATCCTTAGCTGTTATAATGTTTTCCTTTTTCCCTTGGAGGCTCTTGTTTAAAATATTTAGGTGATTAAAAAGCTCCGCGAGAAATGCTAATTTTAATAGCCAAACAGGGTCACAAAAGTAATTTGCTTATCCAGATTTAGAATCTTGTAAAAACATTAACAATTCAGCTTTTAGTTCCGGAACTCGTGTCAATACCTTTCCTCTGCGTGATAAAGAAGATTTTGATGGAGCGAATCCATGTCTTCACAAATGATCCTAAAAAGTCGCGGTTGCAAAGCTTTACCTGTAATAGAGTTTACAACTTCGTTCATCTCTTAAACACATCATTTATTCATGGCTGCCAGAATTCGTAGATAAAGAAAGCAGTGTGTCCACGAAAAATTTGGCATTATTGATTTTAACTTCGCGACGAGCCCAGATTTACTGCCAGTCATAGCTATAGTACCATCACTACAAATGGCGATACATTTTGTTCAATCAGTCTCGTAGTTGCGAGTACTGTCTAAAAACATGTCGTACAAACACGGGCCAGTAGTGTTCGCACGGAGTACTTTGCAAAACAAAATGTCTTCCATGATACTTTCATCTGCTTCAAAGCGCACAGATACTACAAATTGAAACATCAGTAGATTCATCAAACTGCAAAGCAAAATGTGCGCTCTTCTTAAATTTTTCGACTAACTGTTCTCGAATGTCACCGGCCATATCGAATATTCTGCGTTCAATGGTATTATCAGAAAGTGGAGTGCCTTTTAGGTTGTTGCCTCTTGCTTACCTAACATAATTTCAACTATATCCAGGGCTGCTAACAAAATAAGATTCTCTGCATCTGTATGCGGCTTCCCTGCTTTAGCGACTCGGTAGCTAGCTAGTAAAGCTTTCTCGTTGACACTAGATACCCAAAACCAGACAAAAATACTGTTAAATCAGAAAAACGTATAAAAAATCGGCCGAATAACATTACTATTTTATTACCTGAATCATAGTAGTTTGCTGCTGGTAAAGTGTTTTTAGTTTCCTTTCGAAGAAATCCGACGGTTTATCAGCTTTGGTTCAAATGGCTCTGAGCACTATGGGACTTAACTTCTGAGGTCATCAGTCCCCTAGAACTTAGAACTACTTAAACCTAACTAACCTAAGGACATCACACACATCCATGCCTGAGGCAGGATTCGAACCTGCCACCATAGCGGTCGCGTGGTTCCAGACTGTAGCGCCTAGAACCGCTCGGCCACACAGACCGGCCTATTAGCTTTCTTGGAATGTTTAGTTGAGAGGTGACGCAGAAGCTTTGATGGTTTCATACTCTCAAGTGACAATTCGCCGCAAATTACACATTGAGGTTATTGTTCATGACAGTAAATCCATACTTAAGATAACTGTCGTCATAAAGTCTATTTCTTTTTTTTTTCGATTTTGATTCGCTTCCGCCGCTTCCACTTGTACCAGGTGTGAAGGGTTGCATTGATCTTATAAGAAACTTGTCCATTTTACGCTCGCTTAGACCGAAGCGCGAAGACAATAACCACGTCCGTACTTGCTGGCGTACTCGGACAACTGATTGTAGTGACCGGAAACGCGCGACTATGCCCCCGCTGACCTCTTCCCACCACCACGCCTCTACCACGGCTAAGAATATAATTATATCTCTGCCCGCAAAGCACTGCCACCTCTTTTCACATTGCACTTGATTTCTCGATCAGTATAATATCAATAGAAAGAAAATTAAATACGTTGCCTTTGCAATCGTTGACTTACTTTTATTATTGTTCTGGAGGTCGCCAGAATATTTTTACTTTGAAAGGGGTCGCGTATTCAAAAAGATTGAAAGACACTGGTCCAGCGCATCTGGGCACGACCCACCCGCTCAACGGAGCCAACCAACCACAGCTCCCCAGTGCTCGGTGCTGCAGGAGAAGTCAGTTTGGTTTAGGACCCTGCACCACGCGTATGTCTTGCAAGTCAGGTGATGAGCAATAAAACAACATTGTCATATCAACATGCCATCCCTGTTATTGGTACGATCCCTGCATCAGATAGGGAAAGCTACCACACTTCCACTGATCCAATTTATCTAATACGTCGCATGCAATACGTCTAAATTTCAGCCAAGAGATCCCAGAGCTGAAGTTGTTTGCTGCTGATAGTCAGGTAGTTTCTAATAATTTTCCTATACCGCTTGCTAACCAGAACTACGCTTTCTGATCACAAGTGTACTGACAACCCGATGTAATACGCAATTGACCACTAGACGTCACAAGAGGCGAACTTACTTGCGTAAAAGGAGAAGGGGAGTGTTGTGTTGCCTGTAGATAAATAAGAGAGCTCAGTGACTTCGAAGGTGCAGGAATCATAAATGTTCTCTCAGTAATTACAGCACATGAGCAACCCATCCCTGAGCATTTCCTCGCATACAATATACATGTTTTGAGTCGTTAAATGAATGATGATGGGAGTAGCCTGTCCTGCTATCATGAAGACTGACAGGAAAAGGTGAATACTGAATATGAAAAAGCTTCACAGTTAGCATATGAAAATGCCATTACAAGAGCCTCTTTGACCGGCACTAGGTGCTACATCATAAGAAGTATAGAGCTCCACCTCCTGGACGTCTCCAGTTTTGGCTGCAACTGTTTTTTATTCAGCTTAACTTGACGGTCTACCAGTTTCGCAATGTCTACAGTACCGCGTCTGAAAAAGCCGATGATTTTACGACATTTCTATCTCAAGGAGCTTACAGCTGATTCAAGACCGTTGAACACATCTGATACTACTAAATTAAATGTTTGAGTAGCACAACCCAAATGAACAACATTCATTCTCCTTGATGTATGCACTATAGCACTTGCATTGTCACTGAAAAGAGAAAACACTGTCAGTTATTCTTCACTCAGAAACAACTGTTTTAACACACTCGTTAATGCTTTTGGAAGTGTACCCATCAGTGACGTGCACAATAGCCAGAACAGGAAACTGTATTTAGAATTGCCCAAGAAAGTGCACTTGTCGTAGTGTGCATGTCAAAAGCCCCTGTATATCTCTGTCTTGGTCCACATGTCAACAGTCAGTGCAACACATTTGGTTTCAGCCAATAACTCCCCAAATTTCGAGACAATCATCATTTAACAGTTTGCTTATCAGGATCTTCCTAAAAAGCAAAGAATAATGGGGTTCTAATGTCTTAATTTGTTTTAAATTTGGTATTACAAACCAAAGAAAATAGTAGGTAACTCCTAGCCACAATGTCAACGAGGAAGTTGTCAAACTCTTTAATTTTACTTCTGGATAGCTCTTTTACCTTCATAGTGCCAATAATCGTCGCCTGCCGTGGAATTTTCCTCGCCACCTGAGAGACTGTAGTACTTGGACGATTGGATGGTTGGTTTACTACCGTTGTTTCAGTTATAAAACTTTTTGTGAAATGAGGTGGTATGCTGGACTTACCTGCTACATCCGTGAATATTGCCAGCAGAGGAAGATGCACACATCGTCGTGCCAGAGACGGCAGAGACAGACACCGTGCCAGCAGCGGATGGAACGAGTTGACTGCCTGTTGTACCTTCTGACGAATTATCCACACATGCAGTGTTTAAGAACTTCCTTTTCAAGAGGTCTATTAGATTATTGGATGAACCGTGGGAACGTATTTCCTTTTTAGAGATCAAGCAGACCGCAACATCTGTGTCAGTTTTTGAGTAAAATTCACAAGAAAATGAGCTTTTTGGCATTTTGATCCAGGCGGCAGACACAAGATCGCTCATTATTACGTAATCACACTGTTCACAAATAGTGGGACGACAACAATAGACGACCGACGGCAACAGAGTGCAGCGAACAATAATAATTTAACAATAAAGAAAATAATCGACTGTTTCCGCTCAGAACTGAATCCACCGGTGGTCAGGCGAGTCCAGTTGTCGGCCCCAGCGTTCCAGAGGTGTTCCAACTTGGCTACAGACTTTTCACAGGCAGGCTTAACTGTGAAACTTAAATGCCAATGTGTGAATGTGAGTAGTCCTTCTTCATACCTGCGAATTACTATACATGCTGCTTTTCACAGACTGGCAAATGAAAAAGCGTTTTGGATGTGATTTTTATGTATGTAGCCGGTGACGTAATTCTCTGTACAGAACATCTTCCACACAAATAAAAGGCTGGATAAGTTTTTGCGGGCTAGATTCAAATGATTTTTTATTGTGATTACAACGGTCATCACACCTTTTCTGCAAAACGGAACGCAAACTGTCGCTAAAACGTGGCAATGGTCCTTTCTTCTTCTTAGGGAATTATTACGCTCAACTTTGTACACCCTTCTAGGGCTGCCATACGCCCAGCTTCTCCAAGATTTACCCTAGTTTTGAGGGTATCCGGTAACGTTCTGCTACGAGACGGGCGGGGGTATTCTTGTAAAACGGTCCGAGGTAAATCTGGACCTTTTTATCTCCGGAGAAATTCGATGGATTGGAAATAAATAGATTTTAATAAACCAGCAGCAAGCACGCTTAGACGCTCTCCTATACACATATTGGGAGTTCCAAACTGATCACATATACTTGTGTTTCAGGAACAGGGATAGGTAGGAAGGCGAGGTTTGCAGCATAATGTTCACAGTAATCTTAAGTGCTCTTCTTTTCAGGTTGAAAATTGAGTAAAAAGGTACCTGGAAAACAGTAATAGCTCTGGCAACAACCAGAGCAATTAACAAAAAAGATTATTTTTTGAATGAAAAAGTTTCCACTGTGTTTTATTGTGTAGGCTTTCACAAGTTGCCTCGGAAAAACTTTTCAGCATGATCCGAGCAAATAATCTAGCTCCAGATTCCTTCAGTTTTAAGTCTGTTTTGCAACTTCTTCAAATGGTTCAAATGGCTCTAACCACTATGGGACTTAACTTCCGAGGTCATCAGTCCCCTAGAACTTAGTACTTAAACCTAAGTAAACCTAAAGACATCACACACATCCATGGCCAAGGCAGGATTCGAACCGTAGCGGTCGCGCGGGTCTAGACTGTGGCGCCTAGAACCGCGCGTCCACACTGGCCGGCTGCAACTTCTTGCTGCGTCGCAGTAGTTCCGTCCCAGTCGGCATGCAGTTGAGTTTTCACGTTTCTTATTTCAGGACCTTAAAAACTCGGGTTATTTTTGAAGAACTAAGAGACCATAAACGCATCTACATTTGGAAGGTTTCCCTAACCAGCGTTCACATAATTCCTTTCCGTAGTCACTTGAAAGTTGTAATTGCGTTTAACATCGCTAAATAACTAAAATACTTGCAGAACAAGTACGTGAAAACACAAGTAATTCCAGCTAACACTCCTATAAAACACGTATAGCTTCGTCTTACTCCTAGCCGAGGCCCACGAGAGGACAGACAGCGGCGCGTGCGGCGCAGCACGTGACACTGCAGGTCTTACGAGTGCAGCAGCCGTCTCCGGCGGGGAGTGGGTAACTGTTCCAGATGAATAATTGCTAACTGCACGTTTAAATACATGCAGGCTCTCCACAGCACACGACAAAGTTAAGATCTTTAGTGGGTAACTTTTCATTGACATAGTGATTCCCTGTGGGCCCTGCATAGAGCCGAACATTTGCGAAGTATGGCTAACAAGGCGACTAGTGCGACATCATAAGTTAGTTGCAGGAACCGTATTTCTCGTGGGCTCCGCTCTTAGCCTGTGACGTTAACAGAGCTTCAGCAAGTGACAGAGCGTTTTAGATCATGTGACAAAATATTGCAGTTTAATGATTTTTAAGCTTTAACTACATAAAAATAACAAAAATTTTATGAGAATATTGACTGAGAATGCTTTTAGAATGACAACAACCCGAGACATGTTTTTAACATAATAAATGGCCTAAACTTCCCACATTCCTTGCCTTTGGAACATGGATAAGATTTTAAAAAATCTCAGTGAGCTTTTCACGCTAAAATTACACGTAAGTTCCTTTTGAGGCAAAATAGTATGTACAGCACGACCATGCAAGAGTCTCACCAACATTATTTAGGACAAAGTAGTTGGTGCCTAGCGCTCCAAACAGACTACTATTTTGTTACCTCTGTATTTGACATAATGCCTTCAGATCGAGCGCCTACCTCGTCAGCAAATACATTATCATTATAATCGTTGTCTTTTATGTGATTATATAAATGCATGGCGCCTGTTCTTTAGGTCCTGTCCAAAAGAACAGGCATCACACAGAATCTGCAGCTGTGAAACACATTATGTAAATTCAAGGAGGAGGGGAAAGAGAGGAAAGGAAAGGAATTATTGGTATCAGCTGCATCAGGATTTTGTGTGGCATCAGCGACGACGAATGAAAATGTGTGCCAGACCATGATTCGAATCTGGGATCTACTTCTTACTAGGCAGTTGTGTTAAGCACAGCACCACCCGGACACGGTGTTTATCGAACCCTCAGCCTCTCAGCCAACACAAATTCCCACCTAGCATCACCTACGTGGGCATGCCCGAAAGAACAGACACAAAATGGAATCTGCAGCTGCGAAACGTATTATGTAAATTGGAGCAGGAGAGGAAGAACGGGAACGAAAGGGAATGAAGGGATTATTGGTAACAGCTGCATCAGGATTTCGTGCAGCATTAGTAGCGACGAGTGAAAATGTGTGCTGGACTGGAATTCGAACCCACGATCTCCTGCTCCTTACTGGGCAGTTGCGTTAACCTCTGCACCACCTAGACACTCAATGCAGCACAAAGTCCTGATGCAGCTGAAAAAAACAATAATCCCTTTCCTTTCTTCACCCTCCTTCTTCAATTTACATAATATATTTCACAGTTGCGGATTCCGCGTGGTGTCTGTTGTTTCGGATATGTACAAAAGAACAGACACATGCATTCATATAACTGATTCAACTCAGTGGGCAATGGATCCACCGCATTCAATGCGCATGCACAATTACGTCTGATCTTCTGCGGGAATCTCTAAGTCGCGAGCATCGGGGACATGGACAGAGACTGGAGATAGGTGGCGTTAGGAGGGAATGTGGATCAATTGTGAGGCATGCCGAGACAGTCAGCTCAGTTGTGATAAAGACTGTGTCAAGGTAGTGCAGCGGTAAACACAGCTGCATAGTAAGCAGGAGATCATGCGTTCGAATCCTGGTTTGGCATACATTTTTCACTTGTTGCCACTTAAGCCACACGAAGTCCTGATACAACTGATAGCTATAATCCCTGCCCTTTCCTTTCGTCCTTCTTCAATTTACGTAGTAATCATTGTCTGCAAACAAACAAACGGCGATAATTTCGTCATCAAGAATCATAACGCCATTTTTCTCATTAACACCTGTGTGAGCACCCTGGAATGTTTGAAAATGCTTCAACGGACACCGACGTGTCGACCTGTCACCAGTTCCTTTATTTAGTTAGTAGAGTCAAAAATGGCTGGCCATAATGCATGAACAATACCACCTACTTGCTCCTTTATTTTCTTGTATACTCACAGGCGGGGCAATACAAAGCAGTATTGCACAACAGTTAGTTAACTGACGCTGTGTCAGGCTCTTACATTTACCCTAGTGTGCAAAACTTAAGGAAAAAATTAACTTTCACGTGATGTGTCACTGCCAAGTAACATAGCTCGTTGAAACATGGACCATACACAGAAAGAACTGCCGGAGTAGGCCTATAGTGGAGAAGGTAACGTAAAGAAATACACAAAGAGATGAACAAAAATGGTGCTTTTATTTGAAGTTAATAATTACACTGTGGTCAACGCGATTCATGGTTTTCCCCTGAGCTTATAAAAAGCTGGACATGGTTATTAATTGTGTGTATGGCCACTATGGATGGCCTCTGCAACGTGCTCCCATGCTGGCCACTAGGTTGGTAAGGAGCTCTTGTGGCAGGGCATCCCATTCCTCCACCAGTACGAGTGCCAATTGCTTGGAAGTTCGTTGGCCCATGTGGACGTGCTCCGTGGGATTTAAGTCTGGGGAACGGGCAGGCCAGTACATCTGCCAAACACTCCTCATTCTGGGGCTCTTTCACCTGCGCTATCTGTGCAGTAGCGCATTGTCACCCATAAAAATGGAGTCATGGCTGAATGCACCCCTGAAAAGATGCACATGGGGATGAGGTACAGTGTCACCTTAACATTGATCGGTGAGTGTACTTGAGAGGTTCCATGTCCTCTTTTGCATGTCGCCTCTCATTTTATTAATGTTTTATGTCACTGCGCGGTGATAACAGACTGTATAAGGTTATTCTAATAAGAGTATTTTTACTGAGAGCTCAAAGTACTTTTCACTTGATTGCTATGTGTGTTGGGAACTGTATGTTTCCTCTGTTACTTCCCTGGGTGGTCTGTTGCGAGGTGAGCACCAGAGGACGCGGTACCCTGCGTTTCCGGGGGTAGGGGCTGTACTTCCGCGAATACTGAGAGTATCGTACATCAATGGGCTTGAGCGCTTGGCAGGACGACTGATGTCGGTCGAGTTACGCCTATTGTATGCAGGGCGAAACGGCCGGCGAGCTGTCTGAGTGTCGCCGCAGTTTATGTGTTTACTGTTCCGTCGCGTCTGGGACTAACAAGGGGAGGCCGCCAATTGTGAAATTCAGATTCGATTCATACTGCGCACAATAAAAGCTCATGGCCAGAGGTGTAATGTGGCAAAGCACCAAGATGCACTTCTCAGCCGTTGTCGAGAAAATCGAAAGTTAATAGAAACCGTTGCGGTGAAATACTCTCTACCATTAAGGATTTTCTATAGCATCATAGCACAGCGGTAAGCGCTGGGGTTCGTAATCCGAAGGTCGCCGGATCGAATATCGCGCCATGCAATATTTTTTTTATTATTAGTTTTTTGCAATTCAAATATATATATATAACTATTAATGAATTGCTTATGCATGTTGATAAAGGCGGATCGCTCTCCAATTGTACCGCCTCCATTTTTCCGTTTGTTTAACAGGGTGTACCAAAGCTGTCCCGTCCGCACCGATTTTCGACGATGTTATAAGTTGCGCTAGGGACCGCATCTACCTTCTTTCGAAGTTAGCAGGCAACTACGCTGTTATGGGGTGGCTCGTTTCGGCCCATTCAACATCTGTCCTTCAAGTGTAACGAGCGAGTAACGGAGTTTATATTTCATACCTGCCACAGCAAGTTTGTGTTCGTGGGGTCTATTCTAATTCGAACGTTTGACTTACGCTATACGTATTCGTTTCTACGTCTTCCGTTAACTATACGTGGTTAACATTATGAAGACAATTAATAACATTTGTGAAATACAACTTTGTTTGCGGAAAACATAATGATGTTCGAAGTCGCCAGTTTTTCCACGACAAACGACTTTCAACAACTTATTATATGCATAATTGTTGCAACTGATTGCCGGGAATTATATATATATATATATATATATATATATATATATATATATATATATATGAATTACAAAAAACAAATACTAAAAAAAAAAAGTTGCGTGGAGCGAGATTTGTTCCGGCGACCTTCGGATTACGAACCCCAGCGCTTACCGCTGCACCACCACGCTGGAGAAAATTACTAATCGTAGAGAGTATTTCACCGCAACGGTTTCTTTTAACTGTCGATTTTCTCGAGAACGGCTGAGAAGTGCATCTTGGTGCTTTGCCCCATTACCCCTCTGGCCATGAGCTTTTATTATGCGCAGTATGAATCGGTTCTGAATTTCGCAATTGGCGGCCTCCCCTTTTAAGACTGCTAGCGCCGAAGGACTGCATTGTTCTTATGATTCTGAGAATACTTGTGGACCATGCCCTTCTGGGTGCGACTGTCTGGCGCCAGATGGCCGGTTGTCTAGGCATGTGGTTTTCGTAGCCAGTCAAACGGCAAGTTCAGTGCCCCGAGCTAAATAGCAGAGGCATGATTGGCCAACTTTAACTGAGGCCAGTTGACGACATAAAGCCCTGCTCGAAATTGGAGGGACTGTTGCTATTGGCTCGAATGATGTTCTGAGATAGTTTGGGGGAAATTTGGAATCATCACTGAACGCTGATTCGCGGCTTCTCGAGGGTAGTGGGGAGTTGAAGTAACATTAGCGTCGCTCTTGCGTTGCGCAGGCGCAGGGCATTGGGGATCTGAGCTTCGTACGAGCCGGACAGTCTTGCGACTTAGTCGCACTTTTTTGGCAGAGCTTAGAACTCTCGGACAGCCTTCGAGGCCACGGGTTGAAACAGAGCTGCTGCACAGCAGAAGTCGGCGCCTACATCATCCGAACGCTGCCTACCGACGACATGCTACAGGTTTCAGGACTGGTAAAGTATTTTGCGGCTCCGGCATTGTTGGACCTGTCAGTTTTATACTGAAGTCCTCAGTAGCATGCGAGCTCGCTTTGCTACAAGTTCACCTTGTTTGTTTCTCCATGTGAGCTCTCACTACTAATCGTGATACTGCAATATAGTCGGGGGAGTAATATTTGATTCATTAGAACATCCAGACACTATTGTCAATCTATTGCATCAAAGAGAGTAGGAGTCCTTTGTTCTCGAGCCAACTCTTACTCTAACAATAGTTCAGTATGACCTACCCTTTAGTCTACAGTTTGTATTGACAGTCAAGTACCTTTGTGTTCTGATTTGTAATAAATCACGTTGTAATATTTAATCCGCATATCATTTCATAGATAGCTGTAGAATCCCATTTCCTATCGTTTATTATAATAAAATTCCCATTTTCTTTACTGAGTAGATAATGATTTTTATTAAATTATTGTGAGTGTGCACTCCTTGTTTTACCAACTAGCAGGGTCCACCATCATTTCCTTTCGTTACCGTTGTGCGCATAATCAAGTAGGTGGTAGGTAAGGAGAGGGTCGAGTGCATGTCCATTTCTCATGCAAAATTCGCCCGAATTAAAGAGGTACAAACTCTTCTCCATCCCGTCACCTCGCATACTGTGTTCAAAGATTTGGAAGTCAGTACGCCCACTCAATATTATACTTCCCCATACGCCTGAACCACCAAAACGATTGTGTTCTACATTGTTCCTGGGTGCATAACGTGCTCCTCGACATTGTCTAACATGATCGTTTTGTTGGTCCATGTGATATGGTGTGGGGAGGCAAAATGTTGCATGGGCGTACTGAGCTCCAAATCTTTGAACACGGTAGATTCACTGATCAACTTTATTATGACACTGTACTCCTTCCCCATGTGCGTCTTTTCAGGGGTACATTCGGTCATCATCATCATCATCATCATCATCATTTAAGACTGATTATGCCTTTCAGCGTTCAGTCTGGAGCATAGCCCGCTTATAAAATTCCTCCATGATCCCCTATTCAGTGCTAACATTGGTGCCTCTTCTGATGTTAAGCCTATTACTTCAAAATCATTCTTAACCGAATCCAGATACCTTCTCCTTGGTCTGCCCCGACTCCTCCTACCCTCTACTGCTGAACCCATGAGTCTCTTGGGTAACCTTGCTTCTCCCATGCGTGTAACATGACCCCACCATCTAAGCCTGGTCGCCCTGACTGCTACATCTATAGAGTTCACTCCCAGTTTTTCTTTGATTTCCTCACTGTGAACACCCTCCCGCCGTTATTCCCATCTACTAGTACCTGCAATCATCCTAGCTACTTTCATATCCGTAACCTCAACCTTGTTGATAAGGTAACCTGAATAAACCCAGCTTTCGCTCCCATACTACAAAGTTGGTCGAAAGATTGAACGGTGCACAGATAACTTAGTCTTGGTACTGACTTCCTTCTTGCAGAAGAGAGTAGATCGTAGCTGAGCACTCACTGCATTAGCTTTGCTGCACCTCGCTTCCAGTTCTTTCACTATGTTGCCATCCTGTGAGAATATGCATCCTAAGTACTTGAAACTGTCCACCTGTTCTAACTTTGTTCCTCCTATTTGACACTCAATCCGTTTATATCTCTTTCCCACTGACATTACTTTCGTTTGGAGATGCTAATCTTCATACCATAGTCCTTACATTTCTGATCTAGCTCTGAAATATTACTTTGCAAACTTTGAATCGAGTCTGCCATCACAACTAAGTCATCCGCATATGGAAGACTGATTATTTTGTGTTCACACATCTTAATCTCACCCAGCCAGTCTATTGTTTTCAACATATGATCCATATATAATATGAACAACAGTGGAGACAGGTTGCAGTCTTGTCTTACCCCTGAAACTACTCTGAACCATGAACTCAATTTACCGTCAACTCTAACTGCTGCCTGACTATCCATGTGAAGACCTTTAATTGCTTGCAAAAGTTTGCCTCCTATTCCATAATCTCGTAGAACAGACAATAACTTCCTCCTAGGAACCCGGTCATATGCCTTTTCTAGATCTATAAAGCATAGATACAATTCCCTGTTCCATTCCTAACACTTCTCCATTATTTGCCGTAAGCTAAAGATCTGGTCCTGACCACCTCTAAGAGGCCTAAACCCACACTGATTTTCATCCAATTGGTCCTCAACTAATACTCGCACTTTCCTTTCAACAATACCTGAGAAGATTTTACCCACAACGCTGATTAAAGAGATACCTCTATAGTTGTTACAATCTTTCCTGTTTCCATGTTTAAAGATTGGTGTGATTACTGCTTTTGTCCAGTCTGATTGAACCTTTCCCGACTCCCAGGCCATTTCAATTATCCTATGTAGCCATTTAAGACCTGACATTCCACTGTATTTGATGAGTTCCGACTTAATTTCATCCACCCCAGCTGCTTTATTGCACTGCAATCTACTGACCATTTTCAGCACTTCCTCAAATGTGATCCTATTTCCATCCTCATTCCTATCTCATTGTACATCGAAATCTGAAACATTACTGATCGTATTTTCACCTACATTGAGCAACTCTTCAAAATATTCCCTCCATCTGCCCAAGGAATCCACAGGATTCACATGCAATTTTCCTGACCTGTCCAAAATACTTGTAGCTCCCCATTTCATTACCATTTGTTTGCCGAGTCGTATCTTAGGAGTCGCTGGTTTGTCAGTTACAGGTGGGACTCCGTCACCTCCAAAAGTCCGAGGCATTTTGCTCTGATTGTGTACATTCGGTCTTGACATCATTTTTATGGGCGTCAATGCGCGACAGCATCGAACAGTGCACATGAAGATGTTCAGAGCGAGAGGTGATTTGGCGAAGGGACTGGCCTGGCCGCTCCCCCGATTTAAACCCCACTGAACAAGCGAGGGATGCGTTGGGAGGAAGTGTTACAACAGATCCACATGCACCAACGACCATCCAGAAGTTACCAACCACACTCGCTGCAGAGAATTCATAGCCGTCCGTGGTGATCACGTACCCTATTACGAACCATGTCCCACCTTTTGTAATGTCCAGAGGACCATCACGAATCACAGTGACATCAGTGTAATTATTGTCTTTGAATAAAAGCGTCATTTCTGGTCGTCTTATTGCGTATTTCTTTCAGTTACCTTCTGTACTATACCGTAGCAGTCCCTTCTTTTTATGGTCCAAGTTTCATCGAGCTATGCTCTTTGGCAGTGACACACCATGCGAAAGTTACTTTCGTCCTTTAGCTCTGCACACCATTACGTTTTAGCACTCCGCAAGCTGCCTGACGGTGTGCGACGGCGAGTACTTCTGGTACCACTAACTTATTCCCCCTTCCGCGTTCCACTCGCGATGGTGCACTGGAAGAATTGCTGTAGGTAAACCTCTCTCTATATTAGTTGCGATTTCTCGAATTTTCTCGTTGTGGTCATTTCGCGACAGGCGTGTGGAATGATGTAATATGCTTTCCGACGCACAACTCTCTCGTAATACAGCCCGTGGTGGAACGTGGCACTACCTTCGTTAGATCTTCTCTATCTCTTCTATTAATCCAGCATAGCAAAGGACCCAGAGTGATGAGCAATACTCAAGACTGGGTCGGATAAGTGTTTTGTAAGCGAATTCCTTCGTGAATGAGTTACGTTTCCTTAAGATTCTTCTCACGAATCTCAGTCTGGCATCTGCTTTTCCGACTATTTATTTTTTGCGTTCATTCCATTTCACATTACTTTGGACAGTTACTGCTAGATTACTTACGGTAGGTAATGTTTGTACCATTTTGTGATCAATAGTGTAGTTTTACAGTAGTGGATGTTTTCTCACGTCTATACACAATATGCTACATTCATTTAATAATGAAGTAAGGATGGGTCCGCCGTTTTACAAGTATACAAATAATTGTTTTCTTTTATCGCCCAAACACGTTTCACGGCAGTTATAGCATTCTCAGGGGGTTCTCTTTATTATTTTCCTGAAAAACATACATACAGGTTCTTTTTAGGTTAAGGAATATGATACATTAGATTTTGTTGTCATTTAAATTGTATGTGCAGTTTACCTTTTACTTTACGTTGCGTGTGTCCTGTAGCTGCAAACCAAAATCATCCACAGGTCTAAATTAGTACACCATTTCATTTGCAAGCGTGAGGAATGTTAGAAAATCGTCTGCATTGAATTTTTTGTTGATTATTCAATATTTAAAATGTAAGTTCTGTCAAAATTCATGGCATATGCCCGATTTTGGTCTTACCATTGTAGTATTTAGCTAGTCCTTAGCGTGACAAGTTTGGTTTTACGTACGAAACATGTTTTCGTGTAGTTATGTTGAACCTGTGGACATCTATAAAAGTTTTGTGAAGATTAGGTATAGCGAACTATTCCGTGTAATTTGTTGTCCGAGGATCACTTTTCGCACTTTCACAATACTTACCCACATTTTCTCCTGCTCGTTTGTAAATATTGCGTCGTGTTATGTTGCTGCTTGGACACAGCTTTCACTGCATAAATTAAGTCTGATTTACGTTCAGCGTCAACTGCCAGTCACTGCACCATTCATCAATCCTCTGACCCTAGGTCCTCATGCAAATCGCTAGTCTTCTGTTGTTGTTAGTATCCTACAGATAGCAGCATCACCTGCGAACTGCATTATGGAGTTTCCGAAGCTCCCTGCTAGATTGTCTGTGTATATTGTAAACAGTAATGACCGTATCTCACTTTCTGGGGGACTCCTGAAATTATTTTTACATCTGTCGATTTCCTTCCGTTAACAGTGATGTGTTGAGGTCTCTCTGTAGAGAAGTCTAAAATCCAGTCGTAAATCTAGTCCGATACTCGGTAACCTACTAAAAGGCAGGTCGTACAATGTATGGCTCTTGGTTGAATTTAAATTTAAAGAGTGTCACCACGCAATGTTTCCGCTATATTTCCGATAATGTAACCTACTGCTGCAATATCATTCTCGGTCCGCTAAATAACAACGAAGAAAAATAGAATCTGTTTCATCATCAACTCCGGCAACTCTATTCTTTCCCCTCAAATTTCTAATACCTGTACACTGCCGCGCCTATTCCGACACGTTCCATCAACGGTACGCTATGATATAGCAAGAAAGCGTTGACGATCCCCAACTGAAATTAGCCAGAACAATTACCCTTTTGTCAGGATGCGCCCCGTCCCGTGTCGATCCTCCAAGCCAGTCCGTAGATGCAGCGCTGGGTTTGTGACGCGACAATAGGGCCATGTATACGTGCCTCGCGTCTCGAAAGGGTTAAAGAAACAACTTCAGCGTCGCCACAACAATGCAAACGAACTTCTCCTTCTCCATGACAATGCAAGGCCTCACACAAGTCTGCTCACCCGAGAGGAGCTCAGAGAACTGCATTGGACTGTTCTTCCTCATCCATCCTGCATCCCGGATCGCGCACATTCTGTTTGGCCCAATGAAGTATGCACTCCGTGGGATGCAGTACGTTGATGATGCGGCAAGACGTTGGCTCCGACGTCGACCAGTAAAGTGGTTGCATGTGGGGATACAGGCCCTTCCAGTAAGGCCATCGCATTGAATGGAGATTATGTTGAAATATAGGATTTTGTAGCCAAAGAGTGGGGAATAGTCTGGTGTATTGAAATGCTAAATAAAACCAACTTGCTTACAGAAAAAAATTCGTTGCATTACTTACTGAATGCCCCTTACATGTGTGGTATTGTACTTTACTTTGAAGCATCACAATAGCTACAGGTAATAACGGAAAGAAAACCTGTTGGCTGCAAGACATGCGAAAATAGTTTTGTACCAAATAGTTTCCTCAAAATCGACTGAGGAAGACTGTGTAGCAGAGAACACATGCAAATTCCAAAACAGTGGTTTTTATTTGCCGTCTCTTGCTTTAATTATAATTATATGTCTGAGTGATGTTAAATGTTATTAATTTTACGTAAAGGAAGGTATTATCTTCTCAGTAACCATCAATTCGTTAGCTACGCCCTTAATTATATATATACTCATGGCACTTTTGTTGCCTATGCCTATGGTCAGTTTCAGAAGTCAGATTAATAATCAAATTAATTAATTTAATAAGATTGAACCTTAAATTTCTGGTGTCCCCATTTACCACCACAATAAAATAAAAACAGTGAATAGTTGAGGTGGTATGAAAGAGAACAATGGCGTATCTAAGTTTACAAAATAATACCAGGTTTTATTCATCTTTATGTAATTACTGGCTGATAAATCTTACACAAAAATGACAAACACAAATCAGAAAAGGAATGGTGTTTGATTGGCAAAGCATGCATAGGGTTGGAAACTATACAAATTCTCCCCTCAATTAATCTCTTTTACAACGCAATCTAAATTTGTTTACATGAATCCACTGTGAGGCCCAAACTCTTTTTAAATGGAATCAGTTACGACAAAGTATACCACAAACTATGGTTTATCCGAGAACAGGGAGCTGTACATATCATTCAACAACCCTACAGCGGTGCAGCAGTATTTTACCCTTTCACCTTGATTCAGACGGCAGCAGAAAACGGCGCGCAGTGGGCGAGGAGCGGCGCTGCGGCAGCTGCAGTGATCTGACGCGCCGACGAAAATTTCCAGACTACGTGGTATGGCGCTCTGATCATCAGAACGGGAAACTTCCGTAGGAGAGACCTGAAATCCCGTCAGATTTCGGTGTCAGGTGCGTCTGTTCGCTGGGCTGGCCAAACCAATTTGAATCACAGGCATGACGGTTCGTGCTGGAATTGTCAAACATCAGGTGGCCAACTCAGGGTGAATAAGTTCACTCTCGTGATACACGATATGTCTGACACGATATGCCGTTCCACTGTCGGTGCGACTGGAAATTGGTACCGGTTCTTAGTTCAGCAGAAGATACGGGCCACAAGTCTCACCCACTACGGCATTTACTGGCGTGATGTCTGGCTTATGAGCAGCCGCTCGAACATGAAATGCAAGTTTTCTCACCTCCTGCCTAACTGTCATAGTACTTGCAGTGGATCCTGATACAGTTTGGAATTCTTGTGTGATGGCCTAGGTAGATGTCTGCCTATTACACATTACGATCCTGTTCAACTTTCGGCAGTCTCTGTCAGTCAACAGAAGAGGTTTGCCTGTACGCGTTTGTGCTGTACGTGTCCCTTCACGTTTTCACTTCACTGTCACATCGGAAACAGTGGACCTAGGGATGTTTCGGAGTGTGGAAATCTCGGGTACAGACGTATGACACAAGTGACACCCAATCACCTAACCTCATTCCGCTCTCTCACGGTGTCTAATGACTACTGAGATCGCTGATATGGAGTACCTGGCAGTAGGTAGCAACACCAAGCACCTAATATGAAAAACGTTTGTTTGTTGGGGTGTCCAGATACTTTTGGTCACATAGTGTATATACACGCTCATTGGCTGTAGCCAAGGACGTTCAGGGGAAACGGAACGACTGGAATTATGTGACTGGTAGCTACTGCTAAACAGGACTTAATATGACATCCCAAGATCGACTTTCGGCTTTCAACAACAATAAGAGGGACTTTGGCTTTGAATTAAACATATCCTCTGCTCTGTCTAACCGATTATCCTTTCAACAGATGTTTCGGCACATTCGACAATACTGCAATGGGTACCAGCACGGGGTCATAATAAGGGGAATTTTGTGTTTGAGAATTTTCTTAATTCCGTTCATCGTTGTGTAGCTTATGTTCATTATCGATAGACAGCCGACCCCCAGCTTGATCTCCCAGTCTATGGTTCGACAACAAAGATTGAACTTTGTGAGTGTCCCAGTCGTCAGACACAATGTGACAGACAACGTACAATGAGGTGACAAAAGTCATGAGATACCACCTAGTATCGTGTTACACTTCCTTTTGCCCGGGTAGTGCAGCATCTCGACGTGACATGGACGCCACAACTTGTTAGAAGTCCCCTGCAGAAATATTCAGCCATGCTTCCTCGTCCATAATTGCGGAAGTGTTGCCGGTGCAGAATTTTGTGCACGGACTAATCTCTCAGTTGTGTTGCATAAATGTTCGAAGGGATTCATATCAGGCTATTATGGGTGGCCAAGTTATTCGCTCGAATTGTCCAGGATGATCCTCAAACCAATCGTGAATAACTGTGGCCCAGTGACATGGCACATTCTCATACATGAAAATTACATCGTTGTTTAGCTGCAAGTTGTCTCCAGGTAGCCGAACATACCCATTTCCAGTCAATGATCGGTGGAGTTGGTCCAAAGGAACCAGCCCATAGCATGCAAACACAGCTCACATTATTATGGACCCACCAGCAGCTTGTGCAGTACCTTATTGACAGCTCGAGTCCATGGCTTCGTGGGGGCTGGACAACATTCGAACCCTACCATCAGCTCCTACCAATTGAAGTCGGGACCCATCTGACCAGTCGCCTAGGGTCCAACCCACAAGCTCAGGAGACGCGCTGCAGGCGATGTCGTGCTGTTAGTATGGCTCTGAGCACTATGGGACTTAACATCTGAGGTCATCAGTCCCCTAGACTTAGAACTACTTAAACCTAACTAACCTAAGGACAGCACACACACCCATGCCCGAGGCAGGATTCGAACCTGCGACTGTAGCAGCAGTTCGGTTCCGGACTGAAGGGCCTAGAACCGCTCGGCCACAGCGGCCGGCTGCTGTTAGTAAAGTCACTCGCGTCCGTCATCTGCTGCCATAGCCCATTTACGCCAAATTTCGCAGCACTGTCCTAACGGATACATTCGTCGTATGTCCCACATTGATTTGTGCTGTTTCCTCATGCAGTGTTCTTGTCTCAACTCTACGCAAACGGCGTTGCTACCGGTCGCAAGTGAAGACCATCAGTCACTGCGTTATCTGAGGAGAGAGGTAATGCCTGAAATTTGGTATTCTCAGCACACTCTTGACACTGTGAATCTTAATTCCCTAACGATTTTCGAAAAGGAGTGTCCCATGCGTCTAGCTCCAACTACCATTCCTCTTTCAGAGTCTGATAATTCCTGTCATGCGGCCATAATCAGTTCGGAAACCTCTTCCCATGAATCACCTGAATATATATGACAGCTCCGCCCCCGCCATCTGTATACATCGATGAGCCAGAACACTATGACCACCGACTTATTATCAATATAAACCCCTTCAAGCGATTTCAGCGCCACCTGGCGAGGAATGACTACTAGTCAGACACACGCATGGTGCATGTAGAATCAGCGAGAGTGTGTCCGTGTGTAGAACGAGGAAGACGTACGATCTACCTGAGTTTGTCCGAGGGGAGAGTATGGTGGCCTGTAGGCTCGACACGAGAATTTCGGAAACTGCACGACTTGTCGACTGTTCAAGGGATGCTATGGTGAGTGTCTTCAGCACGTGGTGAAACCAAGATGAAACCGCGTCCAGACGTCGTGTGGTTGGGCGGCCACCCCTCGTTGCAGCTGTTCCGGCGTAACGACAAGCGCCAGAACAAAGACAGCAGAGAGGGGTGTGAAACGACATCAGCCAATAGCACGCTGACTAGAAAGTCGCCACGACAGGAGCGGCTTCTACACGAAGAGAATAAAAGCGATGCGCCGCCCAGCCTCGGCCGCACTAGAAGAGCTGGGTAAGAAGACGAGCAGTGACTTATGAGCTTGTGTGATCTGCTACTAATTGTTTGCGTAGAAATTGTATATATTGAAGGACGTTGATTATTCACATGTCGCCAATTTCTTGCGTCACGTCGTTGTAAAACAAAGTTAAGTATTGTCAATTCAGTTACTGTAATAACTTGCAGTGTCTCGGCCCGGCACCCAGTTTTGTCCGCAGCTCGTGGTCGTGCGGTAGCGTTCTCGCTTCCCGCGCCCGGGTTCCCGGGTTCGATTCCCGGCGGGGTCAGGGATTTTCTCTGCCTCGTGATGACTGGGTGTTGTGTGATGTTCTTAGGATAGTTAGGTTTAAGTAGTTCTAAGTTCTAGGGGGCTGATGACCATAGATGTTAAGTCCCATAGTGCTCAGAGCCATTTTTGAACCAATAAACTGCATCAATATGATTTGCTTGCATTTTGTCTAGCTATCCGAGAAAACAGCTTCCTAGGCACCCTATATTACGCATGTGGACAGGATCCCACAACAGATGTCGGACGTCGTGGACTGGGCATACTGGCAAAGTAGGACAGGCGGCGGACTGTGGCGGAACTATCAGACTTAAATGCTGGGCAGAGTACAAGTGTGTCTGAACAGTGCCCCGAACACTCCTAATGATGGTCCTCCGCAGCTGACGACCCACGCATGTGCCAATGTTAACATCACATCGGCAACTACAACTGAAATGGGCACGTGACCATCAGCACTGGACTTTGGCGCAGTAGCAGACCATTGCGTGGTCTGATGAATCGCGGCTTCTTCATCATGCCGATGGGGGCGTGCGATTCCGTTGTCTTCCAGGGGGACAGCTCCTTCACACCTGCACTGCGGGACGAAGACAAGCTGGTGGCGGGACCATATCCTCTGGGGATCATTCACGTGGGCATCCATGGGTCCAATGGAGCTAGTGCAAGCCACCATGACGGCCAAGGAGTCTTGTACATCGGTTGCGGATCACGTACATCGGTTGCGGATCACGTACACCGCTTCACGACGATAATGTTTCCCGACAGCAGTGCCATTTTTCAACAAGATAATGCGCCACGTCACAAGTCCAGCAGTGTGATGGAGTGGTTCGAGGAACACAGTGGCGAGTTCTTCCAGTTGATGTGCTGGACCCCAACTCGCCGAATCTGAACCCGATCGAAGACTTATGGGATATGGTTGACCTTGGGGTCAGAGCTCATCGCCCCCCTCCCCGGAATTTACGAAAATTAGGTGACTTGTGTGTGGCAGATATGGTGCCAGTTCCCTCCAGCAGCCTACCAAGGCATCATAGCTTCCATGCCACGACGCGTGGCCACTGTTATCTGTGCCAACGGTGGACATGTCGGCTATTAGGAAGATGGTCATAATATTCTGGCTAATCACAGTATCTGTACATCGCTATCCCATGGCTTTTGTCACTTAAATGTAAAATGTATAAAGGAGGATGAAAGAGGTACCGCAGGTGCGGAGCACTGCACGCGTTCAAAAGCATCCTGAAATTCAGAGTATCGAACTCTACTGAGGAGGGAGGAGGTGTTGCAGAGAAAATTTCGGGACAGCAGAGGGATGTGCAGGCCCGTCATCGACAAAGCACTACAGCTGGGCGCTAAAAGAATGCTGTCGTAGCATTCTGCAACGTACAGGTGATGGGCTGGGCTACTCCATCCGTGACACAACGCCGCGCTTCCGCAGCTGTCTACGTGACGGGTAGCAGGTACTCATCACAACACGCCCGGGCCCGGCTAACACAGGGTGGCGCACTTAAAAGTAGCCGCGATACAATCACTACGTTTACATGTGACACGTCTCCTGAAAGACGAAAACCGAATTTCGGAAACTGTTTTATGCTGCCGTGCTTACATGTCTGAAGGGGATTTGCTAGCCCAGTTAAATATGGCGCCTGGGAAACAGCTTTTACAGCTCATGATTTAGTCAGCACAGTCTCTATTTCTCTTCAATTAGACGAAGTGTAAACAGCTTCAGTCTAATAATCCTACTTATCCTAAACTATACAAATATCCTCTCCGTCCATATTAGCCGGCCGGCCGGTGTGTCCGAGCGGTTCTAGGCGCTTCAGTCTGGAACCGCGGGACCGCTACGTTCATAGGTTCGAATCCTGCCTCGGGCATGGATGTGTGTGATGTCTTTACGTTAGTTAGGTTTAAGTAGTTCTAAGATCTAGGGGACTGATGCCTCAGATGTTAAGTCCCATAGTGCTCAGAGCCATTTTTGAACCATATTAGCCGAATATTTTTAAAAACAACACGAAACCTGACAGGCCAAGCATGTTTCAAAACCGGTTGAGTTTACATGGGAGCGAAAATCGATTACGGGATTGGAAAACCGGGAACCAGAAGCGGCTTTCCAGAATCAATTTTGAAGTATTTACGTGATCACCCAGAAGTGGTATTGGAACATCGGTTTACGAAATCCTGTTTTGTAAGCCCCACGTAACCGGGGTGAATATTTTGACTTCTGAAATAAACAGCTACAACAATGGACAGTTTTCTGCCACAATCAATTGTTAGCATTCTTCTGTCAGCATTTCAGTTTATTTCATCGGTGAAGTTTGACGTTTCTCTTTGCGGTCTGCAAAATGACTTTCTCGATAGAAGAAAGAATTGAAATCGTGGAAGCATATGTGAAAACAATTTCGACTCAGGACACACGCGAAATTTCGGGGACAAATATCTGGATAGAGGACTGCAGCAAAGTGAGCAATACAGAGTCTGTATAAAAACTGGCGCACCTAGGGATCTGTGCAAAATGTTAAACAACAAGGAATTCCTTCAGTTCACACACTAAAAATTATAGCAGACATTCGCCGAAGAATTATTCAGTGTCCAAGGAAGTCTACGAGTAAACCGGCCTGACAGACGCACCTAAGTAGGAGTTGCCTGTTGATATTGAAAAGTCTTAATTTGAAGCCAAATCATGTAACGATAACAGTCAGAAACGTGTAGATTATTGCACGTGGCTTTTGAATAACATCAACGATGGTTTGTTAGACCCTCTCCATTACATCATAAGTGATGAAGCGTGGTTGCATATTTCCAGCCGAATGAATTCACGAAACTCGAGGCACTGGGCGACGGAGGACCCTAAGACTGTGTGTCAGCAACCACTCCGTGATGAAAAAATTATCGTTTGGCGTGGTGTAACAGGAACGTGCGTCACTGGATCCATATTTTTTGACACTACTCTCAACACGGGTGCATATATGGAAATTTTTGATAAATTTTGTGCCCAGCTTACTGAATATGAAAGCCAACACTGCTTCTTCCAGCAAGATGGCCAACATGCCACAATTCGGGTATCCCTGGAATGAGTCCATGATGTCTTTACTGAGGAACGAAATGTCATCAAACATTTATGGCTACCACGTTCGCCAAACCTAACAATATGTGACTTTTTTCTTGTGGGAACACTTGAACAGCGATGTCTATGAAACAAATACACACACAATACTGGATAATGATAATGTGTGTGAAATCTAATGGGACTTAACTGCTAAGGTCATCAGTCCCTAAGCTTACACACTACTTATCCTAAATTATCCTGAGGACATACACACATACGCCCATGCCCGAGGGAGGACTCGAACCTCCACCGGGCTCAGCCGCACAGTCCATGACTGCAGCGCCCCAGACCGCTCGGCTAATCCCGCACGGCACAATACTGGAACTGAAAGACAACATCAGCCGTGAATTTGTACCATCGAGATCCGAACTTAACGCCGGGTATACCTAAACACGCTTAGATGTTCACAGTTGTGAATTGATGTTGCAGGGGTTCACTGTCAACATTTTCTATAAATACGATAGTGCAGTGTCCGTGTTATTCCGAATTACGATGCAATGGCGACGACTACAGTCATCATGAAATACAGTACATGTATTCGCGGTTGCGAATATGGACGACTATCAGCTGTATAATGGAATGACGACAGTGAAAATTTGTGCGGACAAGGGTATACCCGGATTTTCCGTATATCGCGAGCGGTCGCCTTACAATTAGGCTATCTGAGCACGACTCACGACCACACCCAAACTTCCCCATATGTCTACAACCTATACTCGTACATCCATTATGTACATCCCATACTGGGGAGACATTTCACTTGAAAGTCGCTTGCCCGGTGTCGGCGGGTAAACATTTTATTGCAATGCCTGTGTTGTTCCGAATTACGATCCAATATTCCTTCAGACATGCATGAATGTCCGAGGAACAGGCACAGCGGCGACTGCAGCCAAATGGTAAAGCAACTGCTCGCGATGAGCGCGAAATCCGGGTTCGAGTCCCAGTTCGGCACAAATTTTCATTGTCTTCATTCCATTTACAGCTATGGTTGTCCATATTACCAACTGGAATACATTTCGTGTATAACCGCTGTAGTCGCCGCAGTGCCTGTTCCTTCGGACATGTGAACATTGTATCGTAATTCGGAATAACACAGGGACTACAAAATCGTATTTATCCGCTGACACCAGACAAGTGACTTTCAAGTAAAATATCTCCCCTGTACAGGAGCACGCATAATGGATGTTCGAATATTGGTAGCAGACACATGGCTGGCGACATCTAGAAGTCTGGGGCGGGCCTTGAGTGCTCTGCGAATAGCCAAGTGGTAAGGCGACAGCTCGGCTCGCGATAAGCGGGAAATCCGGGTTCCAGTCACCGTCTGGCACAGATTTTCACTGTCGACATTCCAGTATACAGCTGATCGTTGTCCGTATTCGCAACTGCGAATACATTTCTTGTCTTCTGTAAGTGTATTTTTCATTGTAAATAAATGGTAAGTCCATTTCAGCTCTTCGTTTTTGTAATCCCGTTGCATTTCCTTTATACTTACAAGGGCTATCTGCGCCACGCTGTATAAATGTATAAGCGTTGCGGCCCAGCCGTTAGCAGCACTTGTTCTTGGACTTCCAACTTCTGCTGGTGCTCGGATAGTCTCCACGCCAGCCATAGGTTCAATCAGCTAGGCGAAGTTGATGATCTACGAGCCGCCAGCTAGACCCGATGGTTCCGAATCTCGTAATGGTAACGCCGATAGGAGATCGCTCCCTGGGTGTCATTACCTGACATTCCAGCTCTCTCCAAGGGTCCTGGATTAGGAATGGGAAAGACTAACCAGTTAAAACAGATTTCAGTTCTGAATAACCGGAATCTCTCGGTATTTGTTTGGACTCGTTTACAACATGTGAGTTTCTTATCTTTTACAAATAACCGAGTAGAAAAACTCAAATACCAATTAGCCACAGGAGCGAATATTTTTCGTTTTTAAATAAACCTCTTTACAAGAAGGAGTAATTTTTATTCGTAAAATTTTCTTTGGTTTGAAAGACTGCGTTATTATAGAAAATAGGAAAAGCAATCAATGCTATTTTAACAACAATGCCGGCAGAAACGAGCCACAAACACATAGCATAAGGATTGGCACAGTACTGCAGAGATAATAATGTCGCTGTTGCCGTGTGTCGTGGATTAAGGTATATGTGTACGTGCAGTGTGCAAGACTTGCCTCACCTGGTCTATACGACAGATTCTCGCTGTCGTCTCCGGACATCCGTTGACTACAGAGTGGCACCAGCCCTAGTCTGGAAATATTTTTGCCAAGTGACGTAGAAGATAAAAGATTTGTATAAAAGGGGGCAGGGGGGAATTCCTAAGGGACCAAATCGCTGAGGTCATCGCTCCCTAGACTTACACGCTACTTAAACCATCTTAAATTAACTTACGCTAAGGACAACACATACACCCATGTCCGAGGGAGGACTCGAATCTCCGGCGGGATTTTAAGGATTTTTCTGCCATTGTTACGAAATAATAAATGAGGAAGGAAGTTACGGTAACAGTACTGAATTAAAGACTTAACAACAATTCATTCATAACATACAACAAAAAAGGAAGTAGCTGACCTGCTGCCTGTGCCTACATGATATTCCTCTTCTCCTGCAACCCCTCGATAACGGACAAATTAACATGACAGAGTTCTTCAGCTTCAGGTTTCACTCTATAGCACTGACTACTCGTAATGCCCAAATAGTGGTATGATCCCCAATTACAACATGATTTTTGAACAGAGTTTCAAGAAATTATAATCAGTAGGAGAAACTGGTGATTTTTTTGTAGTATTCAACTGCTTACCACTTTTCGAAAAAAGCAGCGAACAGTGGACGGACTAAGTTTTTTTTATATGCCTATGTAATTTAATATCTTGATCCTGTGTATCTTTAAACTGAGTGAGTCAAAGATTTTCAATCTTTGTTCGATTTCTACGTTTATTGCAACTAATAACAGGAATAAAAAACCGAAAATCGGGAATTTCAGAAACCTGTTATTGTGAGCCGTTTTAATAGTCAGTTTAAACTGGCGATATAACCGAAAAACGGTTGTTTCAGCGATAACTGCCATCCCCATCCTGAGTTCGACGCCGACCTGCCTGGAGCTGTCTACAGTATACCAGGGCCAGCTGCACCCTCTTCGTCTCTGAGCTGATTTCAGCCTTGCATCTGGTCTGCTGTCCACAGTAGCCGCTCGGTTCCTGGGACGGACGTCAACCTCTTATATGGAAGCCTTGTTTTACAAAGAATGTTGTTCTTCAACGAACATTCTTAAGTCTGCTCTCGCCATAGTACGGGGTTATCCCAACCCAAAGATCCTGCCCACGTTATACTGGGCCAGAAGTGGGCGGCCTATCTAGAACTAGTCTCGGTGTTCACTTCCACTCCGACGAGCCATTACATTATGAATACTTCTCCCGCTATGCATTTCGCCTCTTACCGTATAACACTTCCTGACAATGTCTTTTTTCCGAATTTCCTGTTCCATTTGCATGCTTCACTTGCTGAATTTTATATATATCTTCTCCTTTTGTCAGTTAAATTTACTATCTCATGTGTTATCCAAGGATTTCTACTGGGCTCTGCCTGTTTGTCTATCTATTCCTCTTCGGCCGTCAATGTATCATCTCTCGAAGCTAACCATTCGTCTTATATTGTGTTCCTTTCTCTTTTTTCGGCAATAGGTGTCCAACGCTCCCTTTGAAACCCCAACAACCTCTAGTTCTTTCAACTTGGACTGGCCCATCTCCTTCATTTATTACCTTTCTGCAATTTCCTCAGTTTTAATCTGCATTTCAGAACTGAACAGCTGTAGTCAAAGTTCACATATACCCCTGAAGATATTTTGCATTTTACAGTCTGTTTTTCCATCTGAACGACCGTAGAAATCTAAAATAAGACGATGAAGTCTTGCCCCAGACCAGATTTTTCTTTCTGTAGTTCCATCTTGTGTAAGTGGAACGGGACTGCAGCTGGTCGATGACTTAAAGAAAGAAGATAGCGACAGACGTACCTTTGTTTAATAATTTTATTGAGCAACGCGTTTCGGTGCCTCATTGGCGCCATTTCAGGACTCTGTACACGAAACTAGGTTATTCAAATGGTTCAAATGGCCCTGAGCACTATGGGACTTAACATCTGAGGTCATCAGTCCCCTAGACGTAGAACTACTTAAACCTAACTAACCTAAGGATATCACACACATCCATGCCCGAGGCAGGATTCGAACCTGCGACCGTAGCAGCAGCACGGTTCCGGACTGAAGCGCCTAGAACCGTTCGGCCACAACGGCCGGCCTAGGTTACTCCATGTAGTCGTTTGTGCTATTATAACAAGTAGTATATCCAACTGGATTCCACAATGTCTAAAAGCTTCTTCACACCTCTAATGACAGTTGTCGTCGATAGAAGTGTGGAGGGTCCACGTCAAATGAGAATTTTTTAAAATCTACGGAATCCAGTTGGATGAGGTACCCTACAATAGCACAAACGGCTAAATGAGTTACAGAGTTTCGTGTACAGGGGTCTGAAGGTGGTGCCAATGAGGCAGCTAAATAAAACTATTAAATAAGTTACGGCTGTTGGTACCTCCAAACATCAAAAAAAGTTTTGCATCATCTCGGTTCCGAGAGTTCCGGAACGTGTACACAAAATTGGAATAGAGATCAACATGAACATCATTCCATTTATTGCTCATGAAAACCACACACTGCATGCTGTACCATCATACAGCGAGACCTTCAGAGGTGGTAGTTCAGATTGCTGTACACACCGGTACCTCTGATACCCAGTAGCACGTCCTCTTGCATTGATGCATGCCTGTATTCATCGTGGCATACTATTCACAAGTTCATCAAGGCACTGCTGGTCCATTTGTCCCACTCCTCACCAGCGAATCGACGTAGATACCTCAGAGTGGTTGGTAGGTCACGTCGTCCATAAACAGCCCTTTTCAGTCTATCCCAGGCATGTTCGATAGGGTTCATGTCTGGAGAACATTCTGGCCACTCTAGTCAAGCGACGTCTTTATGCTGAAGAAAGTTCTTCACAAGACGTGCACAATGGGGGCGCGGATTGTCGTCCATGAAGACGAATGCCTCGCCAATATGCTGCCGATATGGTTGCACTATCGGTCGGAGGATGGCATTCACGTATCGTACAGCCATTACGGCGCCTTCCATGACCACCAGCGGCGTACGTCGGCCCCACATAATGCCACCCCAAAACAGCAGGGAAACTCTACCTAGCTGCAGTCGCTGGACAGTGTGTCTAAGGCGTTCAGCCTGACCGGGTTGCCTCCAAACACGTCTCCGACGATTTTCTGGTTGAAGGCATACGCGACACTTATCGGTGAAGAGAACGTGATGTCAATCCTGAGCGGTACATTCGGTATGTTGTTGGGCCCATCTGTACCCCTCTGCATGGTGTAGTCATGTAGTGTTTGCAAAGATAGACCCCGTCATGGACATCGGGAGTGAAATTGCGCTTCATGTAGCCTACGGCACACAGTTTGAGTCGCAACACGACGTCCTGTGGCTCCACGAAAAGCATTATTCAACATGGTGGCGTTGCTCTCAGGGTTCCTCCTAGCCATAATCCGTAGGTACCGGTCATCCACTGTAGCGGTAGCCCTTGAGCGGCCTGAGCGAGGCATGTAATCGATAGTTCCTGTCTCTCCGTATCTCCTCCATGCCTGAACAACATCGCTTTGGTTGACTCCGAGACGCCTGGACACTTCCCTTGTTGAGAGCTCTTCCTGCCACAAAGTAACAATGCGGACGCGATCGAACCGCGGTATTGACCGTCTAGACACGGTTGAACTACAGACAACACGAGCCGTGTACCTCCTTCCTGGTGGAATGACTGGAACTGATTGGTTGTCGGACCCCCTCCGTCTAATAGGCGCTGCTCATGCATGGTTGTTTACATCTTTGCGCGGGTTTAGTGACATCTCTGAACAGTCAAAGGGACTGTGTCTGTGATAGAATATCCACAACGACTGTCTTCAGAAGTTCTGGGAACTGGGGTGATGCAAAACTTTTTTTGATCTCAAGTCTATGCACTTTGATCGGGAAGGATAACGGGAGGGGGGGCGGGGCTTTTGTTATTTTCACGGTGAATGACGAAATAGTTGTGAGATTTCGCGGAGTAACTATGGGTGCACGTGCTTCTGGCTTTTTTTTTGACACTAATTCTAAATTGATTCGTCTGTCTGTTCGGTGGGGACAGATGCGAGTTTGGTTTGCAAAGTGTTGTTTCAAAAAGGGGGCAGGAGGGAAAATTACTTGCCAGAGGCAAGGAAAACTTTGGTACAGCTCTATGAAATCCGTGAAAAATTCATGAGTCCAGTGTCGTAAGTTCGCCATTTTCTTTCGCCACTACACACAATAAAATAACAGTTTTCACACCCTAGTGACCGAGAGTGCTACTTGTCCACGACAACTTGATGATTTTGCTGGTGCTGCGAGAAGTGGAGCAAATCGGCACTAGTTGAAAGACGCTCAATTGTCTCCGAGCGCTGCGAACTTAAGCCGCCCCTAGACGCGTAGTATTAACTGTACACATTGAAAGACTTGTATCCACTAGCAAATAACTTTTGCATGCGTTTGCAGAGGTGTTTACATCAAAAAGACTTACTCAGATTTACTTCTTGAAACCGTTGGAGCAAATTAACTTCAGGAACTTGCTGTAAGTACTAGTTGCAGAAGTGCTTCCACTACAGTCGTGTTGTCAGATAGACAAGTGGAAGTTTACATTGTCGTGCTTAAAAACCATAGTAATCGCCAACGTTGTTGCATTATTATTAAGGAATAAAAATCGTTATGAAACACAAAAATAAAGAGACAGAAGAAAAGAAACGTTAGGTTGATGAAAATGATGCAGTGGAGTACATGTTGATGTTATCAAGAAATGCTGTTGAATAAATTAAAATCAGAGGACTTAACTTAGATTAAAAACTTTCAGAGACTGTCGTATGCAAATTTCGAACATATCTTGTCTATTGTACAGTCACATATTCGATAACAGTAGACTTTCCCTTCTGGTGAAACAAATCTATTGGTAAATTCATGCCACACTTCCGTGGTTGGCGATGCCAATTATACCTGTTTAGGGGTTCCAGTGGTACATTTGTTTATCGTGGACAAATAGTAGACTGACAGTGGAGCTAGATTTGAACGATACGACTGACGTGCGCCAGTATGCACTGAGTGTCGGCAGTCTTGCATGTCCACAAAACTCCAGCCCGTCAATCTTTCAAGCTTCATTGAGTTCATGCAAGACTGTCAAACTTCCGTCTACACGTAACGTTTTATTTCACAAATCTGACATGATCATGCAAAACTGGCGACAAAACGGTGCGTGTGGATAATGCTTTACGTCCAGATGTTTAAAAGACCTGACTGTCAAGCAGGACATTGGGAATGCTGTATCCGAACATTACAGGTTTGATCTTCCTGTTCAGCTGCATCTTACATTTTTCACCTTCTTCACACGAACTAGAAATTTTGTCTATGTCGTCTTGTATCTTCATACAGTCACTCAATTTCGACACGTTGCTGTACACCACGGCATCATCAGCAAACAACCGCAAATTGCTGCCCATCCTGTTGGCGAAATCATTCATGTGCGTAGAGAACAACAGTGGTCCTAGCACAGATCCCTGAGGCGCTCCTGACGATATCCTTCTCTCTGATGAGGACTCGCCATCGAGGACAACATCCTCGGATCTATTATTTAAGAAGTCTTCGAGCCACTCACATATCTGTGAACTTATTCCACATGCTCGTACTTTAATTAACCGCCTGCAATGGGGCACCATGTCAAATGCTTTCCGGAAATATAGAATGTGGAATCCGCCCCTTGCTCTTCGTCCATAGTTCTCAGTAAATCGTATGAGAAAATGGAAAGCCGATTATCGCACAAGCTATGCTTTCTAGAACCATGTTGACTTGTAGATATAAGCTTTTCAGTCTCAAGAAAGTTTATTATATTCGAACTGAGAATATGTTCAAGGATTCTGCAACAAACAGAAGTTACGGATATTGGCCTGTAATTTTGCAAGTCCGTTCTTTTACGTTTGTTGCAAGAGAGTTGCCCAGAAAGTAATGGACCGAATTTTTTTTCTCAGCTGTAAACACTGCTACGAATGCGAAAAGTTACGTATGTAACTATGTTATTTCAAGTCTCCTGATTGCACAAGCCAAGTTTCCGTCACTTCCGAGTGATAGCGTAGCTGTAGAACAGTTTCAAAATGGCTTCTGTAGGTGATGTACGCTAGAAGCAACGTGCAGTTACTAAATTTCTCACTGCAGAGAAAGAAACTGTGGGGAATATTCACAAACGATTGTGTAAAATCTATGGAGCATCTGCTGTCGACGGAAATACTGTACAGTTAGTCCCTGGGCACGGAGGGTGAGGTCATCAGAAGGTGGTTTGGCAGAGCTCCACGATTTGCAGCGGTCGGGGAGACCATCCACGGTTGTCACACCTGACATCCCTGACCTAGCCCCCTCAGATTCTCACTTGTTTGGGTCATTAAAGAATGCCATTCGTGGAAGACATTTTGAGGACGATGAGGCGAGGATTCACACAGTGAAGCACTAACTCCGCCACCAGGACAAGGATTGGTACCGACAGGGCATGCACGCCCTTGTTCCGCACTGGAGAAAGGCCATAGAACGGGATGGAGATTACGTGGAAAAATATGGTGTGTGGATAAAAATACCATTCTTCCGTGTGTGTAATTCTTACTATGTTCAATAAAGAATTGTCGAAGAAAAAAATGCAGTGCATTATTTTCTGGGCAACCCTCGTATAATGGAGTCGCCTGCGCTTTTTCCAAACGCTTGGGACTTTGTGCTGGGCGAGAGATTCACGGTAAATGCAAGATAGGTAAGGGACTAATGCCGTGGAGTACTCTTTGTAAAATCGAACTGGGATTCCATCCGGACCTGCTTATTTGCTTTCAAATCTTTCATGTGTTTGTCTGCGCCAGGTATGCGTGTATGCACATAACGCTGCAGTGAGCTAATAAAATAAAAGGAAGCTGCTCATAGGGGACCTGAATATTTTGTAATATTTACTTGCAGCTGAGTAACGGTCGGGCAATTACATCCGATATAGTCAGACCCAATAAACTAGGTGCAGTTATCAGTGTTGTCTGTTTGTTAAGAGCCAGGGCCTTATTACCGCAGAATTATCGACTTTCAGTGGTCTCGGCAACTTTCTAAATAAATTGTTTCTGTCCTGAGGGCGTACAGTTCCTGATTTTGGGAAAAGTGAGTAGCTGAGAGTAAGTGACCATAATTACGCAACAGAATATGTGGATAACCTTCCAACGCTGTTTTACCAAGAGCATTAATTGCACAAAGGGGTGGCGATGATATTTGTGGCAAAATGGTAACCTCTGTCATTAAAAAGTACCGTTTCGTATAATGATAGACAGTGAAATGTGCCAAGGGAATGACTTTCACAAAATGGATGAAAACAAAGAAATGAATTGAATGATAATAAGTAAAAAAGCTGGCTGGGTGCGAGTAGGACTTGTACTGTAAAGGTTCCGTACAAACTTGAGTATGTATATACGACACAGTTCATCCATCCCAGAAGTCGAGAATCTCGACGATATTGGCATGTTATCGACATTGATACTGGCACAGTAACTGTTTCAATCGTCAACGTAGTTGTTGCTTCCACCTGTGACGTTGCTTTGATCGATTTGAAAGGCCGCGCTGAAACACAGGAATGGCTGGTTACATCTGTGACGTTCGTACACGCCCATTGGCTGAGTAGCCGGTCTCCACCCAACCAGTGGGTTCATCTTGTAAACAAATGTGCGACAGAGCTAAGCGTCCCTTCAGTCGAGGCGGAGGCGTTTGTTGTGTTGGATGCTAAAGCAGCAATACTCGCTTATATTAAAAACAGTCCGTGCCTTTGTTTATGGTCATTTAAATGCACTCAAATAGTGTGTTAAATTAGTTAGGCCAATATGCTTGGTACATTGCGAAGAAGCTGTGCAGCCTTGCTTAAACAACAAAGCCCAGAAATTGGACGAGGATTTAGACAGTCTTGCGCTTTCAGAAGTGACGATGGACTTACAGGAAAAGACAGTAGTGGTTATACCTACGGTGCAAGACAGCAAAATGGCTTTCGCCGTAAAACGGAGATTTTGAGAAGGCATCCAAGGTACGTAATTCAGAAAGTGTATGAAGGATGATTTACTATTATTGAAAGAAGGAGCCAACTACACAATGTTTCGAATTTTAGTCACTATATAATGACGGCACTTGAACACACAGGACTTACATTTTTTAGCAGTTTTAAAGATTTAAAATTCCTCATATATTTTTTGCATTGCCGGTACCTACTTTTTATGCATTAATCTGTTTAACTGCAAAGAGAACCTGGCAATGTTGAAGCTGCATCGTCTCATGAAAAACCAGCAGCCACCAAAACACAAATTTCACTTGCCGAAGTCATTACAGTGAATTAGCAAAAATTCTGTCTTGTGTGTAGCTTCCCCTCCCTACGAAACGGTGCGACGTATATAAACTGCATGGTTATTCCGGCACCAGAATGCAGTGACGCAGATGTTTAGATAACGTTACGCACAGTGTGTGCTTACTCTCTAATGTGAACAAAAGTCTCCTCATTTCCATACGTTACGGTAGGCATTGCTTTGCGGATGCATTAATGGTGAAACATGGGCATTCGACTGCACAGTAAGAAAACCTAGTGATAAGCTGAAACCCCTAGTTATTAGGGTGACCAAAGCCACCGAGTATGATGCCTAAATTTACAATCCAACCCGCAATGTGTTTTCGAAAAGACCAAGTGCGATGTTCACCTGCTCTGATTTAAAATCGGTTTCGATTTCAAGAAAGCAGGTCATAGGTATTATAATATGATCACTATACAAATCAAGTACGACGAAACAAAATAATTCTGCAGTCTGCACTTTGCAGAACGTATAGATACTGACAAAGCTGAGAGCTTTGTTACGTATCTACTTTCTACCAACATTCTGGTGTTCACTGTATGAAAGAACAATAGTTTTCATAGGTTTATAATATTTTGTGATTTAGTGTTCTTTGATCACATCATTCATATAGTGGCTTGCCTCCATATTAAAACTGTAGATTAAATTTGTTAATGTATGTTACAGAACTTTATCCAAATTAACACAGGGAATCCACTTTCACACACTCCATCTTTAATACTTAATTTCAGAGGACTATCCACTGCACACTCTTCAACTGCAGTCCCACTTGCAGCTTGTGCAACTGCTGTTACCAAAGATGAAAGCAGGGAGTTCATGGCCCTCTTTCCGGATGTTGTCCGGGATTTGACGGATGCTGGAAGACACTTAGATGTTCCGGAAGTTACAAAATGGTTTGCCAAGGTACAATCATTTTAACTTCAAAATCTTGTAATTTCTCACACTTTGTAACTTAACACTATATGCTGAATTTAAGAGAAGACCATATACTCAGATCCTGTAGAAGTGCCTAACTTCGGAGTTAAGCTGATATCTTTCTCCTAGTCATGTCCTGTTGTTTTGTAAATATGCTGATTGTGCAGGGCACAGACTGCTGTTAGTTACCACTGATACTGAGAGGCCTTGAGTGCTGCTGTAATTTTTTATCTGACTGAGCCGATGTAGTAGACAAAGCCAACAGCCTGAATTACTGTACATTCATCGTCATTCCAATACTGCTGGGAGATTTCATGGTGACTCATGTTACATTTTGAAATCAGTGTTTTATTATGTTGACTTGTTATCAATCTATAAACCCATATTTTCTTTTGTAAATCATCGTCATAAATTGTGTTATTCGGGCAAAGATTGTGAACTGTTATTTAAGCAGGGACGAGCATTAAAATTAAAGAACAAGAATGTAATTTATGTTGTGACTCATATTACAAATTTGGGACATCCTATTCCTAATGTGCATTTTAGGTCAAAAGTGTCCTCAAACTATAAGGAGTATGAATCTGGTTTTTATCACAGAAAATGCATATTAGGTAGGCATTCGAATGACAGAGTTACAGATTTCTAAAAATATTTATACCATGTGAAATACTGTAATATATTGAAAAAGGTGCGTGACTAATATTACGTGACTCATGTTACTTGCTACTTCTTGTTGGAAAACTTTTATCCTGCAAGCAGAGAAATGAAAATATGACATTATGTGCCAAATAATATAAACTTAACATTAACATTTCACTTTTCAAACACTATGAAAAATTATAAGAGCATGACATATGGGAAAATGAATTGCAAATTCAAGTCAGAGAACTGGAAATATCCTCTTGCATTGACATCATCATTTATAATTTCATCACATTTTACAGGTCATTTCCAATAGTGACCAGCACATTCAGTTGTACTGATTAAGTAAGAATTTCGAGAAACTGCATGTACTTCTCCAGCATTGAATTTACTGTCATATTCTACTTTGTACCAATCTCCAATATTCACACTTTCTGTAGTTTCTTCAGTATGATGATCTGCAGCAGCAAACTTCTTTAGAGACAGCAGATATGTTTGTAGTACCCCATTCTTGCACTGAAAGCAGTTAATCCACTTTATGTTTGGTACTGATGGTGCTGAAGGAAATATTTGAGCCAGATTAAGTTTCACATTGATTCGTCAAATTCCATCAATAGATACGTGAAAAACCTGCATAGTTGTGATACTTGCAGCTACTGGAGTGAAAATTGATGATGCATCACCTACTATGAATTTTCGCTTTTTTACTGCATTCCGCACTAACTATTCTGCAATTGCACCAATTCCATCTACGGAGCTCCTTGACCATGGGATGTAGCAAGTAAGTTCCAATTTTCCACATTATGAAATGATTGAAATTGAGGTACAGCAGTAGTAATATATTTGTTTTTAAACTGTGAGGCACATCCATCTGACCAAATTTAAACTACCTTCAAATTTCCAGGTATAGTTGACAGTACCTTGCTTATGTTGCCTATGTTTTCTAACACTCCCAATTTTTAGCTCTTCTTTCTTCTAATAACAGTCCTTGCTTAAGTTGACTCAACTGTAGAAACTTTTGTTTCTGCTTCTGCTGGGTTTTTTGAACTTCTTAAATTCTTCATATTTTCCTTCACTCTTTAACTTTTCACTGCAAGAAATTATGTACAGATTGATCGAGGAGAACAGAGTGCTAGCTGATAAGCTGGGAAATTAAAAATGTTAACAAAGAGGTAAGTGCCCTAGATTATATCAAACCAGGTGCTCCCATTGACCAAGTACTTTAACAGTAACAGGTACTTCTCAAAAAATAACCAGAGAAGAGTACATTGTGATCTGTGCTGTGTCAATGGACACTGCACACAATGAAGGTTTGCATGCTGCTAATGTGTTTAGAACAGCTCTAAATCACCTGAAGCATTCTAACGGCATTGTAGTTGTTCTTCAACACACGCATGACTTAATACAATTCTCATGTGTAAGTAAGCAGGAATGGCTAAAAATAGGCATTAAGCAGAAATATGCAGCAGTTTTGCAAATATTCATAGGATTAAAGCTCAGAAATTTGTAGAGAACTTTACACCACTCATGAACTTCACCTCAACTGGGGTGGGAAAAATCATGTAGCTATAATAATTTTGTGATGTAAGTGCAAATGCAAGGAACAAAGGCCTATTAGATTTGAATGAGGAGTGTGCCACTACACAAGAAAATTGTAGGACTGGGTATAGGCAGACTATTTTGGACAACTGACTGGTAAAAAAAGAAAAGAAAAGGTAAACATGCTTCTTCCCAGTCTTATCAGTGCGTGGAAACAGACCCAATTGGAGAAATGGGCAGTTGAAAATACCATGCACAGGCCTTCAACTGAAACTTATTTTTTAGAGAAAACGATGTAACTGCTGCTGCTAAACAAAAACTGGCAATTTATCACCAGAACATTAGAGTTCTCTGCAGTAAGATCAATGGACTTATAATCAATATCCATAAGCCACGAGGTATAGATTATACCCATGTTCTGTGCTTTAGTGAGCACCATAATAATTCTAGTATAGAAAAACTTGAGCTAAATAATTATTGCTTAGCAATATCATTTTGTAGAAATTTTTAAGAAAGAGGTGGTTGCCATTTATGTTAAAAGACCATATCCCATGTAGAGCAATTGATGTGCAGAATTATTGTTTAGAACAACATTTGGAGGTGTGTCCCATAGAATTGTTTTTGAATAACTCCCATATATTAGTAGTAACAGTGTACAGATTACCTTCAGGGAACAATATAGAAGAAGTTAGATGCCCTCCCTAGGTGATACAACTACCAGGCAAATCCTGAATGGTTTCTCTGACCATAGCGAATAAAGATTCACTATAAATAGTGCAAGTATCTATGAGAATGATAGTGGCTCCAATTGGAAAACAGATAGGACAATTAATGGTGAAACTATTTAGACTTCTAAATGACATCTCCAAGCCACACACTGGAGACCACTGTATAATTTTAAAAATACCAATTCCGAGTACAGTCTTTTCAGTAATGAAGTGGCACTGATATTTGATAGTACCCTCTCAAAAAATATATAAAACCCAAACCACAAAACATACCAAAAGCCCTGGATACCCGCTGGTATTAAGATTGCACGCAAAAGCAACAAGAGCTGTACATTGCCACAAAAAATTCAGATAACCACAACCAGCTAAATCACTATAAAAATACTGTAAAATACTATATGAAGTTATTCAGAAGTCAAAAAGTTTGTATCTGTGTTCCAGAATTAATAAATCTAATAACAAAGTCAAAACAGTATGGGAAGTGATAAGGAGTGAGACTGGCAAAAATTACCTCAGTAGACAAGTACAAAATCAAGAGACTGTGGCAAAAACTATTAATGAGCACTTTTTGTGTTTCTGAGAAAACAGGACACAATGGCTCCTTAGAAGAGGCCTTAAAAATACTGAAAGGTCATTTCCAAATTTCAATAGAGCACATAGGTATAGCCCCTATAACAGTACATGAAGTAATAAAAACCATTATTTCTTTAAAAAGCAAAAATTCAACTGGTGTCGACAACCTCTCCAGCAAGCTGCTGAAAGTCTGCTGCAATCAGTTCTGTAAAGTCCTAGCTCATATATTCAACGCCTCTCTGAAACAATATTCAATGTCTCTCTGAAACAAAGTATCTTCCCAGATAGGATGAAGTACGCTATTGTGAAGCCACTCTGTAAAAAAGGTGATGCCTCAGATGTACAAACCATCATGCTGTCTCTCTTTTGACTACATTTTCTGAAGTCGCCAAAAAATTAATATATGCATTTTCAGAGAAGGTATCTGTACAACCAAAGCTATATTTTCTTTTACCAACAACATTTTGGAATGCCTTGAAAAGAAGACATTGCCTGTGGGCATATTCTGTGATCTGTCTAAGGCCTTCAACTGTGTCAATCATGCAATACTTACAGAGAAAGCATCCCACTATGGACTCTGAGGACAAATGGGCGACTGCCTCAAATTGTATCTACAGGGCAGACAATAGAAAATAGTATTAGATTGTAACAATACGCAGGTAGGAGGGGTAGAGTCAGACTGGGTAACAGTAAGTTACGCGATTTCACAATGTTCTGTCCGTGGTCCACTACTATTTCTCATACATATCAATGACCTACCTTTGTCCTCTAACAAAGCAAGCAACTTTACAATGTCTGCAGATGACACAAGTATTGTGATAGACAGCAAGACATCCCCTGATCTAGAATTAAATGCAACCAATTACTTGAGGACTTTCTGAATTGGTTCACAGTAAATTACGTTCATTTCCATTCTGGTCACAAAAGCCCACAGGAGGTAAACATTGGACACAAGAGCCAGCAGCCACACAGGGTAAAATTTTGAAATTCTTGGGCATACATATAACAAGCTTAACTGGGAAAACCACATCCATTAAACCCTGAAAAGGGTTAGTTCAGCAACATTTGCCATCTGGATAATTGCCAAAATTGGAGGCATCAGTATCTCAAAATTTGCATGCTTTGGCTACTTCTGTTAATTTATGTATTGTGGAATAATCTTCAGGGGCAATTCACCACTGTCAAAAAAAGTCTTTACACGTCAGAAAAAGGTTGTCCGAATTTTGTGTGGAGTGCCACCAAGTACCTCATCTCGCAACATTCTTAAACAAATTGGAATACTAACCACTACTTCACAAACTTCTTTTCAATCATGACATTCATGGTTCATAATTCTTCTTGGTATTAAACAAATGAAACTGACCATCATCATAACACAAGAAGGAAATGTGACATACACTGTGACCTGAAAAATTTGTCTCTGGTGCGAACACGCATAAAATACATGACCACAAAATCTTCAATGCACTTCCAAGTAATATTAAGTGTCTATAAGGTAATAAGGTACTATTGCTCATGAATTTAATGTGGATTTATTGAAAATCTCTGTCAGGGAACAATTATTGCAGTCGTAACACTATCATTTAATTTAGTTCCTACTGTGAACTTTGCAGCTAGGTTACATAAATGCTCTGAGACTGCAATTGATAATATTTTTGTAGACAAATCTAGGGGAAAAAGTCATATCACAAAACCAATAGTAAATGGACTATCTGATCGTGGCATGCAGCATCTTGTGTTAAATGTTGAAACTTGTCAGGATAAAAAATCTATTAAATCTGAGTACAGGTGGGTAAAAATAAGTCAAAAATTGAGAAATTCAGGAAATTGTTCAAAGACATGAACTGGATATAGATGTTTACAGTACTTCTGACTCAAATGGAGAATACAAAGCATTCATTAATAAAGTTAACTCCTCTTTCAAAAATTGTTTTTTCATAAAGGTAACTTAAATCACACAGAAGTCAAAAAGTAAACCGTGGAATACACAAGGAATGAAGATATCATGTGGGACAAAAAGGAGACTGTTTCTACTATCTAGGAACAGCTCTGGTGTTAGAATTGTAAAGCATTACAAAGAATACTCTAAAATATTGAAGCAAGTAATCCATAAATCAAAGCAGCTTTATTATGAGAAAAAGATAATTACATCAGGTAACAAAATAAAAACTGTTTGGGATATAGTGAAGACAGAGGCAGGTGGGACCAAAAAGAAAGAGGAACAGATAGCTCAAAAATAAATGAGACATTGGTTACAAATGCATGTAGTGTTGAAAACTCTCGAACAGGTAGTTCATTTCTGTCTCTGGCGACTTGGGGTTACCAGGTTCAGTGAACAATGCAATGGAGTATCTGAGACCAGTCCTTAAAAATAACTTCGGTAAAATGGAAATGACACGTCTCCCAAAGAAGTAGTATCCATCATAAAATCTTCAAAATGTAAGTATTCCTGTGGATATGATAACATATCAACAAAGTTAATTAAAGAATGCTCAAGCGAGTTGAGTTCAGTCTTAAGTTATTTATGGAATCAAACTCTTATCAGCGGAACATTTCCAGACTGGTCAAAATATGCTGAAGTCTCTTTACAAGAAGAGGGGTAAAGAGATATCATCAAACTATCGACCAATTTCACATTTGCTGGCTTTCTCAAAAATATTTGAAAAGGTTGTGTTCAAGCATTTCCTTAAGCATCTGACTGAAAATAATACATTGTCCAAGTCACAGTTTGAATTTCTTAAGGGTTCTGATATAGAGAGAGCTATTTACACTTAACAGTGAGAATGTACTTAATTCATTAGATAATAAATTAGAGGCTACTGTCATTTTCTGTGACCTGTCAAAAGCTTTTGACTGTGTGAACCACGACATTCTCTTAAGTAAATTAGAATATTGTGGTGTCACTGGCAATGCTGCAAAATGGTTCGAGTCTTATCTACCTAACAGGAAACAAAGGGTGTTGTTGCAAAATACCTGTGCAGTAAGCAGTCAGTCTTTATCTGACTGGGAATTAATTACATGTGGTGTTCCTAAGGTTCCATCTTGTGTCCATTGCTTTTTCTTGTGTACATTAATGACATCTCATCTGTAATATTACCAGATGCTAAGTTTGTTTTGTTTGCAGATGATACAAACATTGCAATAAGTAGCAAGTCAAGTACAGATTTAGAAGTAGCTGCTAATCAAATTTTCACTGTCATTAAACTGTGAGAAGACCCACTATATGCAATTCAGAACTTGTAAGAGATTTCCTTCCAGCATGTGTATAACATAAGAAGGCATGCAGATCAAAAAGGTTGACAGTCTTACATTTCTGGGATTACAACTCGATATTAAATTCAGTTGGGAAGGGCATACCACAGAATTGTTTAAGTGCCTAAAGAAGTCTGTATTTGCAGTGAGAATTATGTCAGATGTAGGAGATATAAATATAACAAAACTTGCATACTTTGCTTACCTTCGTTCTGTTATGTTATACGAGATCATATTCTGGGGTAACTCATCAAACCGAGAAAAAGTTTTTAGGGTGCAAAAGCATATGATAAGAATCATTTGTGGTGTAAATTCAAGAACATCATGTAGAAACCTGTTCAAGGAACTTGGTATTCTAACCACTGCTTCTCAGTATATTCATTCCTTAATGAAATTTGTTGCAAATAATATATCTTTATTTCCAACCCATAGTTCAATACATACTTTCAATACTAGTAATAAAAACAGTCTACATAAAGATCTAAAATCACTTACCTTGGTCCACAAAGGGAGCCATTATTCAGGAACACATAATCTCAATAAATTCCCAGCAACCATTACGCACGTGGTTTCAGATAAAGTGTGGTTTAAACAGAGTTTGAAAGACTTTTTGATAGGCATCTATTTCTACTCTACAGATGAATCTGTAGGGACTGTTAAGCCAGCTTAAGTAAAAATGTCTATTAGATTTCAGTTTTGACAGCACTTGGTCACAACAGTCAAGACTATAGTGTATAACAATGTTTCATTTTGACAGCGTGTGAATTCTGTAAATATTAGCTGTTCCAGTTTACCACATTGTATTCACTTATTTCAACAGTCTCCTGACAAATGATCAGGGTATTGAGTATTATATTCAAATGTTTTATGTTTTTATGTTATGCTTTCTGACATGTTCCATACCCACGAGAATCAACTCATTTTTTGCGTCTATGGAATGAAGACTGAACCTAACCTAACCTATTTAAAAGTAAGTTAAAGGAGTTCTTGCTTGAAAAAAGTTTCTACTCTCTAGAAGAATTGTACAGCAGAGATAGCCAAGATTATTTACCATGTATTGTTGTGTATTCCTGATTCAATATATCTTGTTGCTTTAATTAGATTAATTGGTGGTCTGTAACTCAAAAAGATGGTCATTTTTACTCTGTAAAAATTTGTGTAGACAAGATCTGAAAATTGTATCTTTACCTCTGTCTGTGAGTGTAATTATAGCTTAGTGATTGTGTTACTTTATTATTATTTTCAATGTGTTTTCTTAATCTTTTTTATTGTCCTGATGGAAACAAATGTAATAATGAACTAAATGATTTGACTTACTCTACCTTCATGTGTCACCACATAAAAATGGGTCTATGGACACACACACACACACACACACACACACACACACACACACACACATGAATGCCAACTGCAGCAGCTCAGATCAGAATGCCATCGGCATTGTGGCTTGAGCTGCTGGAGTTGGTGGTCGTGTGCGCTTGCTTGTACATATGAATGGTATGTGCTTCTCTTTTGCTGATGAAGACTGTGGCTGAAAGCTTTGTATAAGTGTCTTTTAATTGTGCCTGTATTCAATTTACTGCGTCTTCTTTCCAATAAGTAGCAAGCTATCTTTCCCTACTTTGTTGGTATTCCTATCTGGAGTTTTCAAGTTAATGAAAGTTTTACATAAGAGACATGAAGACTTCTGTAACTGTACTGTAACACAGGGATTTCTTTGCTTTCAGGGAATGCAGACTTTTACTTGCAAATTAACTAAAAATAATTATGAAACATTATTTTTCTGAGATGACAATTAAAACTTTATGGCTTATCCCTCATTAATGATGTGTGTTACTCATTATGTTTGTCCAAATACTTTTCAACTATGTATTATTCTGAAACAAGCAAACACTTGTGAGTAAAAGCAGCATATAGCTAGTGGACAATCTGTCAGGATACACTAATCTTATCTGTCTGTTGTTCTCAGTTTTAAAATTTTCTATGTAATTCCTTACTCCATGGTGTGGATTTCTGGAAGAGAAGTCTGATGTATATAAAGTGCTCTGAAATCTTACTAGTAAATATACCATAATAATTACATATTTAGACTTGCCATCAAAATGCTTAGTGCTTGAGATAGCCTTGCATATTAGTCTTTTTTCAAATGCTGTTTTTTATTCTATAAACTGCAGGATTCCCGAATATGTGATGGGCTTGAATTTATGCATAATGTTTTATTTTTATACAGCATTAATTAACTGTAATTTTATGTACAGCAGGCAGTAGTTTCATATACGCAACTGCACTATTTTATTTTTTCATGCACAATTCTTTTTTCATATAATTACAGGTTCTTCAATACAATGTTCCTGGTGGAAAGAAAAACCGTGGACTGGCTCTTGTGTATTCTTATCGTATGCTTACTCCAGAGAGTCAACGAACTGAAGAGAATATTCGTCTTGCGCAAATTATGGGCTGGTGTGTTGAAATGGTATGTATCGTTGTTCTTGTTAGTTCTTTAGAAGTACCATACTGTCTGCTGGATTATTTAATGCTTGTACGATAAGTAAACAGAAATTAGCTGCAAGTAGTTGTTTACTGTTAGCTGTATAAGATTACCATACCTAATTCACAGACAAGAATCGCCATATTGCTTTGCTTAGACTGAATGTGCATTGGAAATTAATTTAGACATGGCCTCTCAATCACACTTATGAATCACATTTAAAGACAATGTCAGAGGATAATGAACAGATGAAAGTTTCAGCTCAAGAATTCACAGATTTAACCCGCCTTCTGCAACATTGATTGCATTACCTGATTTCGCAACAGCCATGTTGAGATTGTTTTTGTATTTGTTTCTATAGCAATGCAATTAGCATCATTTTGCCTGTGCCACAATGATGTAATGGAATGGAAATTACATATAAATAATTTCCTTTCAAAGAATAAGGAATATAGAACATGAGCTAACATCTATATCTACATCAAAATACCCTGCAAGCCACTATATACTGCCTTTGTTGATGGACTTTGCACCATATTGCCCAACCAATTTTTTTACTTTATATATAAGGGAAAGGGAGAGAAGGAAACGTAGTAGGTGAATATGGATTGGGGCTAAGAAATGAAAGAGGAAGCCGCCTGATAGAATTTTGCACAGAGCACAACTTAATCATAGCTAACACTTGGTTTAAGAATCATGATAGAAGGTTGTATACATGGAAGAACCCTGGAGATACTAAAAGGTGTCAGATAGATTATATAATGGTAAGACAGAGATTTAGGAACCAGGTTTTAAATCGTAAGACATTTCCAGGGGCAGATGTGGACTCTGACCACAATCTATTGGTTATGACCTGTAGATTAAAACTGAAGAAACTGCAAAAAGGTGGGAATTTAAGGAGATGGGGCCTGGATAAACTGAAAGAACCAGAGGTTGTACAGAGTTTCAGGGAGAGCATAAGGGAACAATTGAAAGGAATGGGGGAAAGAAATACAGTAGAACAAGAATGGGTAGCTCTGAGGGATGAAGTAGTGAAGGCAGCAGACGATCAAGTAGGTAAAAAGAAGAGGGTTAGTAGAAATCCTTGGGTAACAGAAGAAATATTGAATGTAATTGATGAAAGGAGAAAATATAAAAATGCAGTAAATGAAGCAGGCAAAAAGGAATACAAACGTCTCAAAAATGAGATCGACAGGAAGTCCAAAATGGCTAAGCAGGGATGGCTAGAGGACAAATGTAAAGATGTAGAGGCTTATCTCACTAGGGGTAAGATAGATACTGCCTACAGGAAAATTAAAGAGACCTTTGGAGATAAGAGAACCACATGTATGAACATCAAGAGCTCAGATGGAAACCCAGTTCTAAGCAAACAAGGGAAAGCAGAAAGGTGGAAGGAGTATATAGAGGGTCTATACAAGGGCTATGCACTTGAGGACAATATTATGGAAATGGAAGAGGATGTAGATGAAGATGAAATGGGAGATACAATACTGCGTGAAGAGTTTGACAGAGCACTGAAGGACCTGAGTCGAAACAAGGCCCCCAGAGTAGACAGCATTCCATTGGAACTACTGACGGCCTTGGGAGAGCCAGTCCTGACAAAACTCTACCATCTGGTGAGCAAGATGTATGAAACAGGCGAAATACCCTCAGACTTCAAGAAGAATATAATAATTCCAATCCCAAAGAAAGCAGGTGTTGACAGATGTGAAAATTACCGAACAATCAGTTTAATAAGCCACAGCTGCAAAGTACTAACACGAATTCTTTACAGACGAATGGAAAAACTAGTAGAAGCCGACCTCGGGGAAGATCAGTTTGGATTCCGTAGAAATACTGGAACACGTGAGGCAATACTGACCTTACGACTTATCTTAGAAGAAAGATTAAGGAAAGGCAAACCTATGTTTCTAGCATTTGTAGACTTAGAGAAAGCTTTTGAGAATGTTGACTGGAATACTCTCTTTCAAATTCTAAAGGTGGCAGGGGTAAAATACAGGGAGCGAAAGGCTATTTACAACTTGTACAGAAACCAGATGGCAGTTACAAGAGTTGAGGGACATGAAAGGGAAGCAGTGGTTGGGAAGGGAGTAAGACAGGGTTGTAGCCTCTCCCCGATGTTATTCAATCTCTATATTGAGCAAGCAGTAAAGGAAACAAAAGAAAAATGTGGAGTAGGTATTAAAATCCATGGAGAAGAAATAAAAACTTTGAGGTTCGCCGATGACATTGTAATTCTGTCAGAGACAGCAAAGGACTTGGAAGAGCAGTTGAACGGAATGGATGGTGTCTTGAAGGGAGGATATAAGATGAACATCAACAAAAGCAAAACGAGGATAATGGAATGTAGTCGAGTTAAGTTGGGTGATGCTGAGGGTATTAGATTAGGAAATGAGACACTTAAAGTAGTAAAGGAGTTTTGCTATTTGGGGAGCAAAATAACTGATGATGGACGAAGTAGAGAGGATGTAAAATGTAGACTGGCAATGGCAAGGAAAGCGTTTCTGAAGAAGAGAAATATGTTAACATCGAGTATAGATTTAAGTGTCAGGAAGTTATTTCTGAAAGTATTCGTATGGAGTGTAGCCATGTATGGAAGTGAAACATGGACGGTAAATAGTTTGGACAAGAAGAGAATAGAAGCTTTTGAAATGTGGTGCTACAGAAGAATGCTGAAGATTAGATGGGTAGATCACATAACTAATGAGGAAGTATTGAATAGGATTGGGGAGAAGAGAAGTTTGTGGCACAACTTGACCAGAAGAAGGGATCGGTTGGTAGGACATGTTCTGAGGCATCAAGGGATCACCAATTTAGTATTGGAGGGCAGCGTGGAGGGTAAAAATCGTAGAGGGAGACCAAGAGATGAATACACTAAGCAGATTCAGAAGGATGTAGGTTGCAGTAGGTACTGGGAGATGAAAAAGCTTGCACAGGATAGAGTAGCATGGAGAGCTGCATCAAACCAGTCTCAGGACTGAAGGCCACAACAACAACAACAACAACATATAAATTTTACAAATTTCCTTTAACTTTCTGGCAGAATGCGGGAAAAATTGCTTGTCTCTATTCATCCTAGCACTTCTCTTGAGTTGTTGCATCATTTAACACTCTTGGACTAAATGACCCAGCTGGTTAGAAACCTAGCAGTATGCATGTGATTCATTCAACATCCTTTGATATGACCTGGTGGTGATGCCGAATCGTGGAGCAGCATCTAAGAATAGTTTTTATGAGAACTTTGAATTCAGGCTCCTTTGATTCTACACATCTTTTTTCCAGAATTCACCAATAAATCGATTATCCATTTCTGCGCCTTTGACTGATTTTGTGAGATCTTCCCACAAGTTTATATCAGTTAATATACTGACACAACTACAATGAAAGCCGTTGAAATCTGCTCACATACACAACTGTTTTTCAGTATGACTCCAAGTATTCATGACGCAAATTTTAATAATATGCAATAGTACAGCAAACAAAATAGTAAGGCAGATTTTAATAACATGTTATAGTACAGCGAACGAAATAGTCAAGCATAATTTTTTGCTCTCATTTCCTTATCTTTTGTAAATTATCATCTATGTTATGAAAACATAATATCCCTTGGACACAGATAATGTTCTCATAGATCACATAATTTTTGCTACAGCTGGTGATGAATGAGGCTGCAGTGGTGGGTGATGAATAAAAGTGATGTTGCTCCACTTTGCTCATCAAGAAAACACTCAACAAAGTACAGAAACTGGGCGTAATGCACATTTTTTTGGTAGTCCATGATGTAAACATATCACTCACTCATGTCCTTGCAGTATCTATTCATAATAACCCCAAAATGTGTACACAGTATAAAATATTACATTGCATAATAAAATAAATTAAGGTGAATTGCATCTCTGTGTATGCAAAAACTAATAGGCCTGCCTTACTAACCTTTCTCTGCAGGACCAATGTTAACGCCATTTGATTGTCTCTCTTCCGTTTGATGTTGTGATGATCACTAGGACAGGAATTACATTATTATTTCCTTCACATTTGCAAATTTTTCAATCACTCTTTCAACTTGTGCGTTACTAAAACGAGTTCTCGTTTTGTAGAGAGCAATGTAATCCATCAAGCTCATTGCTCTGCACATACTTTAGTAGTCCTCTCTTCCATACACACGCTAAAGAGTTTCATTTGATGTTTCTTTGCTTCCATAAGAAGCTTCAGTAGCAACACTGAGAGAAGTTTCTGGAAAATAGAGATGTTTCGAACTCGTTCATTCCAGTGAACTACTTCATTCATTTCACTCTTTGCCGTGAAGCGTTCAAATGAAGTAGTTCATTCTTGAAGTACGGAAGCCTGTCGAAGTTGCCCAGTTCGCCGCTCAGCTGCTGCTACGCTCGCTCGTACAATGAAGCTTCGTAATACTTCATAATTTTACCAACAGATGGCCGAACTATGCGGTAACGTGCACGCAACGTTTTACGCTCTTACAGCGTCTGAGTTAACTTAAATAGAGCATGGTCGAAGGGGACAAAGGAAAGATAAACAGAGAAGCCTGTCACATGTAAAGAAGGTATTACATTTAATCTTGCTCGAAATTTTCTCATGAAGCATCCAAAAAAGTCTTTATCTGCCAAATGAAATATTATTTGTTGTATTTATGAACTGAAAAATAGGGCTACCAATGAAATGCAGTCCAATTTTATGTTCCTTGTAAAATTTAATCCAAAATAGAATGAGTATGTTTACCACTGTCACAGTCTATATACCTACGTTAAGTAATTATTCAGAAGTTTTCCTGTAGATTTTATTTTTGTTGAGAATAATAACCCTCCAGATTCAAAACGTAAACTGTCACCTGTAGTCATTGGTACGATTTCAGGTAAAATCCCTCTTTCAGTGTTATTAACAAACCTTTTATTTTCATGTGGGCTGTGCGTGCTCACACAGCCAGCCCCTTCGTTTATATCTTTAATATTCATTTGTCTGCAAGCGCTGCCAACGGTAGGCTACCCGTAGACGCGAAGTATAACTGCACAAATAGTCACAAGTAATGTCAGCACTGCACGTAGCAGCTGACGCTGCCTTCCCCTCGCCCCTCACCACCACAACCACTCGTAAACCTATCGTTCCCCACAAACCCCGCGCGATTCGTCGGCAGGCAGCAGAGGGAGGACTGAAGTGAAGGGAGGACGAGTGACGTAGCGCCGATGTAGTGGGAGATGGAGAGGGGAAGAGAGTGAGTGAACTAGAAAAAAGTGTGGAGTGTGCTATCTGTGAAGAGTTTGAAGTACCAGTTCATTGAAATTGAGTGGTTAGTTCATACTTCACGGAAGTGAAGCGTTCATTTGAACGATTCATTCACGAGCTCCCCATCACTACTGGAAAACTAGAAGAGTAAGTGGTGAATTTCTCTGATAGAAAGAGAGAGGTTGCAACTAGGTGTCCAGTAAATTTAAATCTTTCTCTCGCTTTGTAACCTACAACATCCACACTTCTTTTGCATCCTGCAGTAGATTACACATCTTCAGTTCTCACTCTTTAATGATACTGTTGAATTTTCAGTCATTCCATCCCTAATGTTTGTAACGTCATCCTCAAACGTTGATGGCTGATTTTGTATGTAAGTGGGTCAATATTCCTTTTCTGTAGTTTATATATAAAATATCGGCATGAATCATAATTTTATGAAAAAATAAGAGCCAGGAAATGAAACATTGTCCAAAATCAATGCTAAGCTGCTGGCTTATACGGTATTCTCATTACGCAGTTTTTCCCCACTGATCATATTCTTCAAGTGCTTAATAATATCTTCTCTATATTTGAGAATGGTATTGACACCCATTGATTGGAAATTCCAATGAGTAGACACTCAGTGTGGCAATCGTTTTTGCTATGGTGCCCAGGGGCACCAGCTGCAACACACAACAGCTATAACATCTGAGCATCAGAAAGCAAAGTTCATGCGGTCCATAGCAGCCACGTGGTATTTTGGAATATGCCCCCAGTCCGCCAGAAGGTGCACAGATTTTGTGGGATAAAGAATGCTGGCTTTATCTTTTTTGCCCTTAACTTTTTGCCTAATTTCTGTGAAATCTTGTTAAGTACGGTACTCTAAGGTAACCAATGAACTCATATTCCCCTCTGTAGTAAGATTTCATTACCTTTTGACCTCTGCGTATTCCCATGGTCCACCTCCTGTATTGTGATTTCATTACCATTTGACCTCTGCATATTCACTTCGTCCACCTTCTTAGTGCGATTTCATTACTATTTTACCTCTGCCTATGCAACAGAAAACTATTTGTAACATGTTCAAAATGTTATTCACATAGACCAAAGAAGGTTTTGTTTTCTAATTTTGTCATGGATGTGTGGAATGTCACGGACTCCTTGTATTGTTCACAGGGGCTCTCCTCCAAACGAGAAACAGAAGAACAAAATAAAATGTTTTTCTTATCACAACCACACAGTAATTCATGCTTTCTGTACAAATCAGAGTTAAATTTTCTTATGACTGTCTGCAAAATTGTTAAAATAGGAGTGAGCCTATGTAACCTCGATTTATAACTTTTTTTCAAACTTTGGTTAAGTTGATGGGTTCATAGAGCAAGGAAATGACCTAATTCATTATTTCACATATTGATTTCTTGCCTCAAAATTCTCTATAGTGCACACTAAAACAAAGGATAGAATGCACAGGAAATAATTACTTTGCTCACAGCTCACATCCGCTCTATCGGGCCTAAGGTTCTAGCTGCATTGTACTGTTTTAGTGCTGTTCATTTATTTGTTGTGTTAGGAAATTATTTGGAGAGTATTAAAGGTGACATCTCCAACATTCGCCTTGCTGTCAAGGGAAACTAACAAAAGCCTCAATCAGAGCTGCTGATGTCGCCACCATTGGTTGCATTTCACGCAGTCACCTTAGTGTCGCAAATTGAGACCACAAACTGCTCCATCAGTCATGCCATGGTAGCAGCTGCCAGTGTTGTGATGTGATTGTGCAGCTTGTGCCTGCACCTCCAGTCATCCTTGTGACGTGTTGAGGGCTTGTCTCATCCTCTTCTTGGGGACAAATGCTTGTCAGCTTGCTCCTTGCTTCCCCCCTCACTCCTGGATGGCTCACCTGGGGTGTTTACATACAATGCTCGTATATGAGAACAGTGTTGTCAAGCATTGCCACAGCACCCCTCACATCCCCTGAGGTACTCAGGTCTGCGTTTGCAAGCACAGCACAACCAACGCACCATCAGCACTTTTTCATCTGATTTGGCTGCACTCATCACCCAGAGCTCGAGGGTTTCAAAAGAGATACATGGTATGCTACTTCATCACTTGTATAGAAAGCACAAAAAGCAAAGCCAGTTTAACAAAATTACTACTGGGGGTAGTGCAAACCTGAAAATCTATACAAGAGCCATGTCTTCGAGATTGCAGACTGATAATGGAAAAGCCTGGGAGGAATACAGTCAATGGAATCTGTAAAGACACTGTATGGTTTGCACAGTGAGCGAATGTGTTCAAAAAAAGTTTAACACTGTAATTCAGGCAAGAGGAAGAACCGAATAAGAGAAAGTTATACCACAAACTGATAGGAGTAACTGCTTACCAAATACAGCAATATGTACAGGGATTGGGTCAGAGAGATAAATGGAAACCACTGAGAAAATAGTGTGGATAAGAACCCATAGATACATAAATCTAATAAAACTGGGAGAGGAAGAAGTAGAATGGGTAGAGTGGAAGTTGAAAACATGGATGGGACAGAGATAAGTGTAGCACATGGATTCAGGGAGATTTAGGTTTTGCAGAAACCAAGGATGTAATGAAGAGACTGTTTCTTCTGTGCAGCTCATGCCAGTTAGAGGGAGGTTGTGAAGCAGCAGCCAAAGTCAAACTGTGTTGCTCTAAACATTAAGATTCACCTCTGTTTTATCAAACATGCCCTTGCCTGCAGTTTTGTGGTGAATGTTCATATATGTGAACAGTTAATTGTGGACATCTCCATTTAAAAAGTCATTCAATAATTACAGGGAAGATGATACAACAAATTACTTTCACAGATAACCCTGCCTCTGATAGCATGATGGGAATCACTTGAGTCAGCGTGCTAGATGGATGCATGGAGCAAGTCTTGTACCTGGGTCTTTCACATAGATGTCACACATGAGAAAAACTGGGAGCAGGACTGTCATAAGAATGGTTCAGAATATTTTTTAGGTTGGAAGGGCAATACGTGAAAAGGTTTTTAGGAGAATATTCCTCATTTTGGAGCAGTTGAAGACATGGTAGCGGGTATGGTTTAACTTAAATTTTTTCACAAAGTAACTAGAAATGTAGTTAACTAAAATTGAGGCAACCAGAAACTACTATTGTTGTCTAAACACTGCCAAGTGGGGCTCTCATGCCAGGTTCCATCAGTATATTCAGCAAGAAGGCAGGCCTACACGACATTGATACAGAGTCAGCTATGACAGTGATATATAAAATTTTATCCTGAATTGGTGTGTTTCATATTTTAGTGAACAGTTTCATGGAAATCACTATATAATCAAAAGGCTTAATACAAATGCGAGCCACATCTGGCGATGTGTACACTGTGACAGCCACTCCAGCCACCCTGCCTTTCAGTTTTAGCTAATTTCTTGGACAATTCTGTCAAAAGTTCTATGCTAACTGTAGTGTGTCATAGCGAGCTTAGATTTACCTCTGGAGGAGGTCGAGTGAATACTACAATACACACAAAATATTAGATCACTTTATTAAAATTTGAACAATCTTAAGACTTGACTTGGAAACAGTCCATGTCCACAGGAGAGTCACTATGTATTTGTTATTGTCATTTAGCTCTATACTTTTATCACTTAATACGATACAGAATGATAGTGACATCTCAGTGTATAGTTGACTGTAAACTTTTACACACAGATCTGACTAATAATTCTGTTGGGTCACAGCCAGATCTGCTCTAAGACAAGTCTGTCGTTGTAGGCAGTGATTACAGAGAGGGGCTGAGCAGTGCTGCATTCTAACATAACAAGCTTCCAGCAGCAGCAGAATATGGAAATTATTGATAGTGTACCTATACCAGCATCTCTCATTCATTGCTGCATCTGGCAGCACCTCTCTCTAGCTTTTGGTGCGGTTGTGTGGTTGTGGAATATGGAAACTGTTGAGGGTGTGTCTACACCGATTTCTCTCATTCACTGCTGCATCTGGCAGTGCCTGTCTCCGGCTTGTGGTGCCGTAGTGAGGTACCATCTGTGACCTGGGACCTCACTCTCTGGACGACACCAAATTCCTCCCTCCCAAACCTCTACACCATCATCATATAGTGATCAGTCATGTGACAATAGCAGGAGAAGACCTGAATGCAGATGCAGATGAGGAGACAAGGATGGCAGCTCAATGCCCGCACCCCGGTATCCATCTTACGAGCGACTAGTGACATTGGGCAGAAAACGGGCCATGGGGTGCACTCCAACTTCCAGACGCACAGACAGTGAGGGCAGATGGACAGCAGGCGGATCTCCAGGGGCATCATGATGGCTGTGCAGGTGCGCCACCTCCATGGACATAAGCTCAGACTGCAAGAATGGTCATGACGACATCAGCGACATCTACAACGGTGCAACTTTGACCTCTATCAGCACTGCTCTGGATGGCACCGACTGCAATGGACAGAGAGATGGAGATGACTGTTATTGCAGACCCCAGCAGTGTGCTGGGTCTGTAAGCAAAATTTCTGTGGCAAAATCACCGACATAGGGACAGAATCGTCGATATAAGAGACAACACCTGATTCTTTTGATGCAGTTGCAGCCCAGAGAAACATATAACAACGTAATATGAACAACTCAAAGACTGTGTGATGATACTGTTTTCCCAGTGCTGTTTCTTGCCAAAAACTTTAAACAAAACTTTTTCCTGCAGCTGAAACTGTCCGTCCCAGCAGAACAAATAGTTTCTGCAGTGGCTGTAGAAGATGCAACAAGGTATGGTGATGACAACTGTGTAATAATTCTGCCAGCAACTACCTGTCATGTGGCAAGGAGTGGTAAGAAGGAAGAAAAATGTTTACATTACAGGGCCGGTGTTATTCTGATGACGATGCACTGCGACGACCACAGCCTTTACTAAACAGGTCAGATGAATTCGCAATTGCGAATAATGACTATCATCAGGTGTGGAATGGAATGATGACTATGAAAATTTGTGTTGGAGCAAGACACAAACCCGGATTTCCCACTTGCTTCCATGTGTGGAAGGAATAGAGTTTCTCTGTGTGACTTTTAAATGTTCAAACAAACTGTTCAGCTTCACCATTAGACCGAGGGTGAAAAGGGGCAGTAGCTACGTGGTGTATGCCATTGTCAGCACAAAACTGTTGAAAATCGGATCACGTGAATTGTGGTCTGTTGTCAGAGACATGAACCTCAGGAAGATCTTCGATCAAAAAATAGAGGACAAAGTCGATACAGTACCAGCAGTACTGGTGAATGTCAAGGGGTCTACAAAAGGAAATTTAGTGTAATTGCCGACGAGTGACAACCATTGCATGTTTCAGACTTGACCCATGAAATCAATGTGTTCACATTGTCATGGTCTCGACAGATGTGGAAGAAGTGTTGCGGTGGTGCAGATGAATACTCTGCACAAACATTACAACAAGAGGCCATGTGCTTAATATGGGCATTCATGCCCTGACAAGTACAATGATGTCAGGCCAGTTGCTTTGTTGAACTATGCCCAAATGACCTTGGTGCAACACTGATGAAATTGCCACAGGAGGAAATAAGGAATCACTATCTGTGGATCGTCATTCTCTATGCAACAACAGAACACCTGACCACATGCATAGTGCATAACGGTGCAAAAAGTAGAGATGCACACAGGGTGGCGAATTTCTTTCAGCATATGTGACCACCTATGGCACACGTGTTGTGAAACTATCCGAAGAGCTGAGTTAGAAGCAATTGCTCCAGCAACATGCTGAAAGGCAGAGGAAAATTTTGAAGAATTTCAAAACCATGTGTGTTAGTTTGATAACATGATTTCTCAGATGAGTCCAATCCTGTTTTGGTACTGATTAGTAAACAAGACAAGGATTCTGGATTCAAATGTTATGCATTGGGCCTGTAACAACTCTTATTGACAATGTGACAATAACAGCACAGTGTTGCAGTTTTTGTGCTGCCTGCAGTGGGACAGGCTTGGAAGGATTGAACAAAGGCATTAAAGACCAATGATCTGAAATAAAATAGAACTTCCCACTGTGTACTGATATTGATGGAACTTAGTAATGCCATAGATGATAGTGGGCACCTTTTTTTTGAGTTGATTGTAATTGCACTACTATTTGTTGTGAGTTTTCAAGGCAAAAGCAATGGGCCTATCAGATGAATGAATTCTATGGGAGAGCACAGTTCCAATCCTGTAAGAAAATGCATTCACAGCTGAGATAACGGGCTTAGCAGTATCAAAATAAATCAGACAGTGACTTTAACAATGGGTCCTTTAACCACTGAAATGCATCCTGACTTTCTTGGGAACACCTTTCCAGTGCAGCCATTCAGTGGAGCAGCAATTTGCACAGCGTTCGCAATAAACTTAATGTCATATGTTAACTTCCCCATGATGGCCTGCAGCTCCTTGATGTTATGAGGCGCCAGCAGCTCTTTAATCGAAGACAGGTGTGAATGAGTAAGGTGAATAACCTGTCCTTTTATAACGTGACCTAAACATCAAAGTTCTTGGAAGAAGGAGTGCTTTTCCTATTACGCATTCAGCCAGCTTCATAAATAACTTGAAACAAACAATCTAAATTTGCCAAATGTTTAGCAGGCATCGAACCACGACAACAATGTCCTCCAAATAGTTTGTACATGAAGAGACTTTGGCAGCTAATTGTTCCCGGACACGGTGAAAAATAGCAGGAGTGGAAGTGCTGCCGAATGGTAGCCTATGGAACTGGAGCAGTCCCAGATGAGTGTTGATCACAGAATATTGCTTGGACTGCTTGTCCAGTGGTAACTGTAAGGAAGCCTCACTAAAATCAATCTTGTTCCAATGCGTCATTAATTCCTCCAATCGTCAGAGAGGAAAATCCATCACAGTTAGTGGGTTTACTGTGGCCTTGAAATCAGAACACAGACGTAAACCTCCTGATGGCTTTTGGAGTATGATAAAGGGGGATGCCACTGACTTGCAGAAACGAGTTGTATCACACCACTGACATTTCATTGTTGCAGTCCCTGACCAACTTGCTTAAGTAAGCATGAGGGACAATCCTGGGCCGCGCGGTTAGAGAGGCACCATGTCACGAATTGCATGGCTCCTCCCATTGGAGGGTTGAGTCCTCCCTCGGGCATGGGTGTGTGTTGTCCTTAAGTTAGTTTTAAGTAGTGTGTAACTTTAGGAACCGATGACCTCAGCAGTTTGGTCCCTTAGGAATTCACACACAATTGAACAAGTGACAATCCTGGAACGATGAAATCATAGTTGTGCATTGTCTTTAAGAGTAATGTGCACTTCAAAATCTTTAGTCCTTCCTGGTCCTGGTCCTGGTTAATAAAGTTCGCTATACTTACTGTACAAGTCAGAGACATCAGTATGAGGCAGTGAAATCCTGATTTGTATCACAAGTTGAACAAATCTAAGTCTAAATCAAAAATGTTTGCACTATTTCTAGAATAGCACATGAAATGGAACACACTTTGCAACGTCATGAAAAGTAGCTGGCAAACTGCACTTTCCAAGTAATGGAATTTTGTGCCCGTTATAAAAGGGCAAAACAGAATTAGGGGCTTTTGATCATTTCATAGGTGCCTTTATTGATTAGGGAAACAAACACACCTGTGTCTAACTAAAATTTATCTTTTGAACCACTCGTAATTGGACAAAAAGGTTGTTCCTCTGTCGGTGGACTACAGCAAAAGGGGTTTCTGTGAAATAGAAAAGAGAGCCTTTGTTGATGCTAGCTGTAAAGGCAGTGCCAACACAACATTCACTCGCTGAAAGCCATGCTGTAGTTGTGCAGTGCCCCGGTGTCTGTCCTGGCTGTGTTGTAAACAGTTGGTCTGGATATGGCCTTGTTTACGCAAACTTAAAACACTTTGCGTCACGACAATGGTAAGCTGTTCTATTGTGATTTGAAAAACACGAAGTACAAGACTTCCTCACCTTTTTCTGAAGTTCACCTCATGTACCACATGGCTGAAATGTTTACTTTTACTGTTAGTTTGAACCCTGTTTTAATTCACTTTATCATGAACTTGAGGGCCTTGTGTTCTGTGAACAAGAGAAATAGAGAGAGCCTCAGAATAAACTTCAGTCATGTCCACAATACTTTGAGCCTCTACAGCAGATAAAGCTCTCTTCAGATTCTGACAGTTTTAGGCTACTAGCATCTAGGTGTACGTCTTGGAGTGTTACAGGTTAGGTTTTCGGTTTATGGTGTGTTCTACTCCGTACATACTCTGTCACCTGGTTGTATGTATGTGCCAACTTTTCCTTGCAAATAATTTGTGGTTGCTTTTCTTGTTCTTGGAATTAATTGCTTCAGAGGACCTGCTATGCCGTGCCACTAGACCATACAATGTAACTCCAACTTTTGCACGTAGGGTGGATGGTGAAGGAGAGTCCAATCTTTTCAATCTACTAATGAAAACAGTTATATGACAACTCTTTTGTATTGTAATTACAGTATCTTTTCTATACAGTTACTTTTACAGTTGCAAGTGATACAGATTGGTAATATGTCTTATATCACAACAGATAACTTGTAGTGCTGTGCTGGCTGGACAGTAGATACTCAAATGACAGTTCTCTTCTTCATTTGTTTGGGTGTTTACATTCTTGCCCAGGCACTTTTCTCTGCGACTTGCTAGGCACTGCCAAGCTGCAATGCCAATGCATAAGTGAGCCTCCAAAGCAGGCGGAGATGCACATTCACCGTCATGCCTTTTCAGTATGCTGAGATGACTTCATTTTTGCATTCTCCTGCACTTACACCAAGCCAGAGTGTGCATAGTGGGATGTCCCACAACTGACAACTACATAAACATTGTTTCTCGTTTCCACAAACATTTTTCATCAGCTTAGGTGGGTAGGCAAATGTCCGACACATTCTTTCATGGCTGCATCTCATCTCATAACATAACATCAGTATAAGTTAGTCCACAAGAACACTTGAACCTGCAATGTCTTGTTACCACTTTGAGTTGAACAATACACTATTTAAATGACTGTTCAAAGACATATATCTGTACAATGTTTGTCGATTTTATGAATGAGTTCCTCATAACCAACATCTTCCAGACGACAGTTGGGGAACAACTTTATGCATAAACGGTGCACATCAGCTCTGACAGTGATCAAAAAGAAAGTAATTTGTGCTATACCTTTAATGTCATATGCTATGAAGTGCGCTTCAAGTTGGACTTGGTATTTGACCAGTCCTCTTTGTTACTCTTCAACTGGCAGAACATCGGAGCAGCAACCGGTCATGAAGCTGCCTGATGACAGTAAGATCATCATCTGTTATACACTGTGCAACAGTCGTTCTATCTGCTGTGCCTGAAACTGAAAAGTTTTGTTTAGAGACAGTACTTGTGTGGTTTCAGAAATGCTTAAACACTTTACAGGGGTACACAAAAATGTTAGAACATTATTGCCACCATTTGTAGCAGTACACCAAGCACCTGTAGTGAGTGTGGGAACCATATTGTAGCCGTGCGATATATTTGGCGGATAAGACAACACACTGAAGTACAGAAACGGCTATCATTGTCACATTGTAATATGTTGTAGCAAGCCTAGATTTATTTATGGAGGAGGTCAATCAGATACTATGACACACACAAATTATTAGATCACTTTATTAAAATTTGAACAATCTAAAAGACTTAAATTGGAAACAACCATGTTGACAGGAGTGTCACAATTGTTATCGCTTGATACAATAGAGAATGATATTCACTTCATAATGTATAGTTGACTACAAACTTTTGATACACAAATATGTCTTATACATTGAAGTGCCAAAGAAACTGGATGGGACACAGCATCTCAAAGGTAGCGATGAAGTGGGGATTTTCCCATACGACAATTTCAAGACTGCACCATGAATATCAGGAATTCGGTAAAACATCAAATGTCCAACGTCACTTTGGCTGGAAAAAGATCCTGCAAGAACGGGACCAATGACGACTGAAGAGAAACTTTCAGCATGACAGAAGTGCAACCCTTCCACAAATTGCTGCAAGTTTCAGTGCTGGGCCACCTACAAGTGTCAGCGTGCAAACCAATCAACGAAACACCATTTATATGGACTTTTGAAGCTGAAGGCCCACCCATGTACCCTCGATGATTGCACGACACAAAGCGTTGCACCTTGCCTGCGCCCATCAACACCTACATTGGACTGTAAGGGTATGGAGACAACCTCAGGAATCCATGGGCCTTGCATGTCAGCAGGGAAGTGTTCGAACTGATAGAGGCTCAGTAATGGTGCGGGGTGTGGGGAGTTGGCATGATATGGGACCCCTGATATGTCTAGATACAACTCTGACGGTGAGACGTACATAAGTATCCTGTCTGATCACCTGCATCAGTTTGTGTCCATTGTGCTTTCCGACAGACTTAGGCAGTGTCATCAGGACAATACAACACCCCACACGACCAGAATTGGTACATAGTGGCTGCAGGAACAATCTTCTGAGTTTAAATGCTTCCGCTGGCCACCAAACTCCCCAGACCTGAACATTATTGAGCTTATGTGGGATGCCTTTTAATGTGCTGTTCAGAAGAGATCTCCCCTGCCTTGTTCTCTTACCAATCTATGGACAGCCCTGCAGGATTCATGGTATCAATTACTTCCAGCACTGCTTCAGGCATTAGTTGAGTCGGTGCCACATTGTGTTGCGGCACCCTGGTATCCTCGCAGTGGCCATACACGATATTGGGCAGGTGTACCAGTTTCTTTGGCTCTTCAGTGTAGTTCTGTTAGGTCGCAGATTATGCTTTTGTTGTAGGCGATGATTTTAGAGTGGGGCTGAGCGGCATTGCGCTCTCGACTTAAGTAAGCTTCTGGCAGTGGCAGTGTATGGAAACTCAAGGGTGTGTCTATGATGATGTCTCTCATTCGTTGCTGCACCTGGAAACGACTATCTTTAGCTTGTGGTGCTGTTGTGAGGTACCAACTGTCACCTAGGACCTCACTCTATGGACAATTCTGCACTTATAGTACAAATTTGTATTTGGAATTTCAAAATGTTTTTAGCTTTATTAGACTTTATACTTTAAATACATGTATTTTACCACTACTAATGTTGAATCTGAATACACAGATGAAACTTCAGTCTAAAAATTGAAAAGGAATTATAGTACCCAAATATATAAGCAAACATACAATCTTTCAGTTTTATTTTATAGTCATTTTACATCCTGAAGAAAATAAAACACAAGATTGAAGCAAAATTTAGCATTCATTGTGCAATACAGTGTGGAACAAATTGAAACATGGGAGATATCAGTCCAACATACGCTCAGATTCATTTCTTGACATACTTGCAGGAGAATCATTAATAGCAACACAATCAGTGAAAATAATGATAAACATATGCAGCAACTCATCTTTTAACCTTCTGTCGGGCGCGGTGTATCAAATTGATCACACCGTTTATTCAAGTGATCATTTATTAAATTCTGTTCATAAAACATATTATAAGTGCCAAATATATTTAAAGAAACACAAAGATGGCATACGAGCACAACTGCAGTAGAAATATTCATCATTCAGATTTCTTATCGTCAATGTTGGTCTTTAGTAACAAATGATAAAAACGTCGCTTTTTCATTTGCTTCTTTATTATATTTCACTAATAAAACACATCACAAATGACAATTATCTTTACAGAAAGGCTATTATGGCACTGGAGCAGAACAACAATGATATTACAACTCATTCATTTGTTTCATCGTCACTTTTTGACTGTGGTAACAAATGTGGAATTTTTCCGCATTCAGAGCAAAAAGGTTCAATGTGTATCAAACAGATAGGCTTCTGACACATTTGCGACAATATTTTGTCAGTCTATTTTTTCAGTGTAGGTATTACACCTACCACCTTTTCCTCTTGATCCCAGTCCCTTGTTCTTCGTTTCTGCTTGTGTCTTCTGCTTCTTCTTCACACGTTGGCCTATATTGTTGTAGCCGCAGTTGAAGATCTCTGTGAATTCCTGAGGTGTCCAAGCATCTGCGAACCAAGTGAGGTAGAACTAACGCGTGTGAGAGTTGCTTCAGGAATCCTTTTCTTCGGATAAAATTCTCGTTGTTGCCATAGTAAATTACTTGTGAATTGATTCCACTCATATTGATCATCGCAAAAAATATGACCATGGGCCAGCGGCACACATTTCTTGCTACATTGTATGAAGCGGTCAACTTATCTGTAGTGCCGACTCCACCTTTGGTTTATTGTAAAATGTTACAATGGATGGCTTCTGTTTATCTCCAGTGTCTTCATGCAAACTTGATGCCAAGATAACACACTTCCCCTTTTGAGGAACGTAGGTAACTAGAGTACAGCCTTTCTTGAAGCCAAAAAGTGAACTATGGACAGCCCTGCCTTTCCTGGTAGCAAACTCTAAAGGAATCTCACGCTTGTTTTTCTTCATCGTTCCAACAAAAGAAAAATTTTTTCTTCTTAGCTCTTCTATCAAACCAATTGTCTGCTAGTAAACCAATTGTCTGCTGACACAATTCGACCTGACTGATAAATTGGTTCACATAGTCGCAGAACAACATCTGAAGGTTTATTGCTAACGTGGTACAATCCTTCTGGCTGCAGCCCAGCGTAAATTTCCATATTATAGAGATAAAATACTTGGGAATCCACAAGAGCATATATCTTAATTCCATGTTTGTTTGGTTTGCTAGGTATGTATTGGCGAAAACTGCACCTTCAGGTTTCTCATCTACTGTAACGTTTTCTCCGAGGGTGTAGGATTTCTCGCAATTCTGTACAAACAGAGAAAATATTTCCCGAATCGCTGTTATCTTGTCTAATTTTCTCCTTTCATCGCGAGTCACACGATTGTCAAATATAAGGCACCGCATGATGAATTTGAAACGTTTTATGTTCTTAACGAGACGAAATTTTTCAATTCCATCCCCATCACTTCCCCACAGATCTTCTAAGCTTTGTCCGTTACTTTTGTTAACACCAGCCAAAAACTGAAGACCAATGAAAGCTTTTAATTCAATAATATCTATAGGTTTTACGTCTCTCTCTCGCTGAAAAGAAGCTTCAATGCTCTCAATATACTGATTTGTATACAGAACTATAATTGACAAAATGTCGTCATCTATGAGGCAATTCCAACATTCCAAAGGCATTCTCAATGCTTTCGCCGCACCTATAGGACCAGGTAACTTTCGAATAATATTGTGGGCCCTGAAACGTACTCTCTGCGATAGTGGAACTTTATTCTATTTTGTCTCTTTGTCCCTTTCAGTATAACAATGCTGGCTTTCTTTGAGTACTTCCTCTTCGTTTTCACTGTCGTTTTCCTCTGTTTCTGAATCTTCCTGCCGAACTTCAACTGCGTCATCACAATCTGTGTCTACTTCATCTTCAAAATCCTCTTGAACTTCATCATTATCCTCTTCTAACAACATTTTTTGTATTTCTGCAACATGATTTGGGTCAAGGAGGTTGTACATCTTACTGTAGCCTGCCATGATCAAGTGTCTCACACCTAAAATGATAAAATTCCTATAAAATAACGCAGTCAGGCGCAGTGTATCAATTTGATACCTGATACTCAAACATTCTTAACTGACGATTAAATGGCCCAAAAAGAAAATAAGTGCATTACACATTGTATATTAACATTGTACTACTTACTAAGTTATGTTGACAACCAAAGAAATGAATTGTTGAAATGCAACACGAACGGGCGCAGTGTATCAAACTGATCAATCAGCACATTATCGACAACAGAGCAGTCGTATCGACAATGAAGCGCACAACAATGACAAGCGTTCGGAAAAGGATAGCTACTAGCGAGTAGGCGTCAGTGGTGCCACTTGTTGACAAATAATTTACAGTAAACTTCGAGGTGTATCAATCTGAACAGCCGCGCCCGACCGAAGGTTAAAAAATCTACAATTACTATTTTCATTTCTCCTCTTCACTACACATTTTGAACACAGAATCAACACAAAATAGAGAGAACTCAAATATCAGCTAACACCTATGAAGCAAGAGAGAATAACAAAGGTTCCAAAAATAAAATGTTGCCACAACTATATCGTTCAGTGAAACACACACACACACACACACACACACACACACACACACACACACACATACACATTTATATTCTAAATTACTACGGTATTTCACTTACATTAAACAAAATTATGTATTTCCAAACTTTGTTTACAAAATATCTGGAAAATTTCGTACTGTCACATACCTTTTGTTGTGGGGTGATTTGTTTGTCTCTCATCTCTCTTGTACCTTGAATAAGAATCTTTATTTAATAACTGCCAACAACAATATATTGCCAGCAGCTGATTACATTTTTAAGTCTCTGAACTCTCATTTAAATAAGTTAATTGGTTCCAAACATTACCAAATTCTTGTCAAAGGACAAATACTTCTACATGGGGATATCAAACAATGGAAAATCCAGGATGGAATAAAGACAGAATTATGAAAAGGATAGATTGCAACTCACCATTTGCAGATGTCAAGTCAGACAGGCACAACAAAAAGACCAGTAAACACATAAGCTTTCGGTCAGAAGGCCTTCTTCTGAAATGGACAATATACACACACAAACATTCATGCAAACACAGCCCTTCCCTCCCTCACTCCCTCCCCCCCCCCCCTCTCTCTCTCTCTCTCTCTCTCTCTCTCTCTCTCTCTCTCTCTCTCTCTCATACATACACACAAACCACTGCCTCTAGCTGCTGGTGTCAGACTTCAAGCATCTGCACCTGTGGTGGGAACCAATCTGGGTGGTGCCAGTGAGAGGGAGGGGGGGAAGAGCAGAGTACAGGTGGGAGACAGTAAAGTGCTCTTTGTCAGTCAGGAGGTTAGACGGAGGGTGGGGCAGGGAGAGCAGAGAGAAGAGAAGTAAAACGGCTTTAGATCTCCTTGTAGAATAGGAGACTGTGGAGTGGGAACAGGGTAGGGTATAGGCGGCTGAAGGACAGTGACTAATAAAGGTTGAGACCAGGAGGGTTATCGGAATGTAGGATATGTTGCAGGGAGAGTTCCACCTGCTCAGTTCAGAGAAGCTAGTGTTGGTAGAAAGGAGTCAGATGGCATGGGCTGTGAAGCAGTCATTAAAATGAAGAATGTCGTGTTGGGCAGTGTGCTTCATTTTAAAGACTGCTTCACAGCCTGTGCCATATGGCTCCTTCCTACTAACACCAGCTTTTCTGAATTGTGCAGGTGGAACTCTCCCTGCAATTTATCCTACATCCCTTTAACCATCTTACATCCCTTTAACCCTCCTGGCCTCAACCTCCATTAATCATTGTCCTTCACCCACATATCCCCTTACCTGCTCCCACCCCACAGCCTTCTGTTCCACAAGTACACCCACAGTCTTTCTACTTGTCTCCTTTTCCTCTCCCCCTGCCATCTGTCTAACCTCCTAACTGCAACCCCTCTCCACCTCATTCCTGTATTCTCCCATAAACAGCACCTTACTGTCTTCCATCTGCACCCAGGTCTCCCTCACCCTTCCCACCCCAGCCTCCTCCTTATCCCCACCACCCAGATTGCTTCTCATATCCTGCGGAGTTACTTACAATCTGGCCCCAGCAGCCTGAGGCACTGGTCATGAGTGTGTGAGCTGTGTTTGTATGAATGTGTGTGTGTATGTTGGCTATTTCAGAAGAAGGCATTCTGGCTGATAGCTTATGTGTTTAGTAGTCTTTTTGTTGTGCCTGTCTGTGACATGACACCTTTACTATATGGTGAGTAGCAATCTACCCTTTTCATAATATTGTCTGGATAGTGATGGACTTATATGAGTGGATAATGGATTTAAAGTTGGCAGGACATTTTGAAAGTTAGTCTTCTATTGTAGCAAGGTGACAGGTGTGTATTTATCCCTTTACAAAAGTATGCACAATATTCCTCTTGTTCTCTGAAGTATTTCAAAAATTACTGATTGACTGTACCACTTAGAAAACATAATGACTAAGAATGAAATTATAATGAAAAGATCTTAATCTGCTTACAGGCGTTGATAAATATCAACGGGGACAGTTGAAAAATGTGTGCCCCGACCAGGACTTGAAACCGGGACCTCGTGCTTACATGGCAGACGCTCTATCCGACAGCCACCGAGGACGCAGACGATAGTGCGACTGCAGGGACTTATCTCTGGCACACTCCCCATGAGACCTACACATTTTCAACAGTCCCCCTTGACATTTATCAACGCCTGTAAGCAGCTAAAGGTCTGGATTTCATTATTCGAGAGCTGCAAGATCACCAATGATGTCTGCATAGATACCAGTTTCATATACATAAGGCTTACAGTCCATTGATCGTCTTCAGTTTGGATGCACCCAAATTGCCCGAACTCATATGGAAGCAGGAGGTCCCTGGTTCGAGTTCTGGTCGGGGCACACATTTTTCAACTGTCCCCGTTGAGATTTATCAACACCTGTAATCAACCAGTGGTTTAGATTTCATTATAATTTCGTTCTTAGAGAGCTGCAAGATCACCAATCATATCTATACAGATACCAGCTTCATAATGATTAAGAATCGCACTTCTGATAGCTATGCATGCTTCCATTCATTGAGATTTTTAAAAAAATTTATTATGTAATGAAGCATTAGAAAAGCATTCACTTGCCTTTTAAACCATATTTACCTTTCTCTTTCAGTAACATGACAATCTTTTCACTGATATAGATAAAATAAATTTAATTATGACATTAAGTACAAAATTTGGAAACTCAGCTAGGTTTTGTTACTGTTCACATATCAGTGTACTGAAATAACCATATTCAGTTATGTGAATAATTAGCATTTAATTAATTTAACTATTGGCACTGTTCTAGCTCCAAGCCTTCTTGCTTGTAATTGATGACATAATGGATGGTTCATCAATGCGCCGAGGAAGACCTTGCTGGTACCGCCAAAATGGAATTGGTCTGGCAGGTATTAATGATGGTTTGTTATTGGAGATGGGCCTGTACCAGTTGCTGCGAAGATATTTTCAGAACAAACCATACTACATGCAGGTTGTTGAGCTTTTCCATGATGTAAGTATATTGGCATTTCATTTTCGGTGGAGACTTGAGGATGTAAATTTGGTCAAAAGCACAAAAGGAAGAGTATTACTAAGCCATTCTCTTAAGTAAAAGACACTCACTCACTGTGTGTTGAATAAGAGTAAAAATATAACTGCTATTAAATTTTTGTAAGATAAAGGTTGTTAACCCTAACTGGGGCCCCTTTTCTTAAAGTTCCATTGCTGTGACTGCAGCTTGTGAGGTGTGCAAAAAATGCACAAGCTGATATTATTTTGTTCGTTGCCTGCCTATTGGTAGGTGTTACCAATTAATGAAGAGATACCGATTTGCACTGGATAGATAAGAGCTTCATGGCATAACATGACTAAAAAAAGAGATCAGTTGATTGCACACATCCTGATGCATCAAGAAATCACCAGTTTGGTTATGGAAGAAAATGTGAAATTGTAGGCTTAGCTACAGGAACATGCTCCAGTGGAGGTAGGTTGCAGTAGTGATGCAGAGGTGAAGAGGCTTTCACAGGGTAGACTAGCAGAGAGAGCTGCATCAAACTATTCTTCAAATTGAAGACCATAGCAGAAACAACCTTACTGTCTTGAAACTGAATATTAAATGCAATAATCGATGAAAAACTAAATGTCTCTAGCCTCTCACATTCTCTGCCATTTCTTTTTTTCCAAATGTGTTAGTTCAGCATCAAATTAAATTACCGTAAGCTGAATAAATACTGTAATTTAGGATAAAGTTGGACTAGTTTAGCCAATAAATAAGTGAGGTGATAAGCTTGTGAGTTTGCGACATGGCGGTTATGTTCGCAATATGATGGGTCATCATTTTCGTAAAACCATTACGTCTGTATCCCTTTGAAATGCAATGACAAGAACCGAGATACCAATTTCTGGAATCAAATTCCTTGTTATGAAACAGCTGTGGCAGTATGATGATGTCGTACAGTGAACACTAGTGATAGTCAAGAATTTCATATTTAGTAATTTTTTTATACAGAAAGATTGTAAAATACCCCCCCCCCCCCCCCACACACACACACACACTGGGCTATATTTATGTAGGATATCTACTGAAATTTATAAAACAATGGAAACAGTTTCAGGAAAGATAAACTGAATATATGACCAAATAGAGCAAAAAGTATTTGTATGTAAACAAAATTGATTAAGTCAGAAAGCAGAGATTGTTGAAAATATGTTCAGACCATAAAGAAGAGAGCTATGTAATGGCTTATAAATAAATATATGTACAGAAGGAGAGCCAAAATTTTTGAAGTGGTCTCACGCTACTTTGGCATCACTATCCCTTCAGATGGAGATGAAAATGAAATGTGTGTATGGCATATTTGGCCAGAAGTTGCCTTCCGGGGAATTCGGCTGCCTGGTGCAAAGTATAGTTACCTTGTTCAAACTGTGAAACTGTCCTCAGTCTGTGACCTTTTTACTCTCATCTAATGTTGAGCATATTTTTTCACTTAATTCATTGGTGGCACTTATAGCATATTTTCTGTGTTGGAACCCAAACTGGTTTTTAAAAATTATGCCGTTTACAGTAAGAAATTTTTGAATTTGTTTTGCTATAGTCTTTTCAAAAACTTTAAAGAAGACCGGCAGAAGAGAGATCGGGCAGTATTCCCCATATCTTCTGTTGATCCCGTTTTGAATAATGGGTTTCATCTCAGCATATTTCAGTACATTTGGAAAATATACCCCCTCAAAAGATTGGTTTATAATGAGTGACAATGGTTGTGAAATAATGGTGTGCATGCTTTTGGTTACAGGAATGTTTATTTAATCCCAACCGTATGAGGTTTTTTTTCCCCTTTGGGTGATTTTTCTCAGACTCTTTAAAATGTGTGTTCTGGTTGTTTTCCAATTTTATGAAATTTGCCTTGTCGAGACAGGCTGCCATATCTGCATCCAATATTGCTACATTTAAGACTAATTCATTGAAACAATTTGACACCTGAGCTGGTTTTATTATAATATCATTTTCAAATTTAGTTTTCAAAATCTCTTGGCTTTTGGCTTTGGCTCATAATTCTGACCGAACAACTGACCACATTGCTTTTGTCTTATTTGTGTATTTGAGAATAAAATGTATTATTTGCCATTTTTTTAGTTGCCACTACAACATCCCTGAATACAGCTTTATAATATTTTATACATATAACAAAAAACAGGATTTCTATTTGATTTTTAATTCATAGTGTAGTTTATTTCTGGCACTAGAAATTTTTATTTCTCATATAATCCATTTAAATTTACTACATATTTTCTTTTGACAAGATCTAGGTTAAAACATGTATTAAATATATCTAAAAACAATTTTAAAATTTGCCGAAGTTTATGTTACTTGAACTGTAGTATTCTATAGGCAAGCTTACAATACTTAGTTTAGTGCAGAATAAAAATGTATTACTTTGCCAAAATTCCTTTCTGTATATACTCCTGTAGGCTCTAATTTATTTGCTTTTGGGAACTCAGTACACAGAACGGAGTGATCCAGTATACATAGGTTTAAGCAGTATTTATTTGCATTTTCAAATTGGTGGACTATAATCATGTTACCAATGCAGGTCACTGAACATGAAATCAAATTTCTGAATTAAGTAAAAAAATTTTGCAGGATTACTGCTTCCAATTAACATATTTATGTCGAAGTCTGCTGCAGTTTTAACTTTTTTTTCTTATTTTCTTTCTGAAGTTTTTTTAGGAGACGTTGAATTTAGCTAAGAATGCCTTTGCTACAGTACATCCAGGGATTCTGTAAACTGCTACAACCACTGTGTTCAGATCTCTTAACTCTATAGAGTAACTGTCAAACACATTCTCTTCATTTAAAAATTTAAAATTTTGTCGTACTTTTATAACTTACTGAGGAGCCAACAGGAATGCATGAGCCTCCATGAGATTTGTTTCTCCTACAAAAGCTGTTTGCTACCTTAAAATTATTAATACTATTTAAAACATGTCTACAGTCTTCTGTTAACCATTGGTCATTTAAGTAGATTATTTTAGTATCTGCACATTCTGAAAGTAGAATTTTAAGTTCATCAATTTTTGGTATGTATAAGGTTTGGTAGTTCTGCTGATCAGCTATTGATATTCCAATGTATCAATAGAGAATGTTTGTTTTTGACAGTAATTTCATTTGCATCCTCTCTTTATTATCTGTAGTTTTTATTTTCAGTTTGTGTCTTTACTTTGTCATTCTCACCAAAATGTATGTTTCCCTTCCTTTTTAGTATTTTACAGATGTCCCTGAATACTGTAGTGTAAGTTTACAGAGCCTAACCTATTGAGGCGTAGTCAGTCTTTTCCCACACATTTTTTGTGTAAAAACTTGTTTGGGCAATGAATTGCTGCCCTACACGTGTCACACAGTTCCCTAATTCCACTGTTTATTGTGTTGACTTAAGCATCACTTGCCTGTCTTCTGTGAATAATACCACTAATAACAAGCCTAGAGGTTGTGTACACAGTTTGTGCTGATCTGATCGGATTTCTTGTTTCACTCATGATTTCTTCCTCATTGCTGTTGTGGAGGGAGTTGGTGCCCATGTGTATCAAAACACGTTTTTAGCTAGCGGTATGTCTATTTTTAGTTTCATGTATCAATAGAGAATGTTTGTTTTTGACAGTAATTTCATTTGCATCCTCTCTTTATTATCTGTAGTTTTTATTTTCAGTTTGTGTCTTTACTTTGTCATTCTCATCAAAATGTATGTTTCCCTTCCTTTTTAGTATTTTACAGATGTCCCTGAATACTGTAGTGTAAGTTTACAGAGCCTAACCTATTGAGGCGTAGTCAGTCTTTTCCCACACATTTTTTGTGTAAAAACTTGTTTGGGCAATGAATTGCTGCCCTACACGTGTCACACAGTTCCCTAATTCCACTGTTTATTGTGTTGACTTAAGCATCACTTGCCTGTCTTCTGTGAATAATACCACTAATAACAAGCCTAGAGGTTGTGTACACAGTTTGTGCTGATCTGATCGGATTTCTTGTTTCACTCATGATTTCTTCCTCATTGCTGTTGTGGAGGGAGTTGGTGCCCATGTGTATCAAAACACGTTTTTAGCTAGCGGTATGTCTATTTTTAGTTTCATTAGTATTTTTGGCTGTATTCAATTTCACACTCTTTATGTTTTAAAAATATGTATTTAGCTGATAGGCTCGAATTACAGATGGAACATCAGCCTTCCAGTCCATCACAATAACATTTTTAGCATAGAATCACCGATTAACAGGAAATCAATATTTATCACCTCCTTTCTTTGTTGCACTTACACATTTGTCTTCTTTATTATAGGTAACTGTTATCCATTTATATTTATCACTTGCTATGTCACGGACAGAGTTTTCTGTAATGTTATTCACCACATTGCATAAATGTGAATTTTTGCCACTTTGCTCAGTAATTGATTGTTTTTCACATACAGTATTTTCGTTCACTAATTATTTTAGCATTCTCTTGTTTTAGCATTAAAATTTCCATTTTCAGCATTTCTGTGTCACTTTGAGGCAACTTAATAATTTCTTCCTTCGAGTTCACTATACTAGAGTGTTCAGCTATTTCAAAATGTAAACACTATGGACACAACCATGGAGGATCATCTTTTGAGTTTTAAACTCACTTTCGTACACTGTTTATAGAGCCAGTAATTACACTTAACACAAAACACATCTTTCATGGTGTATTGTGAACATTCCCTACATGATGAACTACTTAATCAATCCATTTTTGACGACTGAGAAGTGTCATTGCACTTTTCTCTCAGTGTCATCTTACGTCCACAGTACAACAGTGTTTCTTTCTTAATGCCCAAATTTTTATTTATTTATTTATTTTTCACATTTGTAGATTTATGTGATAAAAAACTTGTACCCAAAATTTCTGACTGTCTTCCTCAACAGAGAAACATGCACCACTGATACAAATGTCTGATAGAGACAGAGGTCATCGACATTCTTTGAAAACACTCTCCCAACAAATTTATTGCTTGATGAAATAAGACTTTTTTTGTCAAGAGTTCGTGTGTGTGTATCAACAAAGTGAAATTATTGGTAATACACTGTGTTCTGAAAGTTTGGCATACTTCATGTTAATATGAAATCAAGGCTATACTCAGTTGATAGGCTGAAAACATTTTTTTCATATCAGCTCAAAGATAAATTTTCTGTTACCATAAAATCAATATTTTGTCATAATAAATTTGTACTTGGTATTTATGATGTCTTACAGTAATAATGGTTTGTCGAATGATACCTTTAGTGAGATGTTGTTGCAATCATATAATTCATGGTTTAAATAATGTCCAAAATCTGTTTCAGGTCACTCTGAAAACTCATATGGGGCAAGCACTTGATCTCTCAACATCACAATCAGGAAAGAAATCAAATTATGCAAAATTCACCATGGATCGCTACAATGCTATTGTGAAGTACAAAACTGCATATTATTCATTCCACCTACCGGTTGCACTTGCACTGTATATGGCAAGTCACAGTTTTCTTGTTACATTTCTCAAGTGACTGATTGCGAAACATTATTACTTAGTGTAGGATGTATTGTTTTATCAGTGAAGATGTTATAGCATTGAAATATTGTATGATGATTAAATTTTTCATTAGAACTAGTGTTATGTTTTCTAACTATGTCCAGTGCTTGTGAGCAATGAGAAAGGTCTAAGTTATCAGACTAGCTGAAGAACTTCATGTTGACAGACTTTAGTGTAGTAGCAAAAGGTAACAAAAAAATGTTTGGCTGTGCAGTGTAGTGGCTTGGAGCATTAATATACTTCGGAGATGAAGCCCAAGCCTAGCTTGGGCCGCAAATTTGTGTTAAAAGCACTGAGCCCGAGTATAGGTCAGGCTGCAATTTTTTCAACTCATGAGCCCTATCACTCAAACTGGACTCATCTTCATATGAGAAAAATGTACGGACATCTCACGAACCTGGTCCTTGACTGTTGCAGCCTTTTGCCGTCAGTTTCTGGAATTATTTGGAAAGAAGCATTAGCAAATGTAGCAGCTGTTATTGTGCCTGGCTGAGCCAATACAGTTGCATTGATATAATATTGTGCCTATACTTGTTAGGTTTCACAGTTTCCTATAATTCTGCTACAAGTACAACGTGTTTGCTGAGTAAGCAAGAAATTGCCCAGGTCACACATTTCTCTTGGAAGGATAATTATATTTTCTTTCATCATTATTTTAAAATTTGTACTGTATCAGAGAACTAAAGTAAATATGAAAAATAAATCTTGAAGCTTGGCCCTTTTTAAGTATGTATTATTCTTGAAGATACATCAATTACACATGTGCCAATAACACTTTACACAATGGCATAAATGACTGGTTTCCTAGGCCCAATATTCTTCTAAGTGGCCAGACTCCAAAGTATTAATATTAATAAATCGATCTAACATCATAGCTAACATACTTGTCTTATGTGAACTGTGATCCTTACATTCTGTGCTATAATTTTTAATCAGCACAAAGTAGCATGAATACTATATCACAATAGGATTGTAAATAGGCCAAGAATGTTACCAATTTTGAACATTGGTATTCACCACCTAATAATAATTTCGAATGGCTCAATAGCCAGCTACAAGTCCTTAAACTGGAAACCACTTTTGTGAATTTGGTGTCCCTAATCTACCCCAGGTATCCATCTGGGGAAGAAGGCCTACAGTTTAATACGGAATCTAAACCACATGTTGTTCCTGGCAACTCCTCATGTCGTTGAAAAGGGGAGGCTAGGTTGATGGTGAACTGAAAGTTTCGTGGTCCAATTGGAATTAGATCCCATGACCTCTCAGTTTCCAGGCACTTGCTTGTCCATTAGACTGCCAGGCCTGACATCCGCCAGCTAAAACCTTTTTATTTGCAGTGGTCATATTTCATTTCTCAAATGACATATAGATGTTCATGACAGTACCCTTTATTTTACACGTCTAAGAAAAGTTCACGATATCAAACTTTACAAATTCAAAAATTAGTAAATCTGCTCCTGCAGTTCTGTAAGAAAAGAATGTTTTTCCATGAGATAAATTCCTTGTTCTAACAACAATTACAGTGCTTGTTACTAAGCATCTCACTTGACCAATGTCAGTCATGCATAAGATGTAGAGAAAAGTTAGATTAAAATCACATACACATGCCCAAATTTGTATCAGTAGTGTCATACCACACTAATATTCAACAAGCCTATGCTATTACAAGAAAATACAGCTGAATATACACAGACATTTCAACTGTTCTCCAATAATGGTCCTCCTCCCCCTTCCAGACAGCTTCCCCCTGGTAAGCTTCTTTGAATTCTTCACCTCCAATCTGCCTGCACCTTCCTCCTCAAACAAAGGCTGAATTGCAGTTGCTAAGTGATTGTGGGTCTCCACCGTCTTTCTGACACTTCCACTTTTAGTGCTTACCAAGAAGTCCAATGTGACCTCCAATAGTTCCTCGAAACATTGCATCCATTCCAAAACCTGTCGTGTGAATCCATTTCCCACCTCATAATGACAGCCCCATGTGTGCCCATATATCAACGGTTCCAAAGCTACACAAATCCAAATCCATGAACCTTCCTAGTGATTGTCCCATTGTACCTAATTGCAGTGCTCTCACAGAAAGATCCCTAGCCTTTCATGACTAACAGTTTTAACCAATTGCCTGCGATCTTCCAACTTAAGTTTAAGACACTAATTACTTCATTCACTGACTTTGCCCAGTTTCTGTCTTGTTACCATAAGACTCCTTGCTACTCACTGTGGATGCAATGTTCTTTTACACCAGTGTCTCCACATGCCGATGACAATGCCAAGAGGGCTACTATTCCCAGTATCCTAACAAAAGCCATCACATCATTCCTGAATCTTTTGACCAACCACATTCTAGCCATAAAGTTTTATTCCTTTGAATGCCAGATCTACAGATAAGTGCATGAAATTACCATGGACAACTGCATGGAACCATATCACATGAAGCTGTCTGGTGGTGCAAACAGGAATTCGTCCTAAATACTCAGCACACGAAGGAAAATAATGCAGTGTTTAAGATACTGGACTCAAAGTTGGGAGGAACAAAGATCAGATAAATGTCCAGCTATTGAGATGTGTTTAACATGACTTTCTTAAACTTAACAATCCAAATTCTGGTATTGTTTCTTCAAATATGATGGGGCTGATCTTTTATTTATTTATTTATTTATTTATTTTCCTCTCATCTTTATGCTATGCAAACTTGGGCTCTGTCTCTGGTGACCGTATAGTGAATAAGACATTAAAACGTAATCTTTGCTCCTCTCTTCCAGTCAACACCTTCAACCCCTTGTCTGGTTCAAATTCATTGATTTTTATAAAATGGGCTTATGATAATGGGACCTCTGCCCTTGTCTGCAGAATATTTATTACATGTTGTCCTCCTCAGACGTACAAGCTATCTTCCTAGGTATTGTTATACACCTCTCAGATAGACGCATAGAAAAATTTGACAATTCAAGCACACCTCACACCAACAAGGCTTCCAGTTTGATGTATGTAATCTGTTCCACATCAGAAAGCCCCTACCTCAGCCTTTAGACCCATGGGCACCATGAAGTATGAGTTAATCACGTACTCCAGTTACCTCATCAGAACCCTCAGAGATAGCTCATAACTTCCTCATTTAGTCCACAAACAGATTTCTTGCACCATTTTTTCTTGTGGCACAAAATAAATCAGTCACCTTGATGAACCAGTACCAACCGGTATGTCTCTTGTAATCCAATACCTACCAGGCATTTAGAAACTCAGCCTAATCCTTCACCAGGATTTCATTTACCTCCTGACATGCCTAAATATAAGGGATACTCTACTCAAATTTCTACACTCATAACCCAAAACAGTAGCCTGCTACTCTTTGCCCAACTTACAGAATATTCTAGTCCATCTCTGTGCCACCTTGTCAGACTCCTGACTGCAGTTGACTCACAGAAATGTCCTATCCTGTCAAAAGTTAGAGCCACGTGTAAAAGAAGCCATAACATGTACTAGCTTCGTTGCATTTACTGTAGTGTTTCAATTGTGTGTGATAACAATCCCAAACTGTAGCTAATGGCAAACTCGACCACCTAGTTACTGAACATGTTGCACACCTTAGCAGTTACTTTAGAACCCATGACATGTGAATCTCTCTACCACCAATATCACCCAGGTCCTTTGGGAACTCTTCCTCTAGCACATTCTCCATTCTCACAATTCCTTGTGCCAAAACTTCTTTGCTCTTAACATTATCTCTCTCATCTTTATTCACTCCAGACCATGTATTCTCTTTTGCCAACATTCTCTTTCTGTTACTCCTTTTTGCCCCATCTGCCAGTTCTGTGATTGTTACCGTGTACTATCCTGATCATCCTACTGTCAGTGACAGCATCCTGTCTCTCATCTTATGCCTCACATTACTTCCCCACACCATTCTTTCCCTGCACACTCAAAGCCTTCCCATATGTCATTGTTCTTTCAACAAGAGAATAGCATGTGCTCCGAAGCTAGTGAAATTTTGTGTGCTGTTAGCTGTGTCTGTGGCCTATATGTCAATCAGATGAATTTGAGTTGCTGCCTATCTTCATTTTTGTTTCTTAATAATATTTTGTGTAAAGTAAGTAATTTTTCTGTTATTGCAGGCCGGTTACAATGATGAGGAAATGCACAGACAAGCAAAGACAATTCTGTTGGAAATGGGTCATTTTTTCCAGGTTCAAGTAAGTTGACTTGTATTTATAAATACTTTGAAGTAACAGTGTAATAATTGAATTATATACATTTGCTAGTGTACACACATTGGCCAAAAATACCAACTTTTTTGTTTTGCAGGATGACTTCTTGGATTGCTTTGGTGATCCAGAAATAACAGGAAAAGTTGGAAGCGACATTGCTGATGGGAAATGCTCCTGGTTAGCTGTCGTTGCATTACAACGAGCAACCCCAGAGCAGAGAGCATTTTTTGAGGTATATACGTTTACTGTTATACTAGCTTAGTGCCAGCTGCTTCACTCACATAGACAGTATGGCTAGCAGATATTTTATTTGCTTTTGTTTAATCAAATTTTATGTTGTTCACGAATTGCAACATCTTCTAACATTTCCACGCAAAATGCAACTCTAGTAGCTGGAGTCCAAAGTCTTTGTTAATCATGCCCCTTGTATTCTTGTGCAGATATTTACGTAGCAGTTTTCATCCCCTAACAAATGTTTCTTTACGAAGTGTGATTGGAAAGTTTTAACAATGTATCCACTACTGCTTACTGGTTTGGCGGGCAGGTACACGGAGGATGGGGAGTGAGTCATTGCCTTGTCCTTGAACGTCCTCTGACAGGAAACCGCAGTTCCTTTATTCAGTTTTTTGTGGCAGCTGGTTGAGTGCGGGTCTGTTAGAGCTTGTTTCCGGATTCTCTCTGCATGAAAATGGACGTAAAAACGTCCAAGATGCTACTCCAGGTGGCTGTAAAATGAATGTGCACAGCGCAAAATAATAAATGCTAAAATGAAGATTTGGCCCTGTCTGGCTACCCCCTGAAGCAGATCTTAGGATCTCTTAGTTCTATAAATTACAATCTAAACATAAATGAATGATGAAGGCAACTGATCCTACTAAATGATAAATGTTGTTCCTGCTTATATATTTATTGTAGATTGAAAAAAAAACCATTATATCACAAAGTTTACATTTCCTAAGTAAAATTACTGACAGTTACCCAACTCTGCCCCTTATTATGACTGCACAGTCTAATATAAATAATGCAAAATAATTTAAATCGTCTACGTACCGAACACTAGAAGATACCACTTTAAAAGATGATCTACGGTGGAGTGGAACCTCAGTGGAAATAAACTAACATGATCACAGCTGTTTAGCTTTTATAGCCCACAAAGTTTACATTTCCTAAGTAAAATTACTGACAGTTACCCAACTCTGCCCCTTATTATGACTGCACAGTCTAATATAAATAATGCAAAATAACTTAAATCGTCTACGTACCGAACACTAGAAGATACCACTTTAAAAGATGATCTACGGTGGAGTGGAACCTCAGTGGAAACAAACTAACATGATCACAGCTGTTTAGCTTTTATAGCCCTAATAAGCTGAAGCAATTTGCGACGTCACCGTATGTACTGCATCTGGTGCATCGAAGTGATGGTTCTCGTACTCGTTTGCAACGATGGAAGAACTCCAGCCACAAATAAACTCTTTCAAACACTAGGACAGCAGAAGGCGGTCCTCTGACTAATATGCTCTAATACTGTGTTCTCCTCTCTGTGTTCTACAGACGAGAAATGTGAACTTCCAACCACAAGGATGGAGTTCAGATAACGTCTCAACGTAAGTATAGGCAAAGGAAGTGCTCTCAATTACTGAATGCTGTGTACTCAACGATGACTTGCAACCCGGAGGTGAAGTCCAGAATCGTATAGGTTCGCAACATTACAGTACTAACTGTTCTAACTATAAACTCTCCTGAGAGCAAAGACAGCAAGTCCATCTGATATCGAGCAACCATCACGCACGGGCGCTCAGTGGAAGACCACGTCTCTCCAGCGCTGGCTTCCCAGTAAGACTTGGCTCCTCACCATCGTAATTCTGAAAACTAATCATATTCCCGAAACCATGGAATATTCTCCCTCTCTACAGATTCTTCCAAATGCTGACCAACCATATTTTAGACTTTTGTCGTCCAGCGCAGAAAGTTTGCGAGAAAAAACCTATACTCGTTCAATGGTATGCTTCCGAGTAAAAATCCTTGTAAATAACCCAACCTGTGTGGTTTCCGAAGTGCCTCTTCTTCGTTCCTCTCACCTGTGTCCAAGATTTTCAGCATTCAGTAGTATTATCCGGTTATCCTTCCAGCCCTACTACAATAGCGGTCGGCCGTCACCCTAATGTGCTCCAGAGATCAGGTGTCACAACGTCCGTCTAGCTACTTCCTGTGTTGAAGCAGGACCAACACCTGTGTGGGCCTTCCATCCAGAGCTTGAGTTCTGCCTCCTGTTTCATTTCCACTGGCGTTCCAACCTCTACTAGTATAGGCAGTCATTCATTACGCCATTTTTATAATAAAGACACTCTGTCACCTTTCACGCAATAAGCGTTAACAATTATTTACAAGACGTACGTGACAATGTCAGTCTCCTTTATATATTCATATATACGATTTTATATATTCATCTAAAAAGAAAGATGATGAAACTTACCAAACAAAAGCGCTGGCAGGTCGATAGACACACAAACAAACACAAACATACACACAAAATTCTAGCTTTCGCAACCAATGGTTGCCTCGTCAGGAAAGAGGGAAGGAGAAGGAAAGACAAAAGGATATGGGTTTTAAGGGAGAGGGTAAGGAGTCATTCCAATCCCGGGAGCGGAAAGACTTACCTTAGGGGGAAAAAAGGACAGGTATACACTCGCACACACACACATATCCATCCACACATACACAGACACAAGCAGACATTTGTAAAGGCAAAGAGTTTGGGCATTTTTTGGGCAGAGATGTCAGTCGGGGCGGATGTACAGAGGCAAAGATGAAGTTGAAAGACAGGTGAGGTATGAGCGGCGGCAAATTGAAATTAGAAATTAGCGGAGATTGAGGCTTGGCGGATAGCGAGAAGAAAGGATATGCTGAAGGGCAAGTTCCCATCTCCGGAGTTCTGACAGGTTGGTGTTAGTGGGAAGTATCCAGATAACCCGGATGGTGTAACACTGTGCCAAGATGTGCTGGCCGTGCACCAAGGCATGTTTAGCCACAGGGTGATCCTCATTACCAACAAACACTGTCTGCCTGTGTCCATTCATGCGAATGGACAGTTTGTTGCTGGTCATTCCCACATAGAACGCTTCACAGTGTAGGCAGGTCAGTTGGTAAATCACGTGGGTGCTTTCACACGTGGCTCTGCCTTTGATCGTGTACACCTTCCGGGTTACAGGACTGGAATAGGTGGTGGTGGGAGGGTGCATGGGACAGGTTTTACACCGGGGGCGGTTACAGGGGTAGGAGCCAGAGGGTAGGGAAGGTGGTTTGGGGATTTCATAGGGATGAACTAAGAGGTTGCGAAGGTTAGGTGGACGGCGGAAAGACACTCTTGGTGGAGTGGGGAGGATTTCATGAAGGATGGATCTCATTTCAGGGCAGGATTTGAGGAAGTCGTATCCCTGCTGGAGAGCCACATTCAGAATCTGATCCAGTCCCGGAAAGTATCCTGTCACAAGTGGGGCACTTTTGGGGTTCTTCTGTGGAAGGTTCCGGGTTTGAGGAGATGAGGATGTGGCTCTGGTTATTTGCTTCTGTACCAGGTCGGGAGGGTAGTTACGGGATGCAAAAGCTGTTTTCAGGTTGTTGGTGTAATGGTTCAAGGATTCCGGACTGGAGCAGATTCGTTTGCCACGAAGACCTAGGCTGTAGGGAAGGGACCGTTTGATGTGGAATGGGTGGCAGCTGCCATCCTCCCCACTCCACCAAGAGTGTCTTTCCGCCGTCCACCTAACCTTCGCAACCTCTTAGTTCATCCCTATGAAATCCCCAAACCACCTTCCCTACCCTCTGGCTCCTACCCCTGTAACCGCCCCCGGTGTAAAACCTGTCCCATGCACCCTCCCACCACCACCTATTCCAGTCCTGTAACCCGGAAGGTGTACACGATCAAAGGCAGAGCCACGTGTGAAAGCACCCACGTGATTTACCAACTGACCTGCCTACACTGTGAAGCGTTCTATGTGGGAATGACCAGCAACAAACTGTCCACTCGCATGAATGGACACAGGCAGACAGTGTTTGTTGGTAATGAGGATCACCCTGTGGCTAAACATGCCTTGGTGCACGGCCAGCACATCTTGGCACAGTGTTACACCGTCCGGGTTATCTGGATACTTCCCACTAACACCAACCTGTCAGAACTCCGGAGATGGGAACTTGCCCTTCAGCATATCCTTTCTTCTCGCTATCCGCCAGGCCTCAATCTCCGCTAATTTCTAATTTCAATTTGCCGCCGCTCATACCTCACCTGTCTTTCAACTTCATCTTTGCCTCTGTACATCCGCCCCGACTGACATCTCTGCCCAAAAAATGCCCAAACTCTTTGCCTTTACAAATGTCTGCTTGTGTCTGTGTATGTGTGGATGGATATGTGTGTGTGTGCGAGTGTATACCTGTCCTTTTTTCCCCCTAAGGTAAGTCTTTCCGCTCCCGGGATTGGAATGACTCCTTACCCTCTCCCTTAAAACCCATATCCTTTTGTCTTTCCTTCTCCTTCCCTCTTTCCTGACGAGGCAACCATTGGTTGCGAAAGCTAGAATTTTGTGTGTATGTTTGTGTTTGTTTGTGTGTCTATCGACCTGCCAGCGCTTTTGTTTGGTAAGTTTCATCATCTTTCTTTTTAGATATATTTTTCCCACGTGGAATGTTTCCCTCTATTATATTTTATATATTCATATATACGATGTACAACCTATCACATGATACCTAATTGTGTTTGTAGATCACAGCAAAGTATGTGGATGAGTTCTTGTAAGGTCCAAAATTATAGCCACCTTACAAACGGAGCAACAAGTTTGTGTGAAATTTTATTTTAAAACCAGGAAATCAGCTTCTGAGACTTACAAACTATTAAAATGAACTACAGTCCAGCCATCCTTCCACCTCAAAAACAAATGAAAATGTTGTGAAAGTTCACGACATAGTGCGCTCTGGTCATAGACTTACAATTAGGGAGATTGCTGATGAACTTAATTTAAGTTTCTATGCAGTTCAGTCAATTTTAACTGAAGATATGAACAAGCATTGAGTGTTCACAAAATTCATTCCAAAGGTGTTGTCAAGTGACCAGAGGCAATACCGACTTGAAGTGTCAAGAACTGATTAATCGGACTAAAAATGACTCAGATTTGTTAAATAGTGTAATTACAGGTGATGAATCATGGGGGTATGGATATGATCCTGAAACCAAAGTGCAGTCTACGCAGTGGAAGACTCTAGGTTCACCACGATCGAAAAGAGTACGGTGAAGTTGGTCAAAGATGAAGACAATGTTGGTGATTTTTTTTTTTTTTTTCGATTCTACCAGTATTGTGCAAAATGAATTTACACCTGGAGGACAGACAATTAACTACGAATACTACAAATATGTCCTTGAGCGTTTGTGCGAAAAGGTGCGGAAGAAAATGCCTGCATTATGGAAAGACAGAAGTTGGGTGCTACACCATGACAGTGCTCTGGCTCATTGTGCCTTCTCCATCTTTGAATTTTTGACCAAATTTAAAATTCGTGTGCTTCCACAACCCCCATATTCCCCTGATTTGGCCCCTGCAGACTTCTACCTGTTTCCTAAACTGAAATTTTCACTGAAAGGGAAGCGATTTGACTCGATTGAAGACATCCAGGCAAATACGGAGTGCGTCCTTAACACACTTCAGAAAAAAATATCCAAGGATGTTTCCAAAAGTCGAAATACTGTTGGAGTCGGTGTGTTCAGTCACAAGGGGACTATTTTGAAGGAGATGTATCACAGTAGCATATAAGTACCACCATTATACGATTACAAGCCCTTTCTTAAAACTTCCCCATCACACCTCATACACCTAATCTAGAAGTAAGACACCAATTTTCATAAATTTACCTTTATAATTTCTTTAATGTAATGACATATTTTCTTAAAAATTTTCATCCTCTATTGCACTCTCTTAGAGGTTGAAGTTCCAGAAACATTCAAATATGTATTTTTTTTAATTTCTGATTGAGAAGTCAAATACCAGTTGTCTTAAATGTGGCCTTAAAAATCCTTTAGTAGTTCTTCAGGAATTATTTATTTTGAAAACACTTTCGCCCACTGGTTTACTCCCTCAGTGATTGAATTCCCAAACCTGCTGCCCACATCTCGTGGTCGTGCGGTAGCGTTCTCGCTTCCCACGCCCGGGTTCCCGGGTTCGATTCCCGGCGGGGTCAGGGATTTTCTCTGCCTCGTGATGGCTGGGTGTTGTGTGCTGTCCTTAGGTTAGTTAGGTTTAAGTAGTTCTAAGTTCTAGGGGACTTATGACCACAGCAGTTGAGTCCCATAGTGCTCAGAGCCATTTGAACCATTTTGAACCCAAACCTGCTGAAACACATATTTTTTTTATTTTCTGACTGAGATACCAAAATTCCAGTTTTTGTAGTTCTATCTTCAAAATTCCCTTTGTAGTGACATACTTTTGAAAAGGCTTTCATCCCTTTTTTTCACCCCTTAGGAATGGGATTTTTGGACAATCTCTTCTTAAACGATGCCTACAGTATAAGATCCATACCCTGTCCAACCTTCAAGTTTCTGTCCTTAGCAGTTTGGGCTGGGCAGTGATGAGTCAGTCAGTCAGTCTGTCAGTCAGGACTTGCCTTTTATATATAGAGATTAAATTATTCATACTGAAACAGATATTAATTAGTGACACTTAAATTATACATAGACAGATGATAAGCAACAGCTCTGAATGTAAATTGTTGGTAGAGATATTAAATTGCTGAAGACATAGCTTGTTAAGCTTTAAGACTGTTCACTTACCTATAAGCCAAAGGATTCCGAAAACTAATAAATTTTGTTTCCGTGTGACACTGTACATAAAGAAAGACAATTGTTGACTCCAAGTGCCTTGTGTTGATAACAGCTGCTCTGCAAGTGCTTCTATATTTTATTTGACTTTCATTCATTTGTATCTCCGTTGTATTTTCATTTTCACTTTTATGTTTGGAGTGTTCAGATATGGTTTATTTGTGATTACACTTTATTTTTATATTCAACTATACTGAAGATCTGGTAGATCCAAGTAATTTTACTGTCACTGTTCCTTTGTAGGAATGTTATGCCTCCAAAGACCCTGAAAAAGTAGCTGCTGTCAAGGAACTATATGAGCAACTAGGAATACCAACAACCTATGCTATTTATGAAGAAGAGAGCTATAACATTATCAGCACACACATTCAACAAATGTCACGCGGACTGCCTCACCAGTTATTCTTCAAGTTCATGGAGAAAATATATAGGCGGGAATGTTAAAATAATCATTGTAAATGTATAGTTGAAATAAGCCTTTGAGCACAATAATGAGAAACAATGTGATTGTAAGAGCTATGTACAGTAGCTTTTCTTTTGCCTCACTCTCAGATATAAGATAATACTATAATGCTGGTATCTAAATTTATAAGTCATTAGAACTTAAATATAACTGCAGTAAGCTAACAATCTTAACGTTGGGCACCCTGCAAACAACTTTTGTTGTTCAGTTTTAAAAAAATTTGGAGAATCGTGTTCCAGCAAGAGACTGCATCCGTTGTTCCTATTTCACTGTTTCACATTTTGTGTAATAAAGTACTAAGAGTGAGTATCTGGTACATTCAGAACTGTAAAGTATTTATCTTGCCCCTTTATTGTACAACTGTAAGTGCTTGGATTTAATTAGTAATGAAATTAACGAATATTTAAACATTGCATGAGAGCAAAGACTGGATGTTTTTCTGAAAATTACGATTGCCTTGCTAACATACAGAAACATAAGTCAAACTCTTGTGTTGTGTGTGAGTTTTTGAGTTTCCAAAACAGCTGCTAAATTTATAATTGTAAATATGTTTTATAACAAAGTTCTTGTTATGGCTGTGTCAACAAGATGCACATGAAACATGACTATTGTTTGGGCTAAAATGTCTGGAGTTTAGGAAGTAATTCAGATGCAGCCAATTCCAGAGTCAGATTTTGTTTCCTAATGGTATTCCAGTGATGAACGCTAGATTGATATGAATTTTGTTTCAGTTGTTTCATTTTCTCTGTTCTATTGAGTTCCGTGGTCCTGAAAATTCACACAGGTGCAGGTGATTGCTGGAACAGCTTGTTTCAAAGTTTGACTTAATTATTTCTGTTTTGAAATACCGTGTGTGTGTTCTTTCTTAGGTGAATGGTTCAGCTAAATGGACTGGAGCCATTTAACAAGTGAGAATGTTTATAGCCAATGAAGAAATACAACAGTATTTTTGTAGTAAATGTGCTGTAGGTTCTTGCGTGTTTTGTACTTGTAAATAAAATTTTGTAATAAAAACTGTGTTTATAGAAAATATTTTTTTGGCATAAATATTTGAGAAAAATAACTGCACAAACATAGTTCTTAATTAAGTGCATTGTGGTGTAGATATGGACCTTGTATGTGTACTGTTGTACTGGAATCTTGAAAGAACTACACAGAATAATTTGCCTTAGTCGATCAACTTGTACAGTTGCGTCATGCCAGTAACTAACGGACACCTGAAATTTATGCCTGTTTCCTCATACCAAATGCATGCTTTCTTACTGAGAACACCATGTTCCTCTTCACCATTATTGCACATAAAATGCACATCTCAAAAGTGTCGGTTTATTGCTTCTCTGCAGTGGTAAGATTGTACAATTAGCCAAAATTCTTCAGATGGTGGTTGGTTTCTGTATGTATAACAGTAAATTAAAATACGTGCAAAAATAAACATTCTAGCCACATATGAATTCCAGTCAATGATGGGATTGAAATATTCACTGAACTAGGTGGCATGTATTCATCTTCAAGAATGAGTGAAGGAAAGTGCAGCAGTGGTGTCATGCATTTAGGAAAGGCTGGATCAATGTACAGCACACTGAGGATAACAGGATAGGACAAGTGAAATCTATTCAGTGAAAATAAGAAGCAGATACCTCTTTTGTGTCTGTGTGTTTGAAGTGGAATTTATAATCTGAAATATTGTTGGTTTAATGAGGACTGTTACCTTTACCAGCCATGAAGATTTGCATTTTCTAATCATTCCAGAGAAATACTGAGATGATTTCTAATAATATGCCATGCACCTTCCAAATGGACAGACTCTTATCAACAACTTGAAATTAACCTCTTACCCAGATACATTATTTTTAGATATATTTCATTATAATTCACAATATTAGAGAAGGAAAGTTGCTACACTCCATATAGTGGAGATGCCGAGTTGTGATAGGCACAACAAAAAGATTCACACAATTATAGCTTTTGGCCATTAAGGCCTTTGTCAACAATACACACACACACACACACACACACACACACACACACACACACACACACACACACGCACGCAAGCAAGCAAACACAACTTGCACACACGTCTGCTCTCAGATAACTGAAACCACACTGCCTCAGTTTGGTTTCAATTATCTGAGACTGCAGACGTGTGGAAGTTGCGTTTGCTTGTGTGTGTGTGTGTGTGTGTGTGTGTGTGTGTGTTGCTAACAAAGGCCTTAGTGGCCGAAAGCTATAATTGTGTGGATCTTTTTGTTGCACCTATTGCGACTTAGCATCTCCAGTATATGGTGAATAGCAACTTTCCTTCTCTAACATTGCTACATTCCATCCTGGATTTTCCATTGATTCATTATAATTCACCTTATTTAAGTATTATTCACTCAGTACTGCCAAATACAAAATAAAATAAGCCTTGCTGACAAGTTGATAAATCACGACTGTGTTTTGAAACATGCCTGTCGCCCTACTCGGACACACACCACCATGATTCCAATATAACACTAATTTATTTCTCCCTAAAGGAATGTATGTCATGGTGTAGGTAATGCAGATCAAGTCATAGATAATCAATAATGTAAGTGTGTGTATAATTATGAGCATCAACCCGAAACATCCTCCCAACACTGGTCAGCTTCTAGAGGGATAACCAGTTGAACAGGATGCAAGGTTATGGACTCTTCTGAAGCTCAGGGGTTTGCATTTGTACCTTTCCATCTCTTTCCTCACAAAGATCTGTGTGGACAAACATCCTCCTATGTAGAATAATAACACAACCCAGCTGGAGTCTTACTGAATCTGTTCTTGATTAATGAGCTACATGGAAGTTATTAAGCAGGATTAGGTACTCTTCTTCCACCTGTTTCAGAAGTGTTTTATCACCTACTGATGTTGGTGAAACTCCTTCAACAAATTCCTCCTGGTGATTCAGGACCTGTAGGCAGTGTTGTGACTCGATCACCTCCAAGTAAAGGTGCTTGCATCAGTGGCTGATTCCTCTCCCCTCGTGTAATTGGTCTTGAATTTATTGCTGCTTCTATGCTAAGAGACCTTCTCCATCCAGCTGCAACTGTTCTAAAACCTTCCCTGGGTAGCATTTGACAGATCCTAAGACCTATTCTCACCAATGCGCATCTGGAGCAATGAATTTCTATGCGGTAGCTTGCTGTGTTAGATAGTTGTGCCTCATTTGCCATGAGAGCCTGCTAGAGCTCCAGCTCTTTGTGCATGGAATGGAAGGTGGTAGTGCTGTCAGCATAAAAAGCTGTCAGCTGACATTTCTGAGCATAGTTCCAGGTACAAAGCACATGTGTATAGAGCACTATGTGCCTTCTTCCTCATATGTCCAAACTCGAGTTATAAAGGCCAGAAAATTTGGTCCCTTTGACGTAAAATGATTTCAATGGTGCGACTTGTTCAGCTGGTAATAGAGCCTCTGTTGAGCAAAGTGAGCCTCCATTATGTTGGAAGGCAGGAATCAGTTTAGAAGATTTTTAATTGCCTGTCAAGCTTTAAGAATCCAGAATTCTGTTCTTCGTTTAGGTAACACTATGTTCAGCCCAAAATGTTACATACAAATGTGAGTCTGCTGGGTCAATAAGTGGGTGAAATGATGCAGTACTTTGAGGAGAAATGTGGGGTGGTGGTGGTGGTGGTGGTGGTGGTGGTGGTGGTAATTCCATGAACCACAGACGGCCACCAAAACGAATAAGACCATTATTCAAAAGTGGGTTGAAATGGATTTTTGTGGCAGAGGCAAGTTGTTGCGCAGAGCATGCAGTTCAACCATGAAATGTTTTTGTTGAACAACCTGAATCCAGTTAGTATGTGCTTCATGGAAGGCTGATACTGTCAGTTCTTTAGGTGTCCTGTTTAGTTAACTGTATTGTTTTTACCGTGATGACTTGGTCTCTTAATCTCTTTTCTGATAATGAATTGTCTTTTATCTGTGTGAATCGTGGCCACTGTGTTCAGTTCTTTGTTAACCAAGCAGGCCCATGCAAGAATATACTAGCATAGTAAAGTTTGCCGCAGTTGTGCTTCTGAAGAGTAGATGTGATGAATTTTCCTCATCCAGGTAGTGTCTTCACTAAGATGGATTCGTTAGTCTTTGTGTTTCCAAAACATAAGGTGTTCCACTGATTACATTCATGTTGTATCCTTCCTAAGGCTTGATGCATACAGATGAGAAACAGCCACACGTGCTCGTAGCGAGATCACAGCATCAAAACTATTCCACTGCACACACGGCAACATCGCAGCGATAATCGCGCAACAGGGAGTGAAATTTCAAGTCATCCGACTTGCGTTAAAAAAAATTGTTTTATGTAGATAAGCAAAACTACATCCATATCTGTATTTAGTTTCTCAATAAAACTTTTACTTTTCATGTAAAAAATAAAAACCACTCCTTTAGAATTGCGTATGTTCTCTGCTACAGAGTCTTTCTCAGTCGATTTTGAGAAAACTATTTGGTAAAACATAATGACTTTTTCGTATGTTATAACCAGAAATCTCAGCTTGACAATGAACTGGTTTTCTTTTCATTATTTCTCATAACTATTGTGATACTTAAAAGTACAACACCGCACATATTTTGAAAAGTTTGCAGTGAAAAATGTAGTCGCTGGCCAGTTTGCGTTTGGGGCATTTTACGGCATATAATGCTGCATAAGAAATATAGCTTACATACCCAAATTGTTTTTAATGCTGGGAGGAAAGCCGTACCTGTTTCCAGTCTCAAGTCTTGTGACCGCAACGAATTACCACGCGCCATACTCGACGCTATGACTGCACGCAGCACTATTCCCCAGCAGTACTAACTACGAGGGCAGTTCAATAAATAATGCAACACATTTTTTTTCTAGGCCAATTTTGGTTGAAAAAACCGGAAATTTCTTGTGGAATATTTTCAAACATTCCCGCTTCGTCTCGTATAGTTTCATTGACTTCCGACAGGTGGCAGCGCTGTACGGAGCTGTTAAAATGGCGTCTGTAACGGATGTGCGTTGCAAACAACGGGCAGTGATCGAGTTTCTTTTGGCGGAAAACCAGGGCATCTCAGATATTCATAGGCGCTTGCAGAATGTCTACGGTGATCTGGCAGTGGACAAAAGCACGGTGAGTCGTTGGGCAAAGCGTGTGTCATCATCGCCGCAAGGTCAAGCAAGACTGTCTGATCTCCTGCGTGCGGGCCAGCCGTGCACAGCTGTGACTCCTGCAATGGCGGAGCGTGCGAACACACTCGTTCGAGATGATCGACGGATCACCATCAAACAACTCAGTGCTCAACTTGACATCTCTGTTGGTAGTGCTGTCACAATTGTTCACCAGTTGGGATATTCAAAGGTTTGTTCCCGCTGGGTCCCTCGTTGTCTAACCGAACACCATAAAGAGCAAAGGAGAACTATCTGTGCGGAATTGCTTGCTCGTCATGTGGCTGAGGGTGACAATTTCTTGTCAAAGATTGTTACAGGCGATGAAACATGGGTTCATCACTTCGAACCTGAAACAAAACGGCAATCAATGGAGTGGCGCCACACCCACTCCCCTACCAAGAAAAAGTTTAAAGCCATACCCTCAGCCGGTAAAGTCATGGTTACAGTCTTGTGGGACGTTGAAGGGGTTATTCTGTTCGATGCCCTTCCCCATGGTCAAACGATCAACTCTGAAGTGTATTGTGCTACTCTTCAGAAATTGAAGAAACGACTTCAGTGTGTTCGTAGGCACAAAAATCTGAACGAACTTCTCCTTCTTCATGACAACACAAGACCTCACACAAGTCTTCGCACCCGAGAGGAGCTCACAAAACTTCAGTGGACTGTTCTTCCTCATGCACCCTACAGCCCCGATCTCGCACCGTCGGATTTCCATATGTTTGGCCCAACGAAGGACGCAATCCGTGGGAGGCACTACGCGGATGATGAAGAAGTTATTGATGCAGTACGACGTTGGCTCCGACATCGACCAGTGGAATGGTACCGTGCAGGCATACAGGCCCTCATTTCAAGGTGGCGTAAGGCCGTAGCATTGAATGGAGATTACGTTGAAAAATAGTGTTGTGTAGCTAAAAGATTGGGGAATAACCTGGTGTATTTCAATGCTGAATAAAACAACCCCTGTTTCAGAAAAAAAAAAATGTGTTGCATTACTTATTGAACTGCCCTCGTAGATTGGGAGCCAACCAATATGGACGTATGCAGAAGAAAGCAGGCAATGTTTGCTTATTTTGTTTACAAATACATCAAGCAACGCAACAGGAGGTTTTGGGTTCACATCTACATCTACATTTATACTCCGCAAGCCACCCAACGGTGTGCGGCAGAGGGCACTTTACGCGCCACTGTCATTACCTCCCTTCCTTGTTTCAGTCGCTTATGGTTTGCGGGAAGAACGACTGTCGGAAACCTCGGTGTGCGCTCGAATCTCTCTAATTTTACATTTGTGATCTCCTCGGGAGGTATAAGTAGGGGGAATCAATATATTTGATACCTCATCCAGAATCGCACCCTCTCGAAACCTGGACAGCAAGCTACACCACGATGCAGAGCGCCTCTCTTGCAGAGTCTTCCACTTGAGTTTGCTAAACATCTCCGTAACGCTGTCACACTTACCAAATAACCCTGTGACGAAATGTGCCGCTCTTCTTTGGATCTTCTCTGTCTCCTCCGTCAACCTGATCTGGTACGGATCCCACACTGATGAGCAATACTCAAGTATAGGTCGAACGAGTGTTCTGTAAGCCACCTCCTTTGTTGATGGACTACATTTTCTAAGGACTCTCCCAATGAATCTCAACCTGGCAACCGCCTTACCAACAATTAATTTTATATGATCATTCCACTTCAAATCGTTCCGTACGCATACTCCCAGATATTTTACAGAAGTAACTGTTACCACTGTTTGTTCCGCTATCATGTAATCATCAAATAAAGGATCCTTCTTTCTATGTATTCGCAATACATTACATTTGTCTATGTTAAGGGTCAGATGCCACTCGCTGCACCAAGTGCCTATCCGCTGCAGATTTTCCTGCATTTCACTGCAATTTTCTAATGCTGCAGCTTCTCTCTATACTACAGCATCATCCGCGAAAAGCCGCATGGAACTTCCGACGCTGTCTACTAGGTCATTTATATATATTGTGAAAAGCAATGGTCCCGTAACACTCCCCTGAGGCACGCCAGAGGTTACTTTAACGTCTGTAGACATCTCTCCATTGAGAACAACATGCTGTGTTCTGTTTGCTAAAAACTCTTCAATCCAGCCACACTGCTGGTCTGATATTCCGTAGGCTCTTACTTTGTTTATCAGGCGCAGGGTGGAACTGTATCAAACGCCTTCCAGAAATCAAGGAAAATGGCATCTACCTGGGAGCCTGTATCCAATATTTTCTGGGTCTCATGAACAAATAAAGCAAGTTGGGTCTCACACGATTAATTTTTCGGAACCCATGTTGATTCCTACAGAGTGGAGTCTGGGTTTCCAGAAATGGCATGATACGCGAGCAAAAAACATGTTCTAAAATTCTACAACAGATTGATGTCTGAGGTATAGGTCTATAGTTTTGCGCATCTGCTTGACGACCCTTCTTGAAAACTGGAATTACCTGTGCTCTTTTCCAATCATTTGGAACATTCCGTTCCTCCAGAGACTTGCGGTACACGGCTGTTAGAAGGGGGCAAGTTCTTTCGTGAACTCTGTGTAGAATCGAATTGGTATCCCGTCAGGTCCAGTGGACTTTCCTCTTTTGAGTGATACCAGTTGCTTTTCTATTCCTTGGGCACTTATTTCGATGTCAGCCCTTGTTTTTAATTATTTTCGAATGACTGTACAGTCGTTTGATGAATTAACAGTGAAACTGCAGTCATTCATAAAAAGCATGACTCTGCGATGAGGCTTTCAGTTTCACCTCAAGAAATGTTGGCCTTGACTTTGAGGTAAGCAGAAAGTATATAAGTATTCACACCATGTTAATTATTTTAATCAAAAGCTAAAATATAGTGAAATGGATTATAACTGTAAATGGTATTCTTATATCAACGATATTGTTATTGTATTACTGTATATGGGATATTACTAATGTATTTTGATATAAAGCATCATAACTAACATCAGTAGATTAGGAGTACCAGTAGTCGAAATATTTTGCATAAATAGTTGTAAAGTAACTTTCTGGCAGGTTAAAACTGTGTGCCGGACCGAGACTTGAACTCGGGACCTTTGGCCTTTCTGGTTGGAGACGAAGTACTGGCAGAAGTAAAGCTGTGAGAACGGGGTGTGAGTCGTGATTAGGTAGCTCAGTTGCTAGAGCACTTGCCTGCGAAAGGCAGAAGGTCTCGAGTTCGAGTTTCGGTCCAGCACACAGTTTTAATCTGCCAGAAAGTTTCATATCAGCGCACACTCTGCTGCGGAATGGAAATCTCATTCCAGTTGTAAAGTAATTAACAATGTTGTGCAGAAACTTCAGTGCAATACAAGAATACGTTAAGTGCAGTCGAACAACACACATCCATCTCAAAACAAAATATTTATTCGAAAAATAATTACAAACACACATAGAAATACTGTTCTTTTCTATACTTGTTGAGTATGGATATCAAAAATTTCTACAGAATCCTCACTTCCTGTTGTCACATATATGCTGCTGTAGGACGAAGGGCTAGCCGTGGTGTTGCTGGGAACTGGCATGTGCGTGAGTCCGGATAGGCGAACCATGAGACAACACACTCGCTTGATTGTTGCAGTGTGCAGAACGATCTTTAGATTGCCTTTATTTAGGACATTGCGGAGCACTAAATTTGAAAGTTTCAGCCATGTTTCTGAACTTTTGCAATAAATTCATCACCTCACATCTAAAACTCCAATTTAACGTCAAATGGCAACGCTTTAACTGCAGAAACCAGTGACTCAAAACATAATTTGTCCTCATCCAGTGCTCTGGGTGAATCTAACGGTACTGGAATATTCATGAATTTTAATGAAGAATCTTCAATTATTCTGCGTCGTTTGGAAGCAGGTGCATTATCCAAATTTTTCAAAGGCTCACTCTGTGCAGGTGATGGTGTTTCTGCTGTCAATTCATCCGCAGTTTCACTACCAGCCACCCTATCATCATTGACACTAGTTTGCATGGGACCTGGATCTAATGTGGTCGTAAGGAATGACGGTTGATGGGCGTATATATACCTTAAAGACGAAATCCTCCTTGCCCTGGTTTTGTGTTTCCTTTCACATTTAATGAAGGAATCTTTAATACCATTCCACCTTTTCATGAATTTTGAACCTGTAACAAAACACAAACTTCTGTGTAATGGGGTGCTACTAAACACACAGTATTATTATTATTATTATTATTACTATTATTAAGTTAATACTGATCTTTTGCAAATATCTGGGTATGGCTGCAATCTAATTGACCTACATTATCAATATAGAATCGGTCACACAACACTGTGTACAATAGTAAGGAAAGTTTGCAAAGCTATGTGGGAAGTTTTGCGTGAAGAGTGTACACCAAAATTTACAGATGAAAGGTGACTGAAAAATGCCAAGAGATTTGAAAAGCATGCAGACTTCCCGAACAGCTTAGATGGTAAGCATGTGAGAATAGTTAAACCAGATTTCAGTGGTTCTCAGTTCTACAACTATAAGAAATTCCATTCTGTATTTCTGTTCATAGTTTCAGATGCAAACTATTTGCTCAACTATGTTGAAGTTGGATCTCGTGGTAGATAATCGGATAGTAATATCTTCGAAAACTCTAAGCTGTATAAACTACTAGAAAGTGGCCAAGCAAGCCCACCAAATGGACAACCTCTATCAGGAACTACAGAACTTTCTGTGCCCTTTACGTTATTGGGGGATGAAGCGTTTTCTCGTTCTAATTTCGTCATGAGACTGTACATTGGAACTTTCCTCTCCTACAAGAAATGTATCTAACTACTGTTTAAGTCGTGCTTGGAGATATGTGGAGTGCGCATTTGGTATTCTGTCGTCCACATATCTCTGAGCACGATGAGTGAATATTTCACAGATCTATCAACGTTAAGCTGAACTTCACCGTTAGCATCATCAAATGTTGCTGTGTCCTTCACAACTGCCGTCGTTCCAGAGATGGCTTTAACTTTGAAAATACTTTAAGTATACAGGGCCTATGTGATCTGGCCAATGAAGTCCCAACGACCCAAGTAGGAAGTTCACTTAATTCTAGAAGAAATGTTTTCGCTGATTACTTCATAAACAATACTGGAAAAGTACCATGGCAAGACGAATGTGTTTAAATCTGGTCGGTATCAATCATAGTGAACAGTGAAGCAAGACGATTTCATTTATGTCACTATTGAAATGTGTGCAATTATGTAGTTTGTGGCAGCAATACAATAAAGCTGAAGTAACAAAATTTATTTTAAACTTTCATTATTAACTGGAGATTTGTTTATTGAGTTGATGGGCTCTCGCCAGGGAGCAGTGTTGCCAATTTAGCGACTTTGTCGCTAGAAATGGCGACTTTTGCCTTCGTCTTAGCGACAAAAAAAAACTTTTTAGCGAAAAAAATTATTTAGCAACTTATCTGGCGACTTTTGTAGTACTGACGACTTTTGAAGTACAAATCAAAACTATTTTGGGCCAGTATTTTCATTAAGAAAACTAAGATTTTAGCTGTAGAATGGGTCCTACCACTCACTGACTCTGTTCTAGATTTACTAAGCTAAATTAAGTTCTTAGCAGATCATGTAGCATTATTCAGCATATAGTAAATCTGAATATGGGAATTGCCTACAGAGTAAGAAAACCATGACTATAGAACAATTCATTATTCATTACCCACTAGCCTGTTATCGTCGATAGCGTATCGATCTATAATTCTTCAACTTTTGAACTGACAAAAAACGTACGTAATATTAAGTATAATAAAATACATTTCTGTCCAGCAACCTCTAATTTTTCGAAATGTTAAGTCGCAGTCAAATTATTACCACATGCACAGTGGTAACGCAAGAAGAATTCGGTGGGGGTATCTCAGACATTATTACGTTTTAAACAATGAACAATAGGACTGATATCGAGTTACCGAGTGAGTAGATTGTTTCATGACCTCTAGTTCACCTGAGTTTTAATGTATTTTCAGTGAGTATAAATTGGTGAAACTTATGTTGTGGTGGCTTACATAATGGATTTACCGCGGAAGAAGAAGCAGTACGCTCAAAAATATCGGGATGTGTGGGAAGCAGAACCTGAATTCAATGGGTAGCTGAAACCAGTCATTGGAGACTTATCCAAGGCAAGATGTCAAGTATGTGCAACAGAGTTTTATGCTAAATTGTGTGATATTAGAAAGCATTCGAAAACTATTAAGCATAAAAAAGAATTGATTTAAAAAAAAACACAAACCACCTTACCTGTGAAAATTCTTCCGAAAACTGCAGTTAGAATAGTAAGCAGAGCGGAAGGCGGCCTTTCTTTATTTATTGCTGAACATTGTTCTATTGTAGCTGTAGATCATTTAGGAATACTGTGCAAGAAGGTGTTTTCCGGTAATGAGGGCGCTAGAAACATGCATTACATCGTACAAAGTGCACTCACATTATAACTGAAGTTTTGGCTCCATATTTTGCACAATCATTGGTTGAGAATATGGGTAACCAAAAATACAGTGTACCAATAAATGAATCCACAGATGTATCAATATTTAAAATGCTAGGTATCGTTATACATAACTATAGGGTAAACAATCAAACCATTAGATCAACATTTCTCAAACTCGCTGTAGTACAAACTGCAGATGCAAGAAATCTGGCTGCTGTTCTTGTGAATTCTTTGAAAGATCTCAAACTTCCAATCGCTAATATGGTAGGAATTGGCACAGATAATGCTTCTGCAATGGATGGAATAAGCAATGGGCTTTTCGAATAACTCAAGAGAGAATATGGTTTGAAGCATTTGGTATTGATCCGTTGCATTTGTCACTCTCTTCAGCTTGCAGTTTTGCACGCCTCAGTGGATACCATACCTACAAACATAGTTTCTTGTACGGGAAATCTACAATTGGTTCTCCATTTCACCCAAAAGACAGGAGGATTATAAAAAGGTTTATGAGACAATAAATTGTGGAAAACATCCACTAAAAATTTTGAAGGTCTGTGCGACATGTTGGCTTTCAAGTGAACCAGCAATACGAAGAATTCTGGAGCAGTGGGAAGAACTAAAGCTACATTTTTCACTTGCCATGGTTCAAGACAATTGTTACACTGCTGATCTTTTGTACAAGATGTATTGTGAAGACTCAAATCATCTTTACACGTTTTACCTTAAACATGCTTTAAAAGACGTACAAATAACAATGAAAGCTTTTGAAGGAGAAGACAATGACCCCACTAAATTACTAGTTACACTTGTATTTCTCATGCAGTCACTCGGACAAAACATAGTTTTTCCAACTGTTGATTTGTTGCCGGCCGCGGTGGTCTAGCGGTTCTAGGCGCTCAGTCCGGAACCGCGCGACTGCTACGGTCGCAGGTTCGAATCCTGCCTCGGGCATGGATGTGTGTCATGTCCTTAGGTTAGTTAGGTTTAAGCAGTTCTAAGTTCTAGGGGACTGATGACCTCAGAAGTTAAGTCCCATAGTGCTCAGAACCCTTTGAACCCCCCTTTGATTTGTTGATAACACCAGTTCCAAGCAAATGTATGTACGCAAATCCGAACCTTGGCTTTATGTTTGAACAGAAATTCTCTGAAGAAAATAAAGTTTATTTGAAGAAGAGATGCATTCAGTTTAGTCTGAAACTCATAAAAGAAATTCAACAAAGACTGCCAAGTAACGTTACGATCCTGAAAAAAATGTCAATGCTGAATGTTGAAGAAACACTAAAAGTGAATAAAAATAATGCTGTAGCTGATGTAGCCAAAGAATTGGGTTTTAGTGGCGATTTCATAGACGGTATGCTGCAAGAATGGCATAATATCAACTTCATTAGGTGGAATAACACTACTAACACTGTTCGATTTTGGAGTGAGGTTTTGCAGTATAAAAATTCCGCAGGGGAGAATCCTTTTTCTTTGATTTCACAGCTAGCAATGACTGTTCTATGCCTATCGCATTCAAATGCAGAAGTGGAAAAATATTCAGTTCTATGAACATTATAAAAACTAAACAACCTAAGACAATTAAAGACAATTAATGCTTTGATCATATTGAGAGACCAGCTGAAGAAACAAAATAAAGATTGTGCATCTTTTGACATACCGTCAGACGTATTGGAGCTTATTGGAATGAACAAAAGTTACTCCTTTGCGACCAAACCAGTAGAACTGCAACATCATCTTTCGAGCGACGTTCAACCCTCTACATCAAATACAGTTCTGTCAGAGCATGAAACAGAAGAGTTATTCCATCTTCTGAGTGATGACGATGAATAGCTCACATACCGGTATGTATATATTTTGTAACCTAATTTGCGTTCTTGCTTTCTTTTGTTACAAATGTAGTTGTATATTTCTAGTATATTTGACTACTGTGATTGAAAAAACAATTTATGTGTTGCGTCAATTATGATAACATGTTTAATTAAACATTAGCGTATTTTATATGTATGTTGTTGCAAGCGATGCGTCATTTAATTAAGACAATATAGCAATTATGTATGAGACAATTTTTATTAATATTTTATTAACCTCCCCCCCCCCCCCCCAACTGGCTTATTGCACCATTCACAGCACGAAGTTTTCAGTACACCCCTAGTAAAATCAGTTTTAGCGACTTTCTAGCGGCTTTTGATATTGAATCTAGCGACTCGGGTTTTTTAGAGTTGGCAACACTGCCAGGGAGCGCAAAGCATTTGTTGCTTAACACTATTTCAAGTTCTGAATGCCCACATTCGAGCAAAAGCGCCACCACTAGCACACAAACACAAAATAGTTTAACGATGATACTTCCTTATATCATTTTCCTCCTGATCTGGTTTCGCAGAAAAACCCTCACAAAACTCTTCACACACTTGAAACCAAACGGCTTTCTTCTTAACATGATCGTGATACTCTTTGCGAGAAATATCCCAAGTTTCTGGGTATTTTTTACCTCTTCAATAAACAATTCGACGTTGAAAGCGGTTGCATCCATGGCAGGCTAACTGTAGCTGTTGGTGTGGTTGTGAACACGTGTGTGCTGCCCCATTCACATGCAACGGCTGCTGCTTCGCGACAATCGGCAAGATCGCTGTGACACAGCAGTGGTTGGCGAGCGCAATTCGCTCATCGTAATCTCGCTGCTATTTCGCATCACTACCGCCGAAGTATGCGCCGCTCCATTGTTTCACATGCACTGCTGAAACGCGCGAGAAACTAACGCTGCGATCGGGCGATAATAAATCGATCGTGTGCATCGAGCCTAAGGCTACATTTGAGTTGGTCCATAGTGTTGCACAACTTAAGTCTTAGCTCACAGCCTTAGACAAATCATGAAGTAGCCTTGATCCAAGAAGCTTTGCCAAAAGTTCCAGCCATAGACGAGGTATCCGCTTGATGGGAGTTAGTCTGTTTTCACTGTGTACTAAAAAGGACAGATGTCATAGTGAACACCTGGTACCTCTGTATGTGTAGTGTTTATAACACATTCTGACTGCCATATTGCAATCAGATGGCTTGAGTTTTTGACACCATTGATCAATCATCAGGTGCCACACAACATCGGAGCAATGAGATAAGCACGTGCCTCACTAGTACAGTTCGCTGTGTGCTGGGAGTTAGGTCCTCCTCTTGCTGCTCCGGTGCTGTGTGGCACCCAATGGTGAAGCAATAGTCTCTGAATCGAGTCAAGCAATAAAAAATGTAGCATTCACAGTTGAAGTGGATTTATCAATCTCATCCTTAGTTGTGGTTGTTCTTCAAATCAGACTTTTCCTTCTTCCTCAATGTAGTGAAATGTTGCAAAACCTTGCAGTAAGGCCAGTTCCTTCAGATTCTGAGTTTTTGTTTGGTCCCACATGATCTAAATTACAGAAATGTTGTAGAATATAATCTGTTGGCGTCATTTTCTCTAAACTGATGTAGTTTCTCATCACAAGGTGATTGACTTACTCCTGCTAAGAATCCAACCTAGAGCAGAAGGTACCAGAACACTGGATGATGATAGTTGAACTGGAGGGGAATCTTTAATGATTTTCCAATAATAATCTGCTCCCACAAGGAACTCAATGGGAAGATCTTCTGCAGCATCCTCTGGGTCTGCTAATTGAAGTCTTTGGGTGCGCACAAGTTTTCTTATATCGGAAGGTACAGCTGTGTGTATGGCAAATGAGTGTGTGCTTTCAAATGCAGTCACAGGCAGTGCATTTGTCCAGATCTCCTTTACAGTGAATTCTATGATGAAGTGAAGTTGCAGATGGCATTTCAAGGGCACTGACAGATAGGTTGCTATGTTCCACAGTTTCTAAAGCCTACTCATCAATGAGAAACTCAGAAATGAAGCTCGATTGACTACTGCTAGCCAGAATGCAGCGAGTTAGTCTGCTTAATCCTAATCCTCCGGGTCCACTAACCCAAAGTCAGGCTGTGTGAAGATAAGTAAAATCTGCTGAACTTACTACTAAAGTGGTGGTAACTTGCTGAGAAAACACACACACACACACACACACACACACACACACACACAACACTAGCACTGTGAACCAAGGTGTGAAGTACCCCTTCACAACGAGCTGGATGGTTACAACTACGGGAAAACTAAAGATGGCGGCTCGTGCAGAAGTTTGGGTAAGTGGTTTATTTATTTATTTATTTATTTAAATAAATAAACGCCTATATTGCGAATATAAAGTGCATTGTATGTAGTGAAAGAATTTTAAATGGTATTAGACTATGCTCAGTGTGCCAAAAATTGATTCATTCGAAGTGTATCTCACGTTTCGACGAAGAAAATACGAAATGCGCCTGTAGCGTAATTAACTGCTGTTCGCGAATGGCGTATTTACAAATACATGGTAATGTACACGAAGGAAACGTAGTTTCTACATTAGAACAGGACTTATTGTGTACAAAACAATATGTAAGTAACCTGGAAACAGTAATAAATGAACTCAAACAAGAACAAAAAGTGGAAAATGAGCCATTTATTAGTCCAACAAAAGCTGGCGTGTGAAACAAAACGAAAAACATTTCGAACTAAAAACAACGAACAAATATGATCTGCTAGATAAAAATGAAGATACAGTCAACCAGGGAAATAATAAAAAAGATTTCATATCTCCAAGAAGTACCTGGAAGAAGCAAGAAAATACTAAACATTCGCGAAATCTTGCGCCAAGTGAGAAAAATAAGAAAGGTGATGTTTACATATTTCCAACTAGCAAGGCTCAGCAGGTATTATGGCCACTATGCAAAATAAACTAAAAGTAACTGGTTTTACCCGTACGGGTGCACCTCTAAATGAAGTTCTAAAAGACTGTGAATCAACAGTGACATATGGTTCCAAATGCGTTATTATTGGAGGAGGGAACGATGTATATAAGAACGAAAGTGTAAATGCAGCCAGGAGGCTAAGAAAATCGTTAGAAAAACTTATACATTCCGATGTATATGTCGTAAGCATTCCACACAGGCATGACCTGATAGAAGCTTCATGTGTAAACAGAGAAATCGTCAACACAAACAGAAAATTCAGGACGATATGTAGCTATTTCTCTTACATTTATTGAAGCAACAAGCTCAGTGAGAGAACATTCCACAAAGCATAGCCTGCACAGAAAAAACTATGGTAAACAAGTTCTGTGCAAAGAAATATTAGAAACAATTAGCAGGACACAAGAACAGGTACATAGACCTATACCACTGTCAATGAGTGAAGTAATAGAAAATACAATACTGTATCCAGTATCAGACCCAAAACAACCACGAGATGAAAGAACAGAAGAGGAAACTACACTCTGCTCTGAAAAGGAGGGGAAAGCAGTGTCAACACCAGCAGAAAAAGAAGCAGTGTCCTCACCAGCAGAAGAAGCTGTGACAGACATCTCGCAGGTGAGATACGGGAGAGCATCTCAAGGACCAGGATTTTTTGTACCAGCAGGTAAAAAGAAAGATGCCATAGAAAATCAAAACATCAGCACAAATATTAATAATATAAGAATGTTGCAGCAGAATGTACAATATGCATCCAGTAAATTAGAACAGATAGAAGTTCTAGTAGCTGCAGAGTTACCACATATATTTATTATGTCAGAACATGGGCTGAAAGGAAATGAAATTAATGTTATCAACATTCATGAATATAAAAGAGTTGCAAATTTCTGCAGATCTGAACACAAGGGTGGAGCAGTGGCAGTCTTGTACACAGTAAAATAGAGGATACTATTCCATGGTCAGAAGACAAACGTACAGAAATGCTGTTTGAAGCTGCAGCAATACAGACAACATGTTATGGGGAGAAATTTGTGATAATAGGTATCTACAGATCACCAAACAGCCAGATAAATGGATTTCTAAAAGAGATAGAAGTACTGTTGGATAAGGCTAGCGGGGAATTCTCCTATATAATTGTAGCTGGTGACTTAAATATTAACACACTAAAAAACTGTTACACAAGGAGTTTTCAAGATCTGATTGAAACTTATGGACTTTATTTAGCAGTAGACAGTCCCACGAGATACTGTAAAAATACAGAAACATTAATAGATCATGTAATCACTAATGTACAACAGAGCAGGCAGACAGTACAGGTCATAAACACAACCATTGCAGACCACTATGGGGTAGTAGCTGAATTAGTAGGCAACATAGGGAAGCAAGAAAAAATATTTAAAGAGTTTAGACAAACAAAGCGAACAAACATAGATAGGCTACAAAGGCTATTGGAAAGCAAAGACTTTAGTGAAGTATACTTAACAGAAAACGTAGATAAAGGATGGGAATCATTCTGCAAAACATTAGGCCATTACATAGATGTGGCATTCCATTAATACATAGAGAAATAAATAAGAAAAAAAATAAATATTGGGTCACAGTAGAGGTAAAAAGGGAGAGGGAAGAGGTGAAATGCATGTACGAAAAGTGTCAGTTAAGGCCAACCCAAGAAAACAGGGATGCATATAGGGAAAAGAAGAAAACATACACCAAACTTATAAAAGACACTAAATCGACATATTATGAAAACAAGATAGCAACCTCAACAAATATCACAAAGACCATATGGTCTCTCATAAATGAAAAGAGGAAAGGTGCAGGTGTGGAAAACACGGATAACATAACACTTGAGGTAAATGGGGGGAGGGGAACTGAGGGATGCACAAAATGTCAGCAATACTTTAAACAAACACTATATCGACGTTGTGGACAAATCAATAACTCAAAATAATATTTCCAAAATAAATACAATAAAAATTCCATGTGAGACAAAATGCTTATTCCTGACCCCAACTAATGAATCAGAAATCGTAAAAGTAATACATAGTCTAAAACCAAAAAGCAGAGGGACTTGATGGTAGATCCACTAAACTAATTAAATGCTGCTCACAGTGGGTAGTAAAGCCATTAACCTGTCTGATAAACTTATCTATAGAAAAAGGAATATTTCCAATGTGCCTGAAAAAGAGTAAAGTAATCCCTATACATAAAAGAGACTGCAAAAAAGATCCAGGAAACTACAGACACATAACCATTACATCTATACTCTCTAAAATAACAGAAACCATAATAAAAGACAGAATATTAAATTTTATACGAACATGCAATATTATAAACGATGAACAACATGGATTCAGGGCAAATCTACCAAAACATCTATAGCTGAATTCATAACGCTGGTAACTACAGTACTTGATGAACAGAAGAAAGTCTGTGGCATGTTCCTGGACCTATCTAAAGCATTTGATTGTGTATGTCATGACATCCTATTGGAAAAGCTTTATCTTTATGTTATAAGGGGGAAAGCACCAGACATCTTAACTCGTTTTTGGAAAATAGAAAGCAATGTGTAGAAATAATGCAAAAAGTCAAAAATAAGTGTCTTTTCAAATTATGAAATTGTTAAATATGGAGTTCCCCAAGGATCTGTCCTTGGTCCACCACTTTTCATTTTGTATGTAAATGATATGACCAAATCAGTATCCGATAGTGTAGTCACGTATGCAGATGACACTTCAATTGTTGTTACCAGTTCTACAACATATCTACAAGAGAAGGCTTCGCTAAGTATGAAAAGTGGAAACAACAACTTCAGGGAAAAAAATCTCTTTATAAATGAAACCAAAACAACATATATACAGATACATACAAACAAACAACACACTTTGGACGACATCACAGTCAGGCTTGGAGACCTAGAACTAAAGGAAACAGACGGGTACAAATTTCTAGGTGTAACAGTGGATAGGTATATGACATGGGAGAGTCACATAAATAACTTGTGCAGCAAAATAGGTTCAAGCATATTTCTCATGAGAAAAATGTCAAAGTTAGTAAACAGACACATTCTACAAACAATGTACTATGGACTAGTCCATTCACACCTCACATATGGGATCCTGGCATGGGGAAATGCTTGCAAATGTGCACGCACAGAGGGTATTAAGATTATAAAAGAGAGCTGTACGATGCATCGCAAAAGTATCACCAAGAGAACGCTGCAGAAATAAATTCAGGGAGCTAAAAATTTTAACAGTAGCATCAATGTATATATATGAAACAATTATCTACTTAAAAACTAACTGCACTGCATTGCTAAACGGTGAATATCACGAACATAATACAAGAATAAAAAATGACTATCATATAGAAGGAAGCAGGCTAAAATTAACAGACAAAGAACATGTAAATGCTGGGTGCATACTGTACAATAGTTTACCCCAATGTATAAAGATGATAGAAGGTATGTCTCTTTTTAAAAGAAGATTAAAAAGTCATCTGATCAATATCTGCCCCTACAGTTCAAAAGAATCTTGAAATAAAAAATTAAATAGTGTGTATGTATACATTTTTTGTAATGTACTTTAATGTCATTTTCTGTGAATATTCTACAAAATATATGTATATGTACTACCTTTTTGTAACTAGCTATGTATATGCAAGATTTATGTAAAAATGGAGTGTCCAATATCATTATAAGAAATGATCCATGGACAAATAAATAAAGAGATTTATGATCACTGCAGTGGAGACACTCATTAGTCATACAAAATGTAGAATAGTTGTGAGTGCAGACTGCTTCTACCCTGAATTTTTGGTTCACAGTGGTCCTACAACGTGAAAGTGGCTAATCTGGAGCTTTAAAAAATAGCAGAAAACTTTTGCACACCATTTATAATTAGCTCTGCTTACAAACTCTTGGAAGGAATGGTGTTAGCTTGAATGCAAGACCAAATTAATTTTATGGTACCATCTGAATAAGCAGATTTAGACCTTGTAGAAGTTATTGTAAACAAATAGGCTATACTCCTTGTCTAATCAAATAGAAACTGGCCACCAGAAGAAAACGAAGACTGGGGTAGTTTTTGTTCTCCTATTAGCGACTTACAGCACTGCATAGGTCGTGGTTCTAACATTCAAACTACTGTAAACAATATCTTGTAAGACTCCAGTAATCTCTTAAACAACTTGGTGAGCAATCAATGGCTTCAAGTACAGCAAAGTGAAAAAAGAGCCAATGGGACATTCTCATGATGGCTTGCCTCAAGGTTCTTTTATTGCTCCAGTGTTATTCAATCTTTACACAGCAAACCTGCCAGAAATTTCAATATGCAGGTGACATTGCACTTTCATATCAGAGTGGAGATCTTCCTGAATGTGAAGAACAGTCAACAAACAGGCTTACTAAACTTTATGAATATGTTAATACATAGTGACAACAACCTAATGTTTCTGAAACAGAAAGATGTCTTGTCCTCCTCTCTAATCATCTACCATCAGCAAACATAAGCTCATGTTTTGGTCCTTTTGGCATAATCAAATACAACAATAAATTAAAATACCTAGGTGTTACATATCATACAGAATTCTACGTACCATAAACAACTTTGAAACACAGCTAAGAAGGTACAACGTGAGTGAACCTTGTGAGTAAACTGGTCGGTAGTACATGGGGAACATACAAATCAATTCTCCGTAGAGCATCCATTGCATTGCTATGCTCTACAGTGGAATATCCCTGGTAGCAGCAAGAGTCTGTATGAAGCTTCCAGTGAGGGACTCCACTGTATTGAGTCTTTCAACATTTGTGTGCAGACAGAATTTTTATACAGTGTGAACAGTTGTATGAAGATATTTTTGGTTAAATATGTAAAAAAGATGTTGCTTCATTTGATGCACATGACAATAGTATTAACAGGCACAGTTATGGGGCAACAAAATAAAATAGCTGAAATTGTGGTTTTACTTAAACATTTATTAAGCATTTCGTTGGCTACCGGCCTGGTACAAAGGATATTCAAAGGGACAATTCAGCTTAGTTCAAGAACACTGGCTTAGAGTTACCAAGTGGAAACATGACCAGGAGAGCAGAGAACACAGTTACCCTGATCTCATAGCAGTATCATGGGAAACATGGAACAAAAGCAGATTAGCTCAACTGTCTGTGAATTATACATGGCTTTACGCAAACACGCACACACATGCACAGGGAGAGAGACAGATAGACAGAGAGAGAGAGGGAGATAATTATCAAGTTATAATCTGAATAATTCCAAGAATTAAGATGGCCGACCTCTTCCACTTGCTTGTCATCACATTTTAGACACAACCTCTTATAGGTTCATTATTTTGCTGGGTCGACTGACTGTCGCGCAAATATGAAATGCAATGAGCCCAGCAACACCACTGGACACACAAGTGACACACACCATGTCATCTTTTCGGATGACTCCCAGTCCTGTGTGCAGCTCGTAGGAGAACAAATGTTGGCAGATTCCATTAAGTCATTATCACACACGCCCAGTGCCTAGTTTGATCTTACACAACACAGTCACCTCTGGTTCATGCCCTATCTTCGAAAACTTCGTGATGATATCTTTCAATAAGATAACGCAAAATTTCACATTCCTCGTGTTGTCTCCCAGATACAGAGGGTGTTCAACTGTTGTCCTAACTAACATATTCTCCAGATATCTCACCCATGGAAAATATCTGGTCATGGGTTGTTGAGAGACTGCAACACTATCAGTCACCAGCTGCTATGAAAGATGAACTCTTGTCACAGAATTGAAGTAGCGTGGAGTGATCTACCTGTATCTGTCATCCAAGCTAGATGTCCAGCTGGGTCTGAGCTGTCATTGCTGCTGCCAAAAGAGGTAGCTTTGGTCAGTACACACAATGTCTATCAAGCTGTATAACCATAGTAAGAAAAATTTCATTATTTGTTACCCTTAGTAGTGGCGCAATTGTAATGGTCACAGTGTAGTTGTTTGGAATTGAATAGCATGAGACATTTTTAAGATCAAGGATTAAGCTGCTTGCTATGAACCAGTTGGTAAGCATGTTCCTTAGACCCCATCCATGAAAAGGAATGGCTTCAATATCATATCAGATTGGTTTCCATAGCAGAATTCGATGATCTACATATTAGCAACACCACAGGAAATGAAACCAGGGTACTTTTTCTTGCATAATTCTAACAAAACTAATATTGGAAGGTCATACTTCGCTTTCTCAGTAGAGAAGCCTTTCCAGAAGTCAGAATGAGGTATTTTTAAATGGTTATTCTCAGAAATATTGGCTTAGTATTATATTGTAACTGACCTCAAACTTTCTGAGAAAATAGGAAGGAAGGAGATGGCTCTGTAATTACTGGCCACTTGCTTATCTCCAGTTTTGCAACTGGGTGCTACTAACACATACTTCAGTCTTTCAGGAGGCACACCGTGATTCTCTGGTGGACTACAAAGGCAATTCAGGAGGAGTGTTAGCTAATAAACACAAGAATTTAGTTGGTTCAAATGGCTCTGAGCACTATGGGACTCAACTGCTGTGGTCATAAGTCCCCTAGAACTTAGAACTACTTAAACCTAACTAACCTAAGGACAGCACACAACACCCAGCCATCACGAGGCAGAGAAAATCCCTGACCCCACCGGGAATCGAACCCGGGAACCCGGGCGTGGGAAGCGAGAATACAACCGCACGACCACGAGATGCGGTCCAAGAATTTAGTACTTTGTTTGAAATATCATCATAACCAGAAGGGTTACTGATTTTTGGTGACCTGATTATTTTTATAAAGTAAGAACAGTTCTGCCAGTTGGTAAATAATTCCGGACTAAAGGAGACCACTCACCAAATAGCTGAAGCCTTGCGTTGTGAAGAGGCACACACAAAAGAGATTGAAGACCTCCTTTGATGAGGTTGAGTATGCATACTCTCTCTCTCTCTCTCTCTCTCTCTCTCTCTCTCTCTCTCTCTACCTGTGAACCTACATTGTGACACCTGGACACACAATGTCTGGATTGCTGCAATCTGTTTTCAGCTTGCAGAATGTATGAGCATGTGTGTGTGTGTGTGTGTGTGTGTGTGTGTGTGTATGTGGATGTGTGTGAGGTGGGGGGGGGGGGGAAGCACACATGTGCATGCATGCATACTCTAGCTTGTCAAAGGAATTCTTCCAAAAGTTAGCTAACAAAGTTTTCATTCTCTTTTGTGGGTGCCTGTCAACGACCCAGCTTTTCTGCATAGGGCCGTACATAGAGAGACACTGAATGAAAGATGTCTGGCTGTAAAGAGTGCAATGTGTGACGCTTACAGTGACTACTGTACTAGAATCTTATCAAAAAATCCCTCACAAAACTCAGAAAATTCTAGTCATATGTAGAGGCTGACAGTGACACCAAAATTTAGTGGCCTGACATTCACAGATGGCACAGGAATTGAAATTGAATTCTGTTTTCAAACTTTCCTCTACCAAAGAAAATAAAAAAAATGTGTTGCCACAGTTTGCTCTTTGCACCACTGTAAAAGATGAGTGTCTATATATTTGGTCCAGAAAAGCATTTTTTAGTACATTGTTTGTGTATATGACATAGGACAAGATGTAAAAATAATTAATTTATGATTAAACAGCTAAATTCTAACATGGGTCCAGGGTCGAATGAGATCCTGTCATATTCTGTACATACACTATGTGATCAAAAGTATCCGGGCACCTGGCTGAAAATGACATACAAGTTTGTGGTACCTTCCACCGGCAATGCTGGAATTCAGTGCTGTGTTGTCCCACCCTTAGCCTTGATGACAGCTTTTACTCTCGCAGGCATACGTTCCATCAGCTGCTGGAAGGTTTCTTGGGGAATGGTAGCCCATTCTTCACGGAGTGCTGCACTGAGGAGAGGTATTGATGCTGCTCAGTGAGGCTTGGCATGAAGTCGGTGTTCCAAAACATCCCAAAGGTGTTCTATAGGATTCAGGTCAGATATCTGTGCAGGCCAGTCCAGTACAGGGATGTTATTGTCGTGTAACCACTCCACCACAAGCCGTGCATTATTAGAAGGTGCTCAGTCATGTTGAAAGATACAATCGCCATCCCCGAACTGCTCTTCAACAATGGGGAGCAAGAAGGTGCTTAAAACAGCAATGTAGGCCTGTGCTGTGATAGGGGGGCGCAAATGGTCACAGCTGTATTTGACTCGTGGGAAAGCGTCGTGGAAATGTTGAAAAACACGAAACAGTAGATCCTTGAAAATAAACACGAATTATCCTGCGAAAGCTTATTTACAAAATATCAAGAACTAGTATAAGTGAAGGATCAGATCCCCAAGAATCACTCCTTTAGGGGCCGTTAAGACAAAAATTAGACCAATTACAACACCATAGAGACATTTAAGTGCTTTGTTATATTACAAATTTTGATTTATGTTGAGGACCAGCTACACGTTTTTACGCCACATATTGATCATCTAAATATGCTAATTGAAAGCATATAGTTGTACATAATGCCTTACAATCCTTAAAGAGCAATGATGTCCATAAATGCATTTGTAGAAAAAAATTTCACTATCGGTACATGTAGTTCATGAAATGGTGAATACAATACTACAATAGAAACCTCTGACCACTTATCTAAAGACTTAAAACTTTTGGCAGGAAGCAAAGCTCAGTGTGAAAGTTCGCTGTAAAACCTTGTTCTGAACATCTTCATCCACTCCATCGAAGCTTTTTCATTTCGTGTGTGGAAACCGATCATTACAACTAACTAAATTGAATTAACATCGTTTACAGCAGTGAGTGGAATTTATTATTTTGCCTGTGCAGTAAACCGTTGATAGAATTTTAGTCACAGAAGACCGCGAAGATATGCTATTTTGATCGCTGAACAAGACTTTGAGGTAAATAGGCCTCTACGTAAAGCAACAGCAAACTCTTAAAATGATTTTGTGTAACTAATTGGCAAAGATTTCAAAGCCAGCCGTGAATAACGGATATAACAACGGCGGTAAATGAAACAACACTGCTGTCCTGTCCCTCTAACCCAGTTTACATACCCGTGGTATGGAACGCACTTCACTCAGGAACCGACTTTCTATCGTGTTCGCTATTCACTTTCCCATGTTCTCTCTCCTCTTTCCGGTCGTAAGTTCCACGCAATAGCTCCGTGCATGACTCAGACAAGCTACTGAATTCCGTCATTGTCTGCCTTACTGTACCGCACATACGTACAGCAGTTTTAATATAGTTACTGAAATACCGGTATAGCTAGTCCGGCCAAATGCTACTTGAGCGTCTCGACATGTCAGCATCGACCTGACAAACCAGTTTAACTGTATCTAGAATATGGTCACAATATGAGCGACACCGCAAGCATTTTCAAACGCGAAAATATAGAACTAAAGCAGTACGCAACACACGTTCGCAAATAGACTGGCAACATCTGTCAGAATTAATAAAAGCACTGAAAGCATTAACACCAATAGTAAACCAGCTACCATAAGTATTCCGCTAAAAAACTATTTTGTGTATTGTTTAGAACTGTGGCGCTTGCAAGTAAATTTCTATGATGTTGTTTACTAAAAATATATTTATCAGTGACACGTAATTTATCAGTAGTTTAATAGCACTCACGTTTGAACGAAATTACTTATTGTAATTTTCCTTAGTAAGAATATGTAAGCAGCGTCCTGTCACTTCGTATCACTGTTGCTGAACATTTTCCTCTTATGAATGCATTTATGCAACATGCTTCTTTCTCTTCTTAGAAAAGTTAAATATGAAGCTCTACAGATATATGAGCACCATTGTCGACGTTCGCGGAAGGTCTGACCTTTTCTTTACGACAGACAGCTGGCCGACCTTTAGCGACACTTGACTCTGTGCACAAAAGAGGGGGTATTTATTGTTACAGTGCCTTGTTTGCGTTGCTACTGGCACTGGCTGAATGGTCTTGCTGGAAGGGTAAAGACCAACGACGGTTCAAAGTTTTGATAAGGTTTGGGTCCACAGCTTGTATTTTATTGTATTACATTGTATGTAGTTCATCCATATGTAACTGTTAAAATGATTATTGCAGTTGCAATTTCGACATTTTGTCATTTTCAAGCTTGAAAAATTCTAAACAGAATTTACAAAAAGTATTCAGTGCTTAAAAGTTTATCTATACCAGGAATCGTATGTGTCTGAGCCACACGAAGTATTCAATGCATTAGAATACCGTAAATGAATGACAAATAATGACAGAGTTCGGAGATGAAAACATAAAAAAGGTTTCTTTTTCTTCAGTACATTGCTGGGTGCCTTTCCTGTCTTTATTCACCAATTACTTATGGCCTCACATTTTGAGCTATGTCCTCATTGGAGAAGAAAGTATTTGTTGTACATATGTATGTAATGAGGATAACAGGCAGATGTTCTTTAGACAGTTGGTCACACTCAGGTTTATTGTTAACAACCAACTGAATTTCGAAAACATCAATAGGATTTATAAAATATAAAACTAGAATGACAAATCCATCATTCAGCATTTTATACGCCACATTAAAGGTACCGTAAACTAAGATAAACTAACAGACAGTTTTGTAAATGGCCAGTATATTTCCATGTTTTCAAGTGAGACGGTATACTATAATCTACATTGAAGAGCCAAAGAAACTTGTACACCTGTCTAATATCGTGTAAGGCTCCTGCGAGCACGCATGAGTGCCGCAACACGACGTGGTATGGACTCGACTATTGTCTGAAGTAGTTATGGAGGGAAATGACACTATGAATCATGCAGGGCTGTCCATAAATCCGTAAGAGTACGAAGAGGTGGAGAACTCTTCTGAACAGCACGTTGCAAGGCATCCCACATATGCTCAATAATGTTGATGTCGGGAGTTTGGTGGCCAGTGGAAGTTTTAAACTCCAAAGAGTGTTCCTGTAGCCACTCTGTAGCAATTCTGGACGTGTGGGGTGTTGTATTGTCCTGCTGGAATTGCCCAATTCCGCCGGAATACGCAATCGACATGAATGGATGCAGGTGATCCGGCAGAATGCTTACGAACGTGTGTTCTGTCAGAGTCGTATCTAGACGTATCAGGGGTCCCATATCACTCCAACTGCACACGCCCCACACCATTAAAACGCTCCACCAGCTTGAACAGTCCCCTGCCGACATGCAGGGTTCATGGATTCATGAGGTTGTTTCCATACCCGTGCACATCCATCCGCTCGATACAATTTGAAACGACACTCGTCCCACCAGGTAACATGCCTCCAGTCATTAACAGTCCATGTCGGTGTTGACGAGCCCAGGCGAGGCGTAAGGCTTAGTTAGGAGTCTGCAGTGGGGCACCGAGTCAAACGCTTTCCGGAAGTCAAGGAATATGGCATCCTGATACCGTTCATCCATGGTTCGCAAGATATCATGTGAAAAAAGGGCGAGTTGCGTTTCGCAGGAGCGATGCTTTCTAAAGCCATGCAGATGCATGGACAGCAACTTCTCTGTATCAAGGAAATTCATTATATTCGAACTGAGAATATGTTCGAGAATCCTGCAACAAACCGATGTTAAGGATATTGGTCTATAATTTTGAGAATCCGTCCTTCTACCCTTCTTATATACAGGCGTCACCTGCGCTTTTTTCCAGTCGCTCGGGACTTTATGTTGGGCAGGAGATTCGCGATAAATGCAAGCTAAGTAAGGAGCCAATGCAGTAGAGTACTCTCTGTAAAATCGGTGAACGATTCTCTACAGTCGACGTTGGTCCCGTTCTTGCAGGATCTTTTTCCGGCCGTAGCGATGTCGGAGATCTGATGTTTTACTGGATTCCTGACTTTCACGGTACACTCGTGAAACGATCGTACGGGAAAATCCGCACTTCATCGTTACCTCTGAGATGCTGTGTCCCATCGCTCGTGCCCCGACGATGGCACCACGTTCACACTCGATAACCTGCCATTGTAACAGCAGTAACCGTTCTAACTGCGCCAGACACCTGTCTTATATGGGCGTTGACGAGCGCAGCGCCGTGTTCTGCCTATTTATAATCTCTGTATTTGAACCCGAATGCCTACACCAGTTTCTTTGGCGCTTCAGTGTACATTACTGAAACGCTTTTCCGGGAGCTAAATCAGTTCCAGGTTGCCTATCTAAAGGCTTTCGGAGGCAATAAAAATTTTATTTTCAATATTTCGCGGAATTATTGACCAAATTTTAAATGCTATCATAAGCTTCCGATGAGGAGGTATAATCTTGCAATAAAAGTTCAACAGAATACAGCGAGTACGACATGAACTGTTTTTCAATTGGGACAGAGCGACATACGCCGCCCCAATACCCGCATTACATTCAAAATCAAATGGGTCAGCACTATGGGACTTAACATCTTGGGTCATCAGCCCCTAGAACTTAGAACTACTTAAACCTAACTAACCTAAGGACATCACACACACCCATGCCCGAGGCAGGATTCGAACCTGCGACCGTAGCGGTCGCGCGGGTCCAGACTGAGGCGCCTAGAACCGCTCGACCACACCGGCAGGCGCGTCTTTTTCTACTTACGACAAACTTTACACATAATTTCAAATCTTTACGAAATTTTTTCTTGCTAACACCAACCTCAATCTGATGAAAAGAAAAAAAGTTTATCGCCTATTACATTTTGGCTATTCATGCAGCCAAACTTCAGTATCACGCACGACGTTTTAATTTATTACCTCTTTATCACCAACTCTTTTCGCAACACACTTTGCAGATAGTATCCACATATACCACTGAATGTACTTGCAAAATGATGTGACAGTACTATACACAGTTCAGGAGATATGTCGTCATAAACACTTTGATGCGTGAAAAACTAGCTTTTACTTAAAAAGGAGCGCAAATTACAATGACTATATTCATTCATCCAATGTTTCGTAATGAGAGCACTAAGCGACTTCCAACAAACTATAAACATAATTTCAAAACTTTTCTCAACTTTTTCTCAGTTGCATCCTTAACGTGAAACTAAACAAACAGAAAGCAGTTTCTTGCATCACGTCCAGAACTCTGAAAGTGTGGGCGCGTGACTTCGTCGCTAGGGTTTTACACGCCTTAAGGGGACTGTCTGTGAATACCAGAGGAAACCTTGAAAAACTGTCAGTTTTCTAAACAGTGTAACTGAAAGAATAAGATTTGTAAGCCCATAAAATGCTTACCATCTTTTCAGACATCTTTTGGGAACACTTTTTGAGTATGAACCACAGCTTTAGCTCTCACACTTCTTTAATTGTATTTTTTGTTGTAATTGAAATAAACCATGCTATTTATTTATGTACATCGTACGTACACATTACTCAAAATACAAAGTAGAAGGTTTATTTTTTCTGTAAGTTCTTCACACTATTATCTTTAAAGAGGACTATTGAAAAGATGGTGCTGTCATAAACTGTGGTACAAAAAAAAAATTAATTATGATTATCAACAATTCTGGAAATGAATTCAGGGTTTTTCTTCAAAAAAGCATTTCATTTTCAAAGTTAAGTCACAAGAATAGTCTACTTTTTAGTTGAGCATGCTTTAATGCAGTAAACAAAATTTCAGCTCTCTGTCTTTGACACCTTTTAGCCAAAGTGTACCAGAACATGAAATAATTTAACTTTCAGGAAATTTAAGTTAAAAGTTAAAATTTGCTTTTTCTATTAAACTTGCATAGCACTCATGCATCCCAGGTCCATATTCAGCTTGTTTCCTGTGTTGTTCTTCCTTCCTTCTCTTTTTCACACTTCTTATTCTTGCTTCTTTGGTGGCTTCCAACACTGATTTTTCTGCTTCGAAGAGTCTCCTTCGGTCAGTGGCTATTAGAGCTCTATGCACTCCACCAGGCACTTCCATCAGTTCCATAACATTAAGCCTTGACACTGAAGCGCCATTGAAATATAGAACAGCATCTAGCACACCTATTTTCCAAGTATTTAATACTACCAGAACAGTTTTTCGAATCCGTTCCCATATACAATTGTTGAAATTTTAATTTGGATTTTGAGTCCTATCATGTAAATATTTCTCTAATAATCTTGTGTCTATATATAGGTTTCATAACTTCCATTATAGCAAATGGCAAAGAATGTTTATATGGCTGTAGGTCTCACCTTGAGTAACAGCCCTCTGGTAGCCACACCATGATTCACTGCCAGGTGGTCAGAGTGCATGACATGGGTTGTAATCTGTGGAGGATTTGTGAAAGAAGGTAGCCCATACTGACTTTTTCATTCCCTCGAGGTCATTTTTATTTTGTCTTATGGCGTGTCCATAATAATACTGCAACCTGTCTATTTTGTCGTGTGTAAGCCGACCACGTCCACTAATGTACTTATGATCGGCTGATTTCTTTCCCTTCAAATTCCTCTTCAAGTTCCTCAATCTAGTACCTAACCTTTTCTGGACATGTCCAACACATTCCATTTTTTCAATTTTTGTGTCAGCATAAGGTTTGGATTCACAAACTTCTGGTACCCTTTGGAGACCCCACCTCCTAGGTAAGACGTATACATCACACCTTATTTATCCACTGACTTGTGAAATATCTTCACAACACCTTCAGATTACTCAATCATTTATGATTTTCAGTTCCACTAGTACAGCCATGACATTACTTGGTAATACACTCGACATCAATGACTTTACCATTGTCCAAGGAGGTAGCTGTCACTACACCATTTAGTGAACTATGGTCTCTTCATTGCCAGGATGCATCCAGGGCTGCAGACATACATGTATTGCTGTTATTCATGTCTACACTTTCCTGAACAGCACTTTTCATACTGTCATTTGCTACTTCTTCTAAAGTCTGTAGAAAAATTTTATTGTACCTGTCAAACTTTGTCATTTGCTACTTCTTCTAAAGTCTGTAGAAAAATTTTATTGTACCTCTCAAACCTTGTAGGAGGGAGTAAGTCCATAAGAGCACAGAAAATTTGTGCACTTCCGTTCCCTTTGCCTATACACCTCATGGCATAAGCAAGTTTAATATTTGTGTTATACACACTCTGTTTAGTTACGCCACAAGTATTACCACAATCGCTTAAATCTAAAAAATTACAAACAATTCTTTATTTTGATACACAACCTCTTCTAGCACGTATCTCCTCAACTACCTTCACACCACTATTGACACACTCCTTACACTGCAAAGCTTTATTTATTAGTTCAGGTAGAGCAAAGAGTTCCACAATAACACAACCTGAATCAGTAGTTCGGGTCTCTACATTATTGGCATTACTACTGTTGCCGTTGCCCAAATATTTCAGTTTTAGCTTCGAAGCACTTGGAGTAGTTGAAGCTGATTCGGGTGTTGTATCACGCTGTACTTCAGTATTCATCCGTTTCGCGAACCGATTTCCATAAAATTCACGCTGTTTAACACCGAACTTCTTAATTCTTCCCATTACTTTCACGTGGAATAAGAAACTCACGCACACAATTACTTGGCTTTAAACAAAATAGTCGCGCCAAAACAACTGCAAACAATACTCCCTGTATGAACAAAAGATAAGCAGTTGTAAAGCTTTCACGGGTTAACCAAAGTCTAAAAGTCATAAAAACAAAACAAATCATAAAAACGAAACAAATGAGATCAAAACTTTATTTTTAACAGAGCTGACCGTGTGCCATTGGGCGTCTTGGTGCGTGCAGCCGCTTACAAATTCCTCTAATTTTGGTACTTTCTGTGTTCCATTTTTCTGGAAGTAAACTTTTTCTCGTTCAGAAAACTATAGAGAATTTTTTAGGACTAAAATTAAAAAAACCATTATTTGACAGTTATTCACGTACATTTCCCCTTAACTATTTTGGCCAAAGCAACGTGCAATACAGCTACACTTCAAGTATTTACCTGCAATTCGATTTTACGTTCAAAAAGAGGTTTCTTTTCGTTTTGGTGACTTTATGGAATAGCAAATACATTAAGCTAAAGTCCTTGATTTCCTGTTGCTGAAGTTACGGCATTCGATTCAAAAACAGACACGGAATGGGGATAACAGTTACCCATTTCGTCGACAACGACGCTTTGAGAGCGGAACGTTACTGGTTATAGCCAAGAAAGGAAATCAGCCTGTCCTTTCCGTGGGTATCGTTCCACAATTCTCTCTAAATCTTCTTTTTCTTGTGCCTTAGTCCCTCGTCGACAAAGTGTCGGCGTGGTTATTTACGGATTTGGCAGGGTCAATTTAAAGGATGACCGGGTGAAATTCCTACCGCCATTCCGTTACCCACCGAGACGGAGTATGTGCACTCCAATTGTCTGCGTGTAATATTATTCTTGTGAAAGTGAGCGCGAGTCTTCTAAATGTTTGCGAATTGTGTCTGGGAAATCAACCCAGTATTCACGTACTGAGATGTGTCTAAAAAAAACATCCAGGCTGGCTGGCACACCGCCCCTCGTCATTAATCCGCCAGCTGGATTCGATCCGGGGCTAGCTCACCTCCCCGTCCCGGAAGCGGTTCTCTAACACGCACCAATACCCGGGAGCGTCCGTAATTCACTTTAAATGATTTTCGAGAGCCGAAACTACAGTTGCTGAAACGAGATTTGAACCTCGCACTTCTCTACTGCATACGGCATACGGATCTTATTTACGGATTGCCTCTCGCCCATGGTTGTTGCTGTGTTTACACATGTTTGCCATTCCTTTTGTATCTTCTCTGGCTATGTGGTTTCCTTCACGTTTCTTGTCTTCATGTAGCCCTTCTCAGGCCGGTTGTCTGCTCTTTACTAGCAATTCTGGCAATGTGTTGTGTCGTCTTCATTGCTCCCCGGCGAGTGCATCAGAGGGAGCAGCTACTGGACAGACGACATCACGACCTCGACGACTCGCTGAAGCATCTCGTCGCGATGTGTGATCCCTCCGACAGCCACAGTGTGTAGAGACGAGTGCACCCAATAGTACGCTATCGGGCGCAGCAGCCGCTGTTTGACGACTCGACGCGGCATCAGTTCCGCTGTGTTGGCAACTTCAGTTCTCACCTTAGCTGCGTTAACAGTGGCACAGACAACGATCGCCAGACGCCGTTGCCAGAGGTCTCCCGACAACAACGGCCGACGGCTTGGATGCAGTGCGTCCGTTCTCCTCCGTCACTTTTTGCAGGGGTCGAGGAGGTTAGGTTAAGTTAGAATCTATTCTATGTATGAAGTAGGTTAGATTTTAACCCAGTAGTGCGGGATCGATACCAAGATGCCTCTGTGCATGGAGACAACTGCCACATTGTGACTTTCGTTCTTAAAAAGGCGTCAGATGCATCTAAATAAGCCATATCTCTCTCGAAAAACGTGGCAAGTGCTGAACATTCCGTACTCAGTTATCGGAATAACCAGCCAAATTTTATGAACATATGAGAAGAGGGGAGAAACGTTTGCTACATACTCGAGATGATTCGCGGTGACCTCAAAAAGCATAATTAAAAACGCACTGTTTTGCCGCATTTATTTGAAGTTGTGCAGACGTACGCCTATTAACCATCAATGGTTACCCTTCAGCGTACATGAGAAATACAATCATAAAGCTTAGGGGAAGATACTCTGACCATTGAAAAATGAAAAGAGATACACCACATTTGCACCGCCCTACTGGCATGAAAACGCCAGTAAACAGTAATAATAATTTGTACACAGCTAATGCCCACTTACTACACCAAAAAAATTCCTCTACGTAACCATAAAATACGCCACCTTTGTCACTTCTACAAACTGATTATTTTTTTGAGATTATAATTTACAACTAAGATTTCCGATAAAGGTTTTGCCTACGTGTGGTTTCTAATAAATCTGCGATTTCAGTCCACAGATACCGATCTATATACCGATTACTATACAGGGTGTACGTAAAGTCTGCGTACACTTCAAATTATTTATTGCACAAGGACCAAACATTGTACAGATATCATACATATATCATTTTGAAGAGAAGTTCTGAAACTTTTATTCTTTTTTCATGTATACCGCCACAGCGTACTTTTGTCATTTGCCGATAGTCAGCGCTAGTCGCAGACATGGCGGGTTCAGGTGCGAAGCGAGCTTTTTGTTTGTTGGAGTTCGACAAAAACCAGTGTGCTACAGCTGTTCAACGGATGTTTAGAACCAAGTATGATTGGAAGCTACCAACAAGGATGGCCATTTTCCACTGGCACAACAAATTCGTTACGACGGGTTGCTTGTGCCAGGCAAAGAGAAGCGGGCGTCCCAATGTGAGTGAAGTGAATGTGGAACCATTCATTTCACGCTAGGTGAGGAGAGGCCTACGTCATAGTGACGTAGGCACGCGTCATCATGAGTTTCATGAATTGTCCTATCGACTGTTGTGTGCGTTCTATATATATCGACTGCTGTATGCGTCTTGCCGCGGTCGGGTCCATGGTCAGGGCCTGTCGTTTCGACCGGTCAGGAGGTAACTTACAGTCCACAAGACTTGGTGCAAACTCGAAGATATTTCGACGGCACACGCTGTATCAAATTGAAAGAGCTTTCTGTCGACTTTCGTGACCGCTCGGTTCACAACACGCGAGGCAAATATGACGTTCAAAATAGTAACATTCACCTGAAGTAGAGTGAACTGGGGTTTACACTTTTTCTTTGCTGCGGAGTACATTAACCTCGAAGTTACGTCGTTCATAAACAAGGCAAGTTCTGCATTCATGTGGACTGGGCTGTCGATCAGTGAGAAATTAAAGTGTTAGCAAGAACGAATTCCGAAACATACTGAAAAAGTTGTACTATTTTTCCTAATATGCCTTCATTAACTTCTAAAGTGAGACGATTTATTGATATGTAAGGGGGAAGGAGGGGGGGGGGGGGAGGAAGCCGAAGCTAGTCAGCGCTGAACCCAATAACGTATACAATCAACAGTGCTCATTAAGGTATCTCAACAAAATAAGCTTATTTTTAGAAACTCTCAAAGCTAGTTTCAGGAATCGGTCTATAATCAGAAAAAATGGACAGCCATTCCAGCAGACGAATTAAACAAGCAGCTCATTTATCTTATGTCCAGTGAATAAATGTTATTTCAAAACATTGAGGATGTCTCAAAAACGCGTGGTACTGGTAAAATTTGTTGTAAAATTACAAAAAAAGTCATATTGGTGGTTAAAGTTGACTTCAGTTGAATTTTTTTTTTTTGCAAAAATTGTCCTAAAAGAGCTAGCTCGTAAATAGTCTTTCGTACTTTATAGATGCCAGAGACTTAAGTTGCCTTTGAATTCATTTGCAAATGGGTTAGTCATTTCTATACTTTTTATTCTGAGAGCTATTTTGTTTAACCAGATGATCAACGTGTTTTGTCAGTGACAATTCACGCCTGAGACAGAGAGAGAGAGAGAGAGAGAGAACTTGCTGCACAGTCTCACTACATTCCGTAACTCAACTGTTATAACCACTAGACCACGAAAAACTAGCGAAAGCTTGCCTTTCATACTGTAACTTACATTTCATGAAGGCTTTAACCGCCAATACATCGTTATGTGACGTTTAATTATAACAAATCGTACAATCAATTACGTGTTTTTACAAATCTGTAATGTGTCATTACTCGGAAACGGCGTACTTTCATAACATGCAAGTTACAATTCGAAATTACAGAATCGAATATGTTGTTTCCCAAGTACCTAAAAAATGGTTCAAATGGCTCTGAGCACTATGGGACTCAACTGCTGAGGTCATGAGTCCCCTAGAACTTAGAACTAGTTAAACCTAACTAACCTAAGGACATCACAAACATCCATGCCCGAGGCAGGATTCGAACCTGGGACCGTAGCGGTCTTGCGGTTCCAGACTGCAGCGCCTTTAACCGCACGGCCACTTCGGCCGGCCCCAAGTACCTAGCAACGAATGTTAACGGAAGTAGATAGCAGTTCCTGCGGTCTTCTATGAGTGCATGTGACGTCAAAATGACGTCACGTTTGCACAAAGTCTTGTGATTTGTAGGTTACCCTCAGTCGGGCTGTGAATGGGCGCCGTTTAGTATCGTCGCTCACCCCCTCCATTGCCCGGGCGTCTGGGTGCAGACGTCGGTTCGCGCAGGCTCGCCACGTGCGCGCCGCCACAGTTCTAGCATTTGGGTTCGTGCGTCGTCGGTAGCGGGCATGACGCGCCGGTGTGGCTTCACGCGCACTTGGCACGTGTCTCGGGGAAGGAGCAGTGTAGAACCACATGCTCTAGCCCCCCGCGGCGAAAGCACTGAGCAATTCCTCGCTTTTGTCGTGGTAGCTCCACAGTGATTGTCGTGCATGCCACTTTCGTCACCTGCGAGAGTTTTCCGTTCTTCAAGTAGTCCACAGCAATAACAAGGAGAAACCGTGACTCTTTCAACGACTGCAGACCCACGACGCACGGGACTGTGTGCACCATAAAGTCAAGGTCCTGCAATTCTTCTTTAAGGAAGTCAGGATTTGCCGAATGCTAAAAGTCCTTGAAGACTGCCTTAATCAGCGGTTCCGGTACGGTGGCGAGCGTGTACGTAGGCATCGACAAGGCCGACACCTCACCAAAAGCTGTATTCCCTTGGTGTATAGCCGGCCGAAGTGGTCGTGCGGTTAAAGGCGCTGCAGTCTGGAACCGCAAGACCGCTACGGTCGCAGGTTCGAATCCTGCCTCGGGCATGGATGTTTGTGATGTCCTTAGGTTAGTTAGATTTAACTAGTTCTAAGTTCTAGGGGACTAATGACCTCAGCAGTTGAGTCCCATAGTGCTCAGAGCCATTTGAACCTTGGTGTATAGTCCGGCCCTCTTCGCAGAGTAATCTGCTGGCGTTCACTGCTTCAAACGAGCAAGGAAGCGACGGTAATCATCTTTCACTTCAAGTACAATTGGCAGTGGTTTCAGCTCAGTTCGCCCACTTGTATAGGATGGGCGGGAAGTCCCCGTACTCCCTGATATCGATTGCTAATTGATTTGATTTATTTTAGTACTAGTACTTACCAACGTAGAAAGTGTCCAATATATCGGTATGTTTCCCCATCATGCTGTAAACACATTTCCACAAGCCTCCATGTAATTCTTGACGTATTTTTTTGCATGTCCAGTGTTATAGTGCGAAATGCATCCTCAACGCCTTTGCACAGTTTATCGTTTGTAACACAACGACATGCAAATACAGGCACTTTAATGACTTTTCATAAGGAGTTGTTATGTGTGGTGAGGTCAGGACTTCTTGGTGATCATTTCAAGGTTGCTGAAGAACCACGACTTAGCCACCATCCTGGAAAGTGTTCATTTAGGAATTGGCACACTGCATGAGCGCAGTGACGAGCCGCTCCGTCTTGCTGCAACCTTATGCGTTCTGTGAGGGCCCTTTCCTCAAGCCGAGGTATTAAACTACGTTTGTAACTTGTGTAAATACTTTGGGCCATTCGCGGTCCCTTCAAAAAGTATGGTCCAAGCAGATGTTGTGGTGTCATTGCTGCCCATATCATTATGTGAGACAGGTTCCCTTCTAACTTGACAGCGTAATGAGGATTCTCTTTAGCGTAAGCAACAATGCAGAAGTCACGTGAGCTGCGATAAATAGCTCAGTCATCTGAAAACATAATCTTGGCACGGTTAACTACACTTGAAAATCGAGTCAATAAAGCACGGCATGTTAAAACGCGCTCATTCTGGCCTGTATCTGATAACACATTTACGAACATTGATAGAAAAGGTCTGGCCTTAATATCTTTTTTCATGTGATCTCGGATTGTTGTCCTCAGTATACCGAGTTCCGAAACACGTTTAGGTGTCGACTTCATAGGAGATTGTTCAATTGAAGCAGAGATTGCGGCACACGTTTCTTCTCGTGCCTCCTTCTTCCACTCCGCGTTAAGCTGCCAAAAGCAAAAACACGTCTTTCTCAATCCAGAAGTGTTTCCTTCCGCTGTGGAGCCTTATTAAACATTTCCCAGACTGCACCCACAATCTGTCTCGTTGTCAACCCTACGTGCTGACTTCCCTGCACTCACACAGCCGGCCGTTGTGGCCGAGCGGTTATAGGCGCTTCAGTCCGGAACCGCGCGACCGCTACGGGCGCAGGTTCGAATCCTGCCTCGGGAATGGATGTGTGTGATGTCCTTAGGTTAGTTAGGTTTAAGTAGTTCTAAGTTCTAGGGGACTGATGACCTCAGATGTTAAGTCCCATAGTTCTCAGAGCCATCATCTGCACTCACACACAAGTCACTAAGCGCTCCTCAGTAGTGTAACATCTGTCATGCCTACAAATTAAAACTAGACTGCGACTGCGAAAATATGTAACCATGAATTCCAACAATTGATTTAGATAGCTGATAAGAAGTGACATAGCGCGGCTGAAATCACGTACGCAGTTATACTCCATCACATCTCAGGTATCCTCCCACGCATTTCTAATGCAATTCGCGAGTCTGTAGAGACTGTATATCTGTAGGCTCTCTAATTGTTCCCTCATCACTGGATAATCTTGCGCTGTTTCGTCTAAAACCACAAAACGCTTGTGGATGGTCGTGGGATCATTTGGTTGACCTAAAGTGTTCTATATAAGGAACAGTCTACTGTAGCAGGATTTGTACAGCCCTGCTTCACATAGTGTGGTATTGAGTGAGGAAATAAAACGTCACATTGCAAATTCTTCTCAAATCTTTGTTTTGTAGACGCTGTAATTTTCGTGGTTTGCGTGGTGGCAGTGGCTGTAACTTCCTTGTCTTTGTCAGTGTACCCCTTTCATGTCGTGCATATATTTGACGAATTCATAACTCAGCTGTTGTGGATTTAGAGTCGAATAGTGAATACGAGGTGTGTGATAAAAGTAATGAGATTGATTTTTTATCAAACTAAGATTTTTTTTTCTAAACGACAATATTGTTCTCTTCAAAGCAGTTCCCTTCGGCAGCTACACATCGGCAGAGTCTTTGTTCCCAGTGTTGGCAGCAGCGCTGAAAGGCTTCAACTGGTAGGGCCTTTAACATGTCGGTCACATTCTTTTGAATATTCTCCAGAGCCCCAAATTGACATCCTTTTAAGACGTTTTTCAATCTCGGAAAAAAGTCACGAGGACTCAGATCAGGTGACTAGGGGGGCTGCGGAACAACAGGAATGCTTTTTGAGATCAAAAATTCCATTATGGAAATGGTCGAGAGACATACAGTACCCACTTGTCTGCAATGCCTGGTCTCACTCGATTCACCTTTTCCCTGAGCCTTTCAAGGACATCTTCGTAAAACACTTGGTTGACAGTTTGTCCTGGGGGAACAAATTCGTTATGCATGATACCCTACTGTCAGAAAAGCAGGTCGGTATTGTTTTAATCTTTGATTCGCTCATTAAAGCTTTTTTCGGTCGAGGAAATATCTCAGTATGCTACTCTTCACTTAGCCACTTGGTCTAATGAGTGTACAAAAAAATCCGGGATTCATCACCTGTGATCACGACTGAACCTTGGCAATCCTCTCAAGAAGATCAAGACACACGATTCTTTGATTGCTCTTCTCCTCATCTGCGGCGTTTTTCGGCACCATATTGGCACAAACGTTCCGCAAGTGCAAATCTTCTGGCGACATTTGATGAACGGTGAAAGCGTTTAAGTCTTACAGGTCACCCATTATTCTTATTGTTAACCGTCGATCGGATCTCATAAGAGCACGTACACGTTCGACGTTTTTGAAGTTGAAGGTCTCCCCGAGTGAGGTTCATTTTCAACGTGTTCTCGCCCTTCCAAAAATGATTTGTGCCAGCGAAAAACTGTGCTCTTGATAAGTAATGTTCCTCATAGGCCTGTTTCAACTTTTCAAAGGTCACACTCGCGGACTCTCTCGTTTCAACACAAAACTTGGTTGCATAACGTTCTTCTAAATTCTGATGTCCCATTTTCTTAACACACAATAAACATAACTTCACTGATGGCGCTCTCATAAAACACGAGATGGATGTACTGAGCTGAAACTCGGACTGAGCATCTGGAAAGTATGAACATACCGATCTACACAAGTAGAACAACACAGCGTTGTCAGATCGCTCGCAGTATCGTCAGTCTCATTACTTTTCTAACACACCTCGTACAACGCATCTAGACACAGTGAGGAGAAAACGTCCTGTCAGAGATGAGATCATTAGAGAAGGGGTACGAGCTCGGCTGAGGTAAGAGTAGGAAAAGAAATCTAGAGTTTTCTTTTCGACGTAATCATCCCACAATTCACGTTAAGATGACACATTTATAGTACGGTCACGTGGGGATGAAACTCTTGAGCTGTTCGTCGATCACCCGAATAGCATGCATGAATAGCATGCATCCGAACTTCTACATCTGTCGATGACTCTGCTGTGTCCTCCCTACCATGAAACACTCAATCAAATCGTACATTTCGTCTGATACCTCATATGATTGTACTTTTGATAATAAGCGTAGGTTTGGTACTGAGTCAAATGCTTTCCAGAAATCGAGAAATACTACCTGACTGCTTTGATCCATAGCATTCGAGATGTCATGTGAGAAAAGTGAGAGTTTGGTTGCACGTTGTCTATGTTTTCGAAATCCATGCTGGTTGGTATGGAGGAGGTCGTTCTGTACGAGATACCTCATGTTTGTGCTCAGAATATGTTCTAAGATTCTACACCAAATGGATGTCAAGGAGATTGGACAGTAGCTTTGTGGATCACTTCTGCTAGGCTTCTTGTAGACAGGTGTGACCTATGCTTTATTCCAAATACTGACTACAGTTATTTGTTCGAGGGATCTGCGATAGATCATAACTGACAGAGAGGCTACCTCAGCTGCAAACTGGGTATAGAATCTGAAAGGGATTGCATCGGGCCCTGGGACATTTTCAATTTTAACGATTTCAGCTGTTTCTCAACACCATCGATACTAATACATATTTCACTCATCTTTTCGGTGGTACGAGAACTAAGTTGAGGCAATATCTCATGGGTTTTACATTGTAAAGAACGTTTGAAACCAATATTAAATATTTGTGCTTTTGCTTTGCAGCTCTCAACTTCTGTTCCAGTCTCATCCATGAGTGACTGGACTCTCTAACTTTGGTGCCACCAACAGCCTTTTCGTATGATCAGAACTTTTTTGGGTTTTGTGAAGGATCATTTGACAGTATTCTGCTATGGTAACCACTGAAGGCTTCCGCATTGCTCTCTTGACTGCAATCGCGTTTCATTCAGCATGGGGGGGGGGGTAAAAATCGTGTGGTAATTCGCCGTCTACGAGAGCCTGGCAACTATTTTTGTGGTCAGCCAGAAAGCGATAGAGAACACACTGACCTTAGTTCCCAGTCAGCAAGTCCACATTCTTGTCCAGCCCACTGGATGAAATGTTACTGTTCCCTATTTGCTTAGCGGGATCTGGATTATGATTGTAAATGAAGATTTAGAGTTCTAATTGACACATATATATTTAATGAAGTTTCTCCTGCACAACATGAAGTATTCATTATCTTCATACTGACAATAAATCTCTCTATCCGAAACAGCGCAATAAGCAGTTCAGGGGCGACCTCTACGGTTAATTTCCTACCAAATTGTCATTCGCGCTGGTTACTGATACTCAAAATAAATGCTCGCCACAAAAGTGGAAAATAATTGTCACCACTTGCCACGCGGATTTGTAAATATCGATGACGGCACACTAACAGTTACTTTTGCGAAATCTAAGCGATCCAGGACGATGAAGGTGGTTCTGAGCACTATGGGACTTAACATCTGTGGTCATCAGTCCCCTAGAACTTAGAACTACTTAAACCTAACTAACCTAAGGACATCACACACATCCATGCCCGAGGCAGGATTCGAACCTGCGACCGTAGCAGTCGCGCGGTTCCGGACTGCGCGCCTAGAACCGCTAGACCACCGCGGCAGGACGATGAACAGACGTCCCGAGTTCACTATTTATTATTACTGAAAATAAGCGTTTTGTCACAGTCTGTCTCTGACGTCATCCGAGGCAGCGCGCACTCCAGCGTTTGACAGACACGTATTTTACAGTGGCTGGGTGCGAAGTGAAACCTACTCTTGCCTCTCGGGCTGTATTTATATATGTCACGGCCAAGGGAACACCTGCTGTCATCTGCCTTACCCACAAGGCAGCAGTCTCTAAACGGCCGTTTTCTTGTACGCATAATATTTAATAAAAAAGTTATGAATTAATTTGGAATCTTCTTAATTTTTGCATGCATGTAGGTAAGCTGGTTGAAATCACAGAAAAAGTTTCAGCTCGCTTGCATAAAAATTTTGCCTTCTATAATTTTTAGGTCGGAACTGACAGTAGATCATTACCTCTGAACTATAAAAAAATGTTCAAATGTGTGTGAAATCTTATGGGACTTAACTGCTAAGGTCATCAGTCCCTAACCTTACACACTACTTAACCTAAATTGTCCTAAGGACAAACACACGCACCCATGCCCGAGGGAGGGCTTGAACCTACGCCGGGACCAGCCGCACAGTCCATGACTGCAGTGCCTAAGACCGCTCGGTTAAACCGTCTGAACTATAACTTTAAGAGACCTTGTACTGGTTGTTATTAACATTATGGTCCTAAAACTTGTTGTAGCTCTATTATTTAATAGATTTTATCATGTGCTGACACCAAAATTTTCTAGCATTAAAATTACTGATAATTTATTACAAATAAGGACATTTTAGTTCCAATTTTAGTTTTCATTAAATTACACGAAAACTATTAGAGGTAGCTTAATGGGGTCACGTAGTTATTATTTTTAGGTTAAACTGAAGCGTCATACAAATTTTTACATTTCTAAGTCTAATATTTAGCGCCTTCAATTTTTCTTAAAAACGTGAATTCTGATTACAATTTTTATTTTTTCATGTTGAGACTTGCACCAGTTAATTTTGGCATACATCTGCAAATTATAAGCAATTTCTGTCTTTCTAGCTTTATTATTTAGCGCCACTTATTTTTTTCTTAAAACGACCTGTTTAGGAAAACTATTGATCTAATCACTCTAAGACATTTAAAACATCATTACATTGAAGTAGATGCTGACATAGTTTGAAAAAGCAATAAAACTGTTAATTTTATTCTTAATTATGATGCGCGCGCTAGGCGCAGACGCTTTATGTTGACGTGGCGCTACTAGCAGTGAACTGGGGTAAGTCCCGGCACACTCACTCGCCTCTGTATCTCACGAACGATACAGCGAATATGCTGTCTTCACAGCACACGTGACAAAACCAGCCAGCCTCTCGCAACACTGTCTTAGAGCAGAGCTGCTGCTTGCTTCAGTGGAGTCTTTATTTTTGCATTTTTTCTTCTTAATATTCCTTATTGACAGTGAAATCTTTTTGCAACATGTGTCTTCCTTAGTCCCAGTGCTTTCGTTGGTACCGTTTTTCTTTTGATTCTGCGTGAACAGTGCCTTACATATGACTTGCGCCTTGTAATTCAATGCCTTCTTCCGTGGTGTTTGTTTTTTTTTTCTTTCTTAAGCTTTGGGGTTTGCAAAATTTCCTTGAAAGAACAATCGAGATCTTTAGCTGTGTCACTATCTTCAAGACTGAAGTCACTTGAACTACGCTTTACTGAGTATGCCTCATTTCTGATGAACTGGAATCAATGGACTGGCGTCTCTTTTTTTTCGGGAAGCCTTTGGGACTGATTGAGTCCCTGGCAGTTTCCCTGTTTCAGGGGCAATTATCATGTCCTATTCTGATGGACGAGAGGGAGCAAATGCAGTGTTTGGAATAGCTTCTGGGTCAAAAGGATAAATCCCTGTTTCACGGAACCCAGACATGACATTACTGGGTCATGCCTGGCCACACCTTGCTGAAGATTTTTCCAAACACACGTCTATTAATTGCACTGTTTTCTTCCCTTTCATGTGCATACCAGTAAAGCTGAACTTCATCGTCCCAGTAAGATTCAAACGGCTTGAATACTGATTTATCCATGGGTTGCAGCTCATGTGTTGTCTTGCTGGGCAAGCAATAAAGTCTGATATTGTGCTCTTCAGCAAAGTCGCAAATTTCAGGGTCCAAATGTGATGATACTCCATCAAATATCAAAATAACATCTTTTTCAGACTTGTATTTGGCAAAATGATGTATCCATTTGATGAATGTCGCAGTATTCCTTGAGCCCTTATCTGTCATTTCTATTGCTGTCCCAGGTGGCAAACAGTCTTCCCATTCTGGCTTGCGTCGCTACCCTTTGAAAAGTATCATAGGAGGAATAACCTGTCCAATTGCTTTCCCACATGAAACAATGGCAACATTTTCCCCCAGTTCTGGGACAACAAAGTGCATGTATTTCTCACCTTTCTTCGCTAAAACTTCAGGAGACTTGTGGAGTGAGAGGCGACATCCCTTTTCGACAACATTGTAGATAAGATGGGGTTTTCCAAATAACTACAATTCGGACAAGACCGTTTTCAGTTCCTGAAAAGGATCATTTACAATAATCTTGTTTAGCCTCGCAGCTTTTCCTGGATTCAGATGTTATGCCTTCCTTCTTGCAATGTCTGGGTGTCTTTGTAGGAAAAGCTTGAGCCACTTGCGTCCAGCCAATCTCTTTGTCTCATTAAAAGGATTCTGCAAGCTATCCTTTCACAATATACATATATACATTTTCTGAGCACTTTTGATGTAATAGGATACCCAACTACAGCGAGTCGAAAAATTCTTTGGCAAAGTTCTCTTTCCTGAGCTTCGTTCAAACAAATTTTCGTCCCAAACTTTTGGTTGTTCGTCCAGAACTTACGTGGTTGCGTAAAGTACATCCAGGAATCCTGTATGTTTTCGAAACGGCTCTGACAGCAACAGTTTCCATAGCTCGTTTTAAATTATCTGCAACCCATGATGCTCTTTTTATCTGTGGCTCCAACTAAAAAAAAATACATTTCCAGTAAGTCTGACATTCCTGAATTAGGGCTGTAAAACTGTGATTATATATATTTTTAAAGTACCATACTTCAATTACAGCTACTAAAAATTGTTAATCTAAATGGAGAATGCCCTGTCACAAAGATTACCAAGAAGGAATTTAAAATGTATAAAATAATTTAGATTTAATTTAGAGATAGGAAATACGTATTACATGAGGTTTTGCAGGATATGCTAAAATTAAATACGCATTGTCGTTATGCACAGCTCTATACAACAGGGTGCCAAATAAGGCCCACTCGGGCCTTGTTTGGAGCGTCACAGATGGGTCTTATTGGGAACAACCAGTTTAAAAAGCGTGTCCGTTTATTGTTTAAAAAAAGCTTACTATTAGGAACATAATGCCTCTATCTTAACACAGCACAATTTTCTGTTCATAAATACATATTTACTTGTAAAAATGCTTCATAACCGAAACAATTGCATTAGATGAAACATACTGTCAAAATAAGAAGCTGCCTTTCTTCGTTGAGCACAGCCTTTGACTGTGCAGAGCATGACACTGTGCTGAATAAGCTAGTTTATTATGGTTTTGATGACAACAGTATAAATATGTTCAGGTATTTTCTAGAGAACCGTCAACAAGTTGTGTGCATTGGTAGGGAGAAATCAAATTTGGTTAATGTTAGGTAGGGAGTGCCTCAAGGGTCGGTGCTTGGACCTTTACTGTTTATACTAATGATTAATGACCTGCCCTTATTCATAAATTCTCATACAATATTGTATGCTGATGACACAACTTTTCTACGTAAAAGCTCTGATTTAGGTACACTGAAAACAGTGACCGAAAATACCCTTGCTCAGTCGTCATTATGGTTCAAAGCTAATGGCTTCTTGCTAAATGAAAACAAAACCCAGACACTTTACTTTAGCCTCAAAGAGATTCCTAACTACCAGGAATTAGAAACTGTTAAATTTTTAGGTGTTACTATTGACAATAAATTGACGTGGGAACCACACATTAAACATATATTGGCTAGGCTTTCAAGAGTTATTTATCTAATTAGAAATTTAAAAAGACATGTCCCTGATGACTATGTGAGATCAGCATATTTTTCCTTCTTCCAAAGCATCATCTCTTATGGAATTTTACTGTGGGATAGTAGCTGTCATGTAAATGACATTTTCCTTTTACAGAAGAAAGCAATAAGAATAATAACGGATTCTGATAAAACAGAACATTGTAAACCTCTGTTTATTAAATTGCAGTGTCTTACAGTAGTAAACTTATTCATCTACAATGTTTTAATGTACATTAGAAACAATGTGTCTAATTTTGTGTTGAGAAGTGATATTCATAGCCATAATACTAGAAACAGAACATCTGTAGACGCACCATATCATAGATTATCAAAATCGCATAACTCTTACCTAGTTCTTGGACTAAGGATGTTTAATAGACTAAGTGCTGACTTTAAAGAACTGCCTGAAAATATCTTTAAAGCTAAATTATACAAGCTACTAGTGAACAATCCGTTTTACACCATTGCTGGATTCTTTGAAGATGAAAATACTGTATTCTAACGTGTACCTGTTTTATGTAAACCAATTTACATCGATATAGTAGTTTATGTAGAAATATATGCTCTTGACTTTGTCTATTGCTGTAATCAGCTGAACGACATTAAAATTATTATTATTATTATTATTATTATAGTGACACAACTGAAAGTAAAATGGCCGGCACGAGAGCGGGTGCGGAAATAGTTGTTGTCTTGTCCACTAGATGTCACAAGCTATCACTACCGAAAACATTTAGCGCTGTTTTCAAACTTTCTATGCTAGAAAATGAGAGTGGGCCCTATTAGGAACCGGGATTTACTTATAGAGGGTCATACAAGGGAGATGTACTTGAGGGCAATATTATGGAAATGGAAGAGGACTTAGATGGAAAGGAGATGGGAGATACGATACTGCGTGAAGAATTTGACAGAGCACTGAAGGCTATTAGCGGAAACAAGGCCCCGGGAATAAACAACGTTCTATTAGAACTACTGATAGCCTTGGGAGAGTCAGCCATGACAAAACTCTTCCACCTGGTGATCAATATGTATGAGACAAATGAAATACCCTCAGACTTCAAGAAGAATATAATAATTCAATTCTCAAAGAAAGCACGAGCTAATAGGTGTGAAAATTAAATAAATAACGGGTGCAAAATACTAAATACAAATTCTTTGCAGAGGGGTGGAAAAACTGGTAGAAGCCAACTTCAGGGAAGATCAGTTTGGATTCCAGAGATTAACATCAACAGACGTAAAATGAGGATAATGGAATGTAGCCGAATTGAATCGTGTTATGCAGAGGGATTTATATTAGGAAATTAAACACTTAAAGTAGTATGTGAATTTTGCTATTTGGGCAGCAAAATGGCTGATGATGGTTGAAGTAGCGAGGATATGGCAAGAAAAGCGTTTCTGAAGAAGAGAAATTTGTTAACATCGAGTATAGATTTAAGTGTCAGGAAGTCTTTTCTGAAAGTATTTGTATGGAGTGTAGCCATGTATGGAAGTGGAACATGGACGACAAACAGTTTAGACAAGAATATAATAGAATGTTTTGAAATGTGGTGCTCCAGAAGAATGCTGAAGATTAGGTGGGTAGATCACGTAATTAATGAGGAGGTACTGAATAGAAGCAGGGAGAAGAGGAATTTGTGGCTCTATTTGAGTAGGAGAAAGGATCAGTTGGTGTGACACGTTCTGAGGCATCAAGGGATCACCAATTGAGTATCGAAGGGAAGCGTGGAGAGTAAAAATCGTAGAGGTAGGCCAAGAGATGAATACACTAAACAGATTGAGAAGGATGTAGCTTGCAGTAGTTACTCGGAGATGAAGAGGCTTGCACAGGATAGAGTTGCATGGAGAGCTACATCAAACCAGTCTTCGGACAAAGACAACAACAACTTCCTAGGAATCGCGAAGAAAAAATTAAATTAACTACAGCACACGCAGAGGCATTTAAACAATCATTTTTCCCGCACTGCGTACGTGGGTGTAACGGGAAAAAGCCCTAATAACTGGTACAGTGTAAGGTTTTTGTTTTATTTTTCCTACTGAGAAGTAAGTTGTGCTGGATCTGATTCTATGTTTATCAGAGACCTTTCTGTTGGATATTGGTCGATGTCTTTCTTCGTGTAGGACGCTCTTTGCAAAATGAATTGGCATGAAACAGTCAAGATTCCCGTGAGTTCAATTCTTACTTTTTGTTGTAATTCGTATAGACATTTTTTGTATTTTAATGACTGTATATCCCGCTTATTTATTCCCCAGAAGATTACGCCACAATTAATTGTAAAATGGACACACGCAAAACATGTAGTTCTAGGGCGTGAGCTTCTACACACATAACATGCCGAAGCATTTCACTTTTCGTGTTCTGTGACATGCTAGCCCACTTAAGCTCTGAGACAACACGCATTTCTTGAAATTTTCTGTGAGCTCATCTCTCGCTTTCAGAGAGTTCCTGTTGGTTTGCTTGCTTATGCCGTAACATGTAGGGTTAATTTTTGTTGTTTTCTATCCAACTGCATACACTAAACGCATCAGTCAAGTGGTGGACTGACATGTCTCATATATCGTTGTCATTGGTTGAGTTTATAATAAACTGAGCTCCCGGAGTTGCCGCTTTGAGTAGGGGATTCACTGACCACCAGGTAGGCGACAAAGCGCGTGTGGTCAAGATTGCACAAACTGTGCCCCAGACTCTGTGCAGTCCCGTAACCGTTTCGCGCGTCTGAGAAGTGCCGACAAAATTTTACAAGTCGGCCTCTCTGCTCAAAGAATAGCTTGGTGGAATGTAGTTTCCGCTGATGCCGCTTTACTTAGAAAAGTGGACGGAGCCAGGCCGGTCGACAGATATTCATCTCTGTTTTCTCGTGGGAAGCTCGTGTGATTACAGAGCACCACCACGCGTGGAGTGAGAATTTCTTTTCTCTCACAAGGCAGGAAGGCGACCGGTTGGCTGATTTAGAAAAGATATCCGCAAGAGGGAGTTTGGAACTCAGTTTTCTCAGAATTGTATATGCGGGAAAGGAGCTCACTAGAAAACTTATAAAAAACATTTACTAGGTGGAGCACTGGATCGCTATTAAAAAAAAAAAAAAATTCATTGGCCAATGTTTAACAGAGCCTTCTCATTGGTGAGGTATCTTTCACGCGGGTTTTGTGCAGAGCAGAGAGGAAAAAAACGAATTTTTGGAACTCAGGTTTTGGAAATGTGGAGAAACGGACAGTCTGAATAGAGAAGCAAAAGAGGATGCTCTGAGTACGGAGATGTGGCAGAAGGCAGACTTGATGTTTGGAGGGTCAGTCCTTTACAAAGGTGGATGATGAGTAATGGTTGGCAGCAGGCCCCGCTGCACGCAGGGCTCAACTCTCCGATTCGTCAACTATTGTGAGAATAACTTGCAGCACAGGTTACCTGAGAAGGAGACCAATTGGGCGACTTTCGAGCTGTTGCATTTAAACTTGATTAGGTTCCGTGGCCGAAGAAGTTCAAAGAAGGGCAGCACGTTTTGTATTATCTCGAAATAGGGGAGAGAGTGTCGCTGAAATGATACTGGATTTGGTGTGGACATCATTAAAACAAAGGCGTTTTTCGGTGCAGCGGAATCTTCTTACGAAATTCCGATCATCAACTTTCTCCTCCGAATGCGAAAAATTTTTGTTGACACCGACCTACATAGGGAGAAACGCTCACCATGATAAAATAAGGAAAATCAGAGCCTGTACGTTCTTTCCAAGCGCTATACGAGATTGGAATAATAGAGAATCGTGAAGGTGGTTCGATGAACACTCTGCCAGACAATTAAATGTGATTTGCAGATTATCCATGTAAATGTAGATGTAGGTTTAACACTTGGTCAGGCATTCGAGGGCTCATTCATAAACGAGCAGGCTTTGTCATTTGCATGTGGATTTCATAGGTCTTTCTAGCATTATCGGAGTGATCACAGCACACCCATCCACAGTTATGCCTTTTCGTGGACTGACCTGTTGAGATGACTGTCTTTCCCATCTCACTTGTTCCTTGCGGGCCTTGCCAAATCACCTAGCTCCTCCACCAAGCATGCGTTAGTCACAGTCAAGGAGCTGGGGGGCTCGAAAAACTGTTGCGCACTGAAGAACTCGGCGATCGCTCGCTCGCAGCCAACGAAATAACGACGATATTCTGCTCAATACATAGGCTATATGGCTGTCGCGCTTGCCTCCGGATCCACAGAAAATAATCTGATGTCCTCGATGCTCTCGCCGAAACTGCTGTTCACATAATTTGTTTTAAAATAATCCACTGCTGTGGCTCCTTGGATTTCATTAACCACTGTTTATAAACTGTGCAAAGGACACTTAAAACACCTCTATTGTGCAAATGACGTTCTGACGCGTCCTACTTCATCAAAACACTGCAAAAGTTCGATATTTTGATGAAAAATTAGTTCAGCAGTGACTTGCTTGGCCAAATAACCCTAAACACAAAACCATAAGCCAGAGATGAAGTGGATAGGTGATGGGAGGCTTTCCCGGCGTATGTGTTGTTTCCATGGCTCACGGTTGTCCAGCCGGATGCGATCGTTGAAGTCCCACGATATTTCGGCGAATAACCTTTCCGCCATCATCAGGTGGTTCTGATGCAATGATTCCATCAGTTAGATCAAAAACGAAAAACTTCATGCAATAATTGTATATATTAATGTGGGACACAGTTATAATAAGTTCTGGGTTTCAATTTCGTGATAAGCACAAAACTTTTCTTGTAACTTTTATTCTTTACAAGCACAAAACAAAGTTAAAGATACAATCACAGCCACACTGACACCTGCTCACATATCGATCACAACTCCCTAATGGCATCTGCCAGTTTTCTGTTTATAAAGATCTAAAAATTCAACTTATTATGACATTGTTATTTAGATTACTTACAGTTGTTTTTGATACATTACACTAATTTGAAATTATTCACTATATCGTGGGATAGTCAGCCTTTTGTTTTTCCTTAACAATTCTACAGCTACATCTATACTCTGCAAACCACGCTAGAGGTGCATGGCAGAGGGTACGTCACATTGCACCAGTTACTGGCGTTTCTTCATGTTCCATTCACGTATGAACCGCGGGAAGGATGATTGTTTGAATGCCTCCGTGCATGCAGTAATTATTCTAATCTTATCGTCAGGATGCCTATGTCAGGGATACATTGGGGTTTGCGTATATCCCTAGAGTAATCATTTAAAGCTGGTTCTTGAAACTTTGTTAATATACTTTCTCGGGACAGCGTATGTCTTATCTTCAAGAGTCTTCCAGTTCAGTTCCTTCAATATCTCTGTGTCACTCTCCCACGCAATAAACAAACCTCTGACGTTTCGCACTGCCCTTCTCTCTATATATTCAATATTCTCTGTTAAACCTACTTTGTAAGGGTCCCACACACTTGAGCAATATTCTAGACACGGTCGCACGAGTGATTTGCAAGCAATGTCCTCTGTAGACTGATTGCACTTCACCAGTGTTCTACCAATAAACCGAAGTCTATCACCGGCTTTACCTACGACTGAAGCAATGCGATCATTCCATTTCATATCCCTACAAAGTGTTAAGCCCAGATATTTGTATGAGTTGGCCGATTCATTGATATTATAGTCATAGGATACTACGTTTTTCGTTTTGTGAAGTGCAAAATTTTACATTTATGAACATTTAGAGCAAGTTGGCAATCTCTGCACCACTTTAAAATCTTATCGAGATCAGACTGAATATTTATGCAGCTTCTTTCAGAAAGTATTTGATTATAGATAACTGCATCATCTGCAAAAATCCTGATTTTACTGTTAGTATTGTCTGCAAGGTAATTAACATCCAACATGAACAGCAAGGGTCCCAACACACTTCCGTGGGGCACACCCGAAGTTACTTCTACATCTGACCATGACTCTCCAGCCAAGATACCATACTCTGTCCTCCATACCAAAAAGTCCTAAATCCAGTCACAAATTTCACTTGATACCCCATACGATCGTACTTTTGACAGTAAGCATAGCTGCAGTAATGAGTCAAATGCTTTTCAAAAATCAAGAAATACTGCATCTACCTGGTTGACTTGATCCAAAGCTTTCAGTACGTCATGTGAGAAAAGTGCGAGTTGCGTTTCACATGGTAGACGTTCTCGAAATCCTTGCTGGTTAACGTTGAGAAGATCATTACGTTCAAGATATCTCATTATGTTTGAACTCAGGATATGTTCTAAGATTCTACGACAAATATATGTCATGGATATTGGACGCTAGTTTTGTGTACACTTCTACTGCTCTTCTTGTAGACGGGTGTGACCTGTGCTTTTTTCTAAGAACTAGACAATTTTTGTTCGAGGGATCTATGATAGATTGTAGTGCTAGAAGAAGGGCTAACTCAGCCGGAAATTCAGTATAGAATCTGATAGCGAGTCCATCGTGGCCTGGGGTTTTGTTCAATTTCAACGATTTCAGCTGTTTCTCAGCATCACTGACACTCATCTTTTCAGAGGTACGAAGATTAAATTGGGGCTATTCTCTTGGGTTTTCCTTTTTAATGGAATATTTGAGCACTATGGGACTTAACATCAGAGTTCATCAGTGCCCTAGAACTTATAACTACTTAAACCTAACTAACCTAAGGACATCACACACATCCATGCCCGAGGCAGGATTCGAACCTGCGACCGTAGCAATCGCGCGGTTCCGGACTGAAGAGCCTAGAACCGCTCGGCCACCGAAGCCGGCATTCTGAAAGAAATAGAAAAGTTATGTTCCATTTTTCACGCAATCACGTATCTTCACGGTGCTATCGCTACTTTTCTGCAGCTCACAAATGACAAGTCGGAAGAACATAAAACTGATTCATAGATAATATAATCACATTACACACAGTTAAAGGAGCTGCTTCATCTAAAATAAACAGTAAGTTCTAGCAGTTAACCAAGCGGAAGAAGGTCGTAACACTGATATGAAATGATCGTATGACATTATCGGCATGGAGACCCCATGTGGGGTTGTTCGGTCGCTTGGTGCAAGTCTTCGTATTTGACGCCTTGTTGGTGACTTGCGCGTCTTTCTGATGAAAATGGTATGACATTATTAGGAAAAAAACAAATGCCCAGTCCCCGCGTGAAAAAAAAAAAGACCTCCAACCGGGAACCCGCGATCTTGAGGCAGCGACGCTAAACACTAGGCCACAAGCTACGGACGGCGTAAGGTTAGAAACAACGTACTTTCTCCAGGCTTGGCCGACCAAGCCACTTGGCGAGTGTCGTCGAGCGTATGTGGCACACTTTTACCCATGCATATCCGCTGCGTGTTGTCAACAGCGACCGGAGCGTCGTCCGCGCGGCTGGTTGTTCCGACACCAAAGCACAGCCGCCTGTTCCGCACAGTCACATCCAAAACGTCGTTCCTATAAACAATTGACTTAACCGTTGGCAAAACAGAAACACGGAAGACGCATTTTCATCTGCAAGTAATCTGTAGGTTTCGCAGACGACGTTTCCGCACGCACCAGAAAGTAATCCCGTATAATTTACTGGTACCACTGTTTTAAACATCAAAATAAAGTTATAGACCTTCTAAATCTTCTTCTTCTTCAGCCTTTAGATATCAACTTCTGGACATAGGTCTCTTACACTACTGGCCATTAAGATTGCAACACCAACAAGAAATGCAGATGATAAACGGGTATTCATTGGACAAATATATTATACTAGAACTGACATGTGATTACATTTTCACGCAATTTGGGTGGATAGATCCTGAGAAATCAGTACCCAGAACCACCACCTCTGGGTGTAATAACGGCCTTGATACGGCTGGGCATTGAGTCAAACAGAGCTTGGATGGCGTGTACAGGTACAGCTGCCCATGCAACTTCAACACGATACCACAGTTCATCAAGAATAGAGACTGGCGCATTGTGACGAACCAATTGCTCGGCCACCATTGACAAGACGTTTCCAGTTGGTGAGAGATCGGGAGAATGTGCTGGCCAGGACAGCAGTCAACATTTTCTGCATCCAGAAAGGCCCGTACAGGACCTGCAACATGCGGTCGTGCATTATCCTGCTGAAATGTATGGTTTCGCAGGGATCGAATGAAGGGTACAGCCACGGGTCGCAACACATCTGAAATGTAACGTCCACTGCTCAAAGTGCCGTCAATGCGGACAAGAGGTGACCGAGACGTGTAACCAATGGCACCCCATACCATCACGCTTCCAATGTGCGTTCACCGCGATGTCGCCAAACACGGATGCGACCATCATGATGCTGTAAACAGAACCTGGTTTCATCAGAAAAAATGATGTTTTGCCATTCGTGCATCCAGGTTCGTCGTTGAGTACACCATCGCAGGCTCTCCTCTCTGTGATGCAGCGTCAAGGGTAACTGCAGCCATGGTCTCCGAACTGATAGTCCATGCTGCTGCAAACGTCGTCGAACTGTTCGTGCAGATGGTTGTTGTCTTGCAAATGTCCCCATCTGTTGACTCAGGGATCGAGACGTGGCTGCACTATCCGTTACAGCCATACGGATAAGATGCCTGTCATCTCGACTGCTAGTGACACGAAGCAGTTGGGATTCAGCACGGCGTTCCGTATTACACTCCTGAACCCAGCGATTCCATATTCTGCTAACAGTCATTGGATCTCGACCAACGCGAGCAGCAATGTCGCGATACTATAAACTGCAATCGCGATAGGCTACAAGCCGACCTTTGTCAAAGTCGGAAACGTGATGGTACGCATTTCTCCCCCTTACACGAGGCATCACAACAATGTTTCACCAGGCGACGCCGGTCAACTGTTGTTTGTGTATGAGAAATCGGTTGGAAACTTTCCTCATGTCAGCACGTTGTAGGTGTCGCCACCGGCGCCAACCTTGTGTGAATGCTCTGAAAAGCTAATCTTTTGCATATCACAACATCTTCTTGCTGTCGGTTAAATTTCGCGTCTGTAGCACGTCATCTTCGTGGTGTAGCAATTTTAATGGCCAGTAGTGTATATATATCTGTGCAGGTCACACATGGCGTATATACAGGGTGGTCCATTGATCGTGATCGGGCCAAATATCTCACGAAATAAGCGTCAAACGAAAAAACTACAAAGAACGAAACTTGTCTAGCTTGAAGGAGGAAACCAGATGGTCCTATGGTTGGCCCGCTAAATGGCGCTGCCATAGGTCAAACGGAGATCAACTGTTGTTTTTTTTTTTAATAGGAACCTCCATTTTTCATTACATATTCGTCTAGTACGTAAAGAAAAATGAATGTTTTAGTTGGACCACTTTATTCGCTTTGTGACAGATGGCGCTGTAATAGTCACAAACATATGGCTCGCAATTTTAGACGAACAGTTGGTAACAGGTAGGTTTTTTAAATTAAAATACAGAACGTAGATACGTTTGAATATTTTATTTCGGTTGTTCCAATTTGATACATGTACCTTTGTGAACTTATCATTTCTGAGAACGCATGCTGTTACAGCGTGATTACCTGTAAATACCTCATTAATGCATTAAATACTCAAAATGATGTCCGTCAAACTCAATGCATTTGGCGATACGTGTAACGACATTCCTCTCAACAGCGAGTAGTTCGCCTTCCGTAATGTTCGCACATGCATTGACAATGCGCTGACATGTTGTCAGGCGTTGTCGGTGTATCACGATAGCAAATATCCTTCAACTTTCTCCACAGAAAGAAATCCTTGGATGTCAGATCCGGTGAACGTGCGGGCCATGGTATGGTGCTTCGACGACCAATCCAACTGTCATGAAATATACTATTCAATACCGCTTCAACCGCACGCGAGTTATGTGCCGGACATCCATAATGTTGGAAGTACATCGCCATACTGTCATGAAGTGGAACATCTTGTAGTAACATTGGTAGAACATTACGTAGGAAATCAGCATACATTGCACCATTTAGATCGCCATCGATAAAATGGGGGCCAATTATCATTCCTCCCACAATGCCGCACCATACATTAACCCGCCAAGGTCGCTGGTGTTCCACTTGTCGCAGCCATCGTGGATTTCCCGTTGCCCAAAAGTGCATATTATGCCCGTTTACGTTATACGCTGTGGGTGAATGACGCTTCGTCGCTAAATAGAACGCGTGCAAAGAAATCTGTCATCGTCCCGTAATTTCTCTTGTGCCCAGTGGCAGAACTGTACACGACGTTCAAAGTCGTCGCCATGCAATTCCTGGTGCATAGAAATATGGTAAGGATGCAATCGATGTTGATGTAGCATTCTCACCATCGACGTGTTTGAGATCCCCGATTCTCGTGCAATTCGTCTGCTACTGATGTGCGGTGTAGCCGCGACAGCAGCTAAAACACCTACTTGGGCATCATCATTTGTTGCAGGTCGTGGTTGACGTTTCACATGTGGCTGAACACTTCCTGTTTCCTTAAATAACGTAACTATCGGGTGATCGGTCCGGACACTTGGATGATGTCGTCCAGGATACCGAGCAGCATACATAGCACACGCCCGTTGGGCGTTTTGATCACAATAGCCATACATCAACACGATATCGACCTTTTCCGCAATTGGTAAACGGTCCATTTTAACACGGGTAATGTATCACGAAGCAAAAATACCGTTCCTACTGGCGAAATGTTACGTGATACCACGTACTTACACGTTTGTGACTATTACAGCGCCATCTATCACAAAGCGAAAAAGTGGTCCAACTAAAACATTCATATTTCTTTACGTACTAGACGAATATGTAATAAAAAACGGGGGCTCCTATTTTTAAAAAAAGCAGTTGATATCCGCTTGACCTATAGCAACGCCATCTAGCGGGCCAACCATAGCGCCATTTGGTTTCCCCCTTCAAGCTAGACGAGTTTCGTTCTTTGTAGTTTTTTCGTTTGATGCTTATTTCTGAGATATTTGGCCAGGTCACTATCAATGGACCATATATATATATATATATATATATATATATATATATATATATATATGATGGCAGTATTGCTTCTTGTCACTTCGCTACTTCGAATTCAATTGCTGTGGTTGCAGTTACGGAGAATAGCGGGCCTCATCAAGTAAGGAAAAATACGTATGGTATTGGAAACTATTGTCAAAACAATTTCGTTCAGTCTCACAAACGATAAAAGAATTTTTCTGTTAGAAAATATTTCGAAACCTGAGCCTGGGTAGAAATTTCTCTCCATTACTCGTTCAAATCATACTAGACCTTTTCAAACGAAGTGCCTAAAAGAATTTACGTGATTAGCTTATTCAGTGGAATATTTGGATGTTTTTGCAAGTGCTGCGTGTTTTTTCCCATACGGAAAATGTAGGGAAAGGAGATCACCAAGTAGCAAGGGCGTTTGTTACTCAGGTTTTTAACAATTTTTAAAAAAAAGCCAGGCAAATGTTCAGCAAATATGAGAACTTATCATGTTATAAAAATATGTTTTGATTGCTGAAAACACAAAAGTTATGGTTAAGAAAAAACCTGAAAGTGTTATCAATCAAGCAAATGCCCAAAGGGTAATGGATGTTGAGAATGACAGAAAATTGCTAATCCCCATAATACAAACAACTCAATTCTGCGGAAGGCAGCAAATAGCTCTAACGGGTCTTCGTGACTCTGGACGAATAAACCTTGAAGAACCGGATGAAAATGGTGGGAATTTTCGATCATTGTTCAGATACAGAGCCAACAGTGGAGATAATATTCTTAAAGACCAATTAACGATCAGTGGTGGGAACATGATGTATACGAGTTCTTTAATTCAAAACGAACTTATTAGCATATTTGGTCACTTAATACAATTAAAAATTGTAGAAAACGTCAGAAAGTCTTTTTTTTGTTCCGTTTTAGCAGACGAAACCACTGACATCTGTCAAATCGAACAATTTTCTCTCTGTGTACATCACGTAGAGGTGCAAATCAGGGAAGATTTTCTGATATTCGTCCCAGTTTATGACGTCACTGGAGCAAGTTTTGCTAACACAATACTGAATATCTTGTCAACATTAGGGCTTGACCTAAAAAATGGGTGTTATTTAAGAAGTCAGGGGATTCTTTCATTTGTCAGTCAAAAGAACAGAAATATTGAAATCAATGATTTCTGAATGTTGTCCAGAACAAAAGAAAAAGAAACTTATTTCACTGTGCGAAATCCGATGGGTAGAAAGGCACAACTCAGTACTTTCATTTAAAGACTTTTGGAGCCCATCTTCCTGTCCCTTTGCAAAACAGAAGAGGATTTAAGAGGTACGGCATCTAAGGCTCACACTCTAAATACTGCTATTAGTCAATTTGCATTTCTTGTTAATCTTTTTGTTTTGAGCTGGATGTTATCAATCGCCCATAACTTATCTGAGCAGCTTCAAAACAAAAACATTGATCTTCCACAGGCCTTGACTAATGTTACCAATATCTTACGCCTTCTGTCAAAAGAGAGGGAAAATACAGATGACTCATTTAAAGCTTTGTATAATGAAGTGAAGACATTCACTGCCAAACTTGACATTTAGGAAAAGATTACAATAATTTGTCGCCTTCAATCAGCACGTAGCAACGTCCGTTACGCCACAGAAGAAGAACACTATTGACGAGCTGTTTATGTAACATACCTGGAAGATCTTTGAAACTCATTTAAAGAACGCTTTGAATCTCGCAAGGAAACAGTTGCATCCTTACAAAACAACCTTCCACAGTTGTGTATAACAACAGATTTCGGTTCATTGGACGCTGCTTTTAATTTCTGCGAAGATTTGTCACATAAATAGATTATGCAAAATGAGTTTATGTTGTGGAAAGAAAAGTGAAGTCAGGAAACTCCTTCAAATCTTCCAAAAACAGCTATGAGTTCTCTTCAAAAATCTGACAAGACTTTTTTCCCCACAATTTATACCCTTCTGAAATTACTTGCAGTTCTTCCCGTTTCTGTCGCAACTGTAGAGCGAACTCTCTCCAGCCTGAGAAAACTGAAGACTTACCTAAGGAACCGTTTATCTGAAAGTAGGCTTAACGGGTTTGCTTTACTTTCTGTCCACAGAGACAGTATAGTTAGTGACGGTGAGGTTCTTGATAAGTTTGCTAGTGTACCAATAAACCTGTACTTTGTTTTGTAAACATTGTTCTATAAAAAAGTGAAGTTCCTTTTTAATTTTCTGTATTATTTTTATTGTCAGTTCGATAAACGATTAATAAAACAAATTTTGTTGCAGGATCATTTGTCAAACAGTCAATTTAATAAACATTCTTGTAACGGCTCTCCAAAACAATACCTACTCAAAACAGTGTTTTGAATTATAGTTGGTAAAACTCATATGGGTGTATACACAAAACGAAACAAATAAGGGTGTTGGCGGTTTATATATACATGACGGAACAAGCCAATATTTGTAGCTAGAATCACTCCAAACACGATAATCGCATAGCGTTTTCACTCTTTTAATTTGGTTGAAGTTTGCAGATGAGATATTCTTAAAATCCTGATTAATATTTGAAATATAGTATTATTGCCTCGCTGTGATGGTTCTCCATCGACACGCTCTGTTTCCTCGACGCTGTTATAATTATAAGATGCCGACTACCGCCACAATGTACGGTACATTATTGAATTCGACACTGTCGCGCTAGTCGGCATCTTATAATTATAAAAGCGGAGAGAAAACAAAGCGAGCCGCTGGACAGCCATTATAGAGAGGCAAAAATAACAGATATTCTCATCATTTGTTTTTTTAAATAGGATTTGATGTCAACAATAAAAAAAGCTTGATCTCGATAAAGTAAAAGGGGCTTCAGCGCAGATTATCCTCTGAATATGAGCAGCACAACTGATAAAAATATCATGGGGTGTCTACTTAAAATTACTCATCTTTACATTAATCTAGTCCCTCCCCCCCTCAAAAGAAATAAATGCTGTATTTGTAACTGAGGTACGAATAGTATTCTTGAGGTACAATTTGACTCTGCTACTCCAATGCAGAGATACTTTTAACTTAAAAGGTACTGCAGTAACACTGGTCGAGAATATTTTTTTACAATTTTTTCCCAGTAGCACTGGATTATTTTTTTATAAATCTATGCTAAAAACTAATGTGGAGATACTTTCTTTACTACAACGAAATTCCACAGTCCCTGTAGCATAGCTTTTACAATAATCCTAATGGACTGTGCATAAGAATCTAATTTCAACAGCCCCAATAGCTAAAGTTTTTACAATTAAAATTCTGATGGACTGTGAGCTATATATATACATATATACTATTTTTTCCGTTTATGCTTTTTTAATATTTTTTGTTTATGCTTTTTTTAAAAAATTCTTGTAACACTTTTTTCTTTCACACACATGGAGTGCTCTTTTTTATCTTTTTTCCCACACATGGTCTATATTATTCGGGCAGGTAGGTTAGAAAATATAAAAAAGGAAATGGATAGGTTAAAGTTAGATATATTGGGGATTAGCGAAGTTCGGTGAAAGGAGGAACAAGACTTTTGGTCAGGTGAATACAGGGTTATAAATACAAAATCAAATAGGGGTAATGCAGGAGCAGGTTTAATAATGAATAAAAAAAATAGGAGTTCGGGTAAGGTACTACAAACAACATAGTGAACGCATTATTGTGGCCAAGATAGACACGAAGCCCACGCCTACGACAGTAGTACAAGTCTATATCCCAACTAGCACTGCATATGGCGAAGAAATTGAAAGAATGTATGATGATATAAAAGATATTATTCAGGTAGAGAAGGGAGACGAAAATTTAATAGTCATGGGTGACTGGAATTCGATAGTAGCGAAAGGAAGAGAAGGAAACGTAGTAGGTGAATATGGATTGGGGGTAAGACATGAAAGAGGAAGCCCCTGGTAGAATTTTGCACAGAGCACAACTTAATGATAGCTAACACTTGGTTCAAGAATCATAAAAGAAGGTTGTATACATGGAAGAAGCCTGGAGATACTGACAGGTTTCAGATAGATTATATAATGGTAAGACAGAGATTCAGGAACCAGGTTCTAAATTGTAAGACATTTCCAGGGGCAGATGTGGACTCTGACCACAATCTACTGGTTATGAACTGTAGATTAAAACTGAAGAAACTGCAAAAAGTTGGGAATTTAAGGATATGGGACCTGGATAATCTGACTAAACCAGAGGTTGCACAGAGTTTCAGGAAGAGCATAAGGCAACAAACGACAAGAATGGGGGAAAGAAATACAGTAGAAGAAGAATGGGTAGCTTTGAGGGATGAAGTAGTGAAGGCAGCAGAGGATCAAATAGGTAAAAAGACGAGGGCTAGTAGAAATCCTTGGATGACAGAAGAAATATTGAATTTAATTGATGAAAGGAGAAAATATAAAAATTCAGTAAATGAAGCAGGCAAAAGGAATACAAACGTCTCAAAAATGAGATCGACAGGAAGTGCAAAATGGCTAAGCAGGCATGGCTAGAGGACAAATGTAAGGATGAAGAGGCTTATCTCACTAGGGGTAAGATAGATACTGTCTACGGGAAAATTAAAGAACCTTTGGAGAAAAGAGAACCACGTGTATGAATATCAAGAGCTCAGATGGAAACCCAGTTCTAAGCAATGAAGGGAAAGCAGAAAGGTGGAAGGAGTATATAGAGGTTCTATACAAGGGCGATGTGCTTGAGGGCAATGTTATAGAAAGGGAAGAGGATATAGATGAAGATGAAATGGGAAATACGATACTGCGTGAAGAGTTGGATAGAGCACTGAAAGACCTAAGTCGAAACAAAGCCCCGGAATAGACAACATTCCATTGGAACTACTGACAGCCTTGGGAGAGCCAGTCCTGACAAAACTCTACCATCTAGCAAAATATATGAGACAGGCGAAATACCCTCAGACTTCAAGAAGAATATAATAATTCCAATCCCAAAGAAAGCAGGCGTTGACATATGTGAAAATTACCGAACTATCAGTTTAATAAGTCACGGCTGCAAAATACTAACGCGAATTCTTTACAGACGAATGGAGAAACTGGTAGAAGCCGACCTCGGGAAAGATCAGTTTGGATTCCGTAGGAATATGGGAACACGTGAGGCAATACTGACCCTACGACTTATCTTAGAAGAAAGATTAAGAAAAGGCAAACCTACTTTACTAGCATTTGTAGACTTAGAGAAAGCTTTTGACAATGTTGACTGGAATACTCTCATTCAAATTCTGCAGGTGGCAGGGGTAAAATACAGGTAGCGAAAGGTTATTTACAATTTGTACAGAAACCAGATGGCAGTTATAAGAGTCGAGGGACATGAAAGGGAAGCAGTGGTTGGGAAGGGAGTGAGACAGGGCTGTAGCCTCTCCCCGATGTTATTGAATCTGTATATTGAGCAACCAGTAAAGGAAACAAAAGAAAAATTCGGAGTAGGTATTAAAATCCATGGAGCAGAAATAAAAACTTTGAGGTTCGCCGATGACATTGTAATTCTGTCAGAGACAGCAAATGACTTGGAAGAGCAGTTGAACGGAATGGACAGTGTCTTGAATGGAGGATATGAGTTGAACATCAACAAAAGCAAAACGAGGATAATGGAATGTAGTCGAATTAAGTCGGGTGATGCTGAAGGAATTAGATTAGGAAATGAGACACTTAAAGTAGTAAATGAGTTCTGCTATTTGGGGAGCAAAATAACTGATGATGGTCGAAGTAGAGAGGATGTAAAATGTAGACTGGCAATGGCAAGGAAAGCGTTTCTGAAGAAGAGAAATTTGTTAACACCGAGTATTGATTTAAGTGTTAGGAAGTCGTTTCTGAAAGTATTTGTATGGAGTGTAGCCATGTGTGGAAGTGAAACATGGACGATAAATAGTTTGGACAAGAAGAGAATAGAAGCTTTCGAAATGTGGTGCTACAGAAGAATGTTGAAGATTAGAGGGGTAGATCACATAACTAATGAGGAGATATTGAATAGGATAGGGGAGAAGAGGAGTTTAAGGCGCAACTTGACTAGAAGAAGGGTTCGGTTGGTAGGACATGTTCTGAGGCACCAAGGGATCACCAATTTAGTATTGGACGGCAGTGTGGAGGGTAAAAATCGTAGAGGGAGACCAAGAGATGAATACACTAAGCAGATTCAGAAGGATGTAGGCTGCAGTACGCACTGGGAGATGAAGAAGCTTGCACAGGATAGAGTAGCATGGAGAACTACATCAAACCAGTCTCAGGACTGAACACCACAACAACAACAACAACATGGTCTATGTGTTTTCATAGTACACATATATTTACACCACACACACACACACACACACACACACACACACACACACACAAAATTACTTACACTATGAAAAAGAGTCATACTACTACACCGCAGACATATTCTCTCCCTCCCTCTCTCTCTCATTCTCTCACTCTCAATCAGAGTCCCTCACCCATTCTCTCGCAACAATTGAGTAATGCGAGTACCGGAGAGTTTCAGTCCCGTCATCACAAATGACCCTTTTATCAAAAAAATGTTCAAATGTATGTGAAATCTTATGGGACTTAACTGCTAAGGTCATCAGTCCCTAAACTTACACACTACTTAACCTAAATTATGCTAAGGACAAACACACACACCCATGCCCGAGGGAGGACTCGAACCTCCGCCGGAACTAGCCGCACAGTACCCTTTTATCGCCATGAGGCGACTGTATACCTCGTGTCCTCTCGTTCGAAAACTGGTCTGCCGTGCCACAAGCGGCGTCTGCGGAGCAACACTGCGAACATCGATGTACAGGCATCGCAAATAGTTTCGATAGAGAGGGCTCTCGATGCCATACTACGCACACCCTTAGCACGCCTCTGGGCGGCACCTTCCAATGTGCAGTTCTACAAATTCCTCAATCGGCGAACCATTCGCCTAGTCTTTCGTAAGGCCGATAACCTTCTTGTTCTGTGGAGCAATATCCTAAGGATTTCGGCCGTGTCGAATTCATTACTGTGGTACCTCATTACTTCATATGGATCGCAGTTCTTCATCCAACAGATGAAGCTATCTGTAATTTAGCAATTTAAAATCTGCGAAATGTGTTTTGCAAACTCGTAATGAAAGCGGTACATGTGGAGTTTGGACAGGTCTAGTATGCACATCCCCACATAAATAGGTTTCGTAAACTCTATTGCAGTCTTCAACGTCTCCACAGCAACGACGTTCTTATTGAATATGTTGACCCGCTTAAAATTAGGTCTGGCAATGCATTTTATTACGCCATAACGCCCCTCCCACTCGGTTCTAATCAAAATTTCACGTCTTTCCTTTAAATTCTCCATTGTTTTCCCGAAAATTGAATTACTCATTAATTTGTGAAAATCGTCCTCTTTGTCACACGTCGTGGAAGCTCTCTGTCTTGTATTCAAATCAATACACTCTTTCAGCCAGGGAGACTGCTTGAAGGATATAGCCCAGGTGATTCTAAGCAGCTCCGTTCCCACACCGCTGGAGGTTACGATGATGAATAATGCACCCCCGCTTATTCCCCAGCGTGACATGATTTTTCTCCCAACCGAAATCAGCCAAGTGCTCAGCTGGAAAGTGAGCGTCATACCCGCTTAAAGTAGGGAAAAAAACGGGTATGTGCCTTGGTAGCTGGTACATCAAATTGCACATATAGTAGCAGCGCCACAGAACTTCCCCGTAAGATGACAGTGGTCCCTATGAGGAGTTTCCGCTTTTCTCTCTAATAGCAGCCCACAATTATGACAATCAACCACGTTATTATACAACTCTTCATTCTCCTCCGATTTGGTCATGGGAGTGTTGTCGCTGTAAAGCTTATCAACCTCCAATGAAAATTTTTCGAGCTCAGTGAGCAGCCAAACCGCAGGATTATACCCGATATAAGATTTCTAGCGGTTAATATTGTAATCATAGGACGTTACAATTTGGTATGCTGCCGCATATGTTGTTGTTGATGTGGTCTTCAGTCCAGAGACTGGTTTGATGGAGCTGTCCATGCTACTCTATCCTGTGCAAGCTTCTTCATCTCCCAGTACCTATTACAGCCTACATCCTTCTGAATCTGCTTAGCGTATTCATCTCTTGGTTTCCCTCTGCGATCTTTACCCTTCACGCTGCCCTCCAATACTAAATTGGTGATCCCTTGATGCCTCAGAACATGTCCCACCAACCGATCCCTTCTTCTAGTCAAGTTGTGCCACAAGCTCCTCTTCTCCCCAATTCTATTCAATACCTCCTCATTAGTTATGTGATCTACCCATCTAATATTCAGCATTCTTCTGTAGCACAACATTTCGAAAGCTTCTATTCTCTTCTTGTCCAAACTATTTATCGTCCATGTTTCACTTCCACACATGGCTACACTCCATACAAATACTTTCACAAAAGACTTCCTGACACTTAAATCTATACTCGATGTTAACAAATTTCTCTTCTTCAGAAACTTTTTCCTTGCCATTGCCAGTCTACATTTTATATCCTCTCTACTTCGACCATCATCAGTTATTTTGCTCCCCAAACAGCAAAATTCATTTACTACTTTAAGTGTCTCATTTCCTAATCTAATTCCCTCAGCATCACTTGACTTAATTCGACTACATTCCATTATCCTCGTTTTGCTGTTGTTGATTTTCATCTTATATCCTCCATTCAAGACACTGTCCATTCCGTTCAACTGCTCTTCCAAGTCCTTTGCTGTCTCTGACAGAATTACAATGTCATCGGCGAACCTCAAAGTTTTTATTTCTGCTCCATGGATTTTAATACCTACTCCGAATTTTTCTTTTGTTCCCTTTACTGGTTGCTCAATATACAGATTCAATAACATCGGGGAGAGACTACAGCCCTGTCTCACTCCCTTCCCAACCACTGCTTCCCTTTCATGCCCCTCGACTCTTATAACTGCCATCTGGTTTCTGTACAAATTGTAAATAGCTTTTCGCTCCCTGCATTTTACCCCTGCCACCTTTAGAACTTGAAAGAGAGTATTCCAGTCAACATTGTCAAAGGCTTTCTCTAAGTCTACAAATGCTAGAAACGTGGGTTGGCCTTTCCTTAATCTTTCTTCTAAGATAAGTCGTAGGGTCAGTATTGCCTCACGTGTTCCAATATTTCTACGGAATCCAAACTGATCTTCCCCGAGGTTGGCTTCTACCAGTTTCTCCATTCGTCTGTAAAGAATTCGCGTTAGTATTTTGCAGCCGTGACTTATTAAACTGATAGTTCGGTAATTTTCATATCTGTCAACGCCTGCTTTCTTTGGGATTGGAATTATTATATTCTCTTTGAAGTCTGAGGGTATTTCGCCTGTCTCATACATCTTGCTCACCAGATGGTAGAGTTTTGTCAGGACTGGCTCTCCCAAGGCTGTCAGTAGTTCTAATGGAATGTTGTCTACTCCTGGGGCCTTGTTTCGACTCAGGTCTTTCAGTGCTCTGTTAAACTCTATCTCCCATTTCATGTTCATCTACATCCTCTTCCATTTCCATAATATTGTCCTCAAGTACATCGCCCTTGTATAGACCCTCTATATACTCCTTCCACCTTTCTGCTTTCCCTCCTTAGCTTAGAACTGGGTTTCCGTCTGAGCTCTTGATATTCATACAAGTGGTTCTCTTTTCTCCAAAGATCTCTTTAATTTTCCTGTAGGCAGTATCGATCTTATCCCTAGTGAGATATGTTAGGTGTTTTTTTTGTTGTTGTTGTAAAGGTTGCATACCACCGTGGGATCACCTTCAGAGCGGGTCACAGAAGCGAGAAGGCATTCAAAGTCAGCATACACTACAAACGGGCATCATTCCTGGTGGTGAGCATTTTTAAACTTCGTGGATTTGTTTTCCTCAGTAGGAATAACACGTACCGAGTCCTTGGAAGCGCAGTCTACCAGATGTGCCACTAATAACTTGTCTGAGAAAAAATAATTCAGGCATATTAAGCGAATAAGCTTTTTAGACTTGTCGTTATTCGGTTGAGAGAATAGGAGTCAGGACATGTCTTTCATCCAAACTTAGTTATAATTATAACCTTCAAAAAAGAGCAGTAAGTTTACATGCAACTCACGCTCATCGGCAAATTTTGAGAAATGGAGGGGACCCATGACAATATTCTTGTCTTGCTCTTCTGACTTTCTTTTCTTCTCCAGGCCATATACATGAACCGATATTCCGGTATTCCTGATCTTGATGGGGAACTCGATACCATCAAAGTTTTAACACCTACGAATATTACCACCCACATGGTATGTACTGGGACGCTCAGGATGATGTCTGTAATTGTAGTTTCTCTCGCAAGCCAGGATTCTCCATGCAAAAGAATCCTGATCGGTTTTATTTTCGACAGCAACGCATGCTTGTTATTATGCTGGTTATTAGTTGTATACCTGTAGGGAGCTTGATATAGCTAGACCCTCCATGTACCTGATCATAGACGTGTGTATGGATGTCCAGGTGTAGTATTCGGCTAGTGCTTTAGCTGACCCTCTGACTTTCATCTCGGAAAACCAGGCCACTATAGCACTGAAGGTGGATTTACGAAACTACTCGGCGATTGACGTGTTCCACGTCATTACGCCATCCCCCCACCCCCAAAGATAATGAAAAGAGTAGGTTCTTCACGCCCGAATCAAGTTGGGGGGGGGGGGGGGGGTTGCGATAGTTTTATGCAGAGCACCGAACTGCATTTAATGGCGGGATACCACGGATCATTGACTGCTATGAGGAGCCCCGTTTCAACGACAGGAAAGCAAACCCTTAGAAAACCAACAGGGTCACGGTACCCTCCTGCTGGGTTCTCAATCCTCGTGAATGAGATTCACTCCTCAAAGGCATCTGCAATCACTGAGTATTCCAACTGACCTGATATCCTTCACTAAAAGTACAGGAGGGGGAACTGCCACTAGCCAAGGATCTTTTCTATTACTATTAATAATATTCTGTGTCCACCCCGTTGATGATGTTGCTGGGGAGCGACAGATCGGAAAGTGCCGAGGCACACATACCTTGCATTTACGCCGATTCTGACGGGGCTGGTATGATGCTGATAATGATGATGACGTTGGAGGATGTTGCGGTGCTACCGGGTCAGACCAGTGGGACCAGCCAGGCTGCGGCGATAGTTCCCGATGCTGTTGCTGCTGCTGCAGCCCTGACCCGGCAACTTGAGGGGTGGTAGATCGTTGCTCGGTCCCCGGACGCCAGAGCGGCGGTGCCGGTGTGGCGGCCGCGACCTCCCGCGCTACGCGTAGCGGCGCCCTTATGGACGAGGCGTGCCTTACCGGGCGCTGCTTTGGAGAGAAACGTTTAGCCACCACAATTGGTATGTGCGCCACGATGTGTTGCGACTGCAGAGACGCGACCACTGTGGGAATAACAGGTCAAAAAAATAATGATTAAGTACACTGTTTAGCGCTGCTGGCGCAGTGAAAGAAAGAATGGCTCAAATGGCTCTGAGGACTATGCGACTTAACTTCTGAGATCATCAGTCGCCTAGGGCTTAGAACTAATTAAACCTAACTAACCTAAGGACATCACACACATCCATGCCCGAGGCAGGATTCGAACCTGCGACCGTAGCGGTCGCTCGGTTCCAGACCGTAGCGCCCAGAACCGCACGGCCACTCCGGCAGGCCGTAAGAAAGAATACTGACGGTCACAACGTAATAAGCAGAGTGAGTATTTACCTTTTTCGCTCTGGCTCCAAGGCAGGAACACTTCATGGGGCAACTCCACCACTCCGTCAAAACAATCATCATCACCATCATCTAACAGAGCCAGCGGCCCTTTGCCTGACCCATTCAGGCACGACATTATCCTCGCTCCTGGTCAGAATCGGTATCTGGCAACTGGTCTATCACGCCTACAACAACACACAAGATGTATATATTACTACTACTACTATTATTATTAGAGGCATGTACAAAGGAATCTTTATCAACTTACAAGTATGCTGCTCGGGCATCTCATTATTTGCTGGAGGCTGTTCATGCATCTGCTAATGAAAAGCCCCCAGCTGCCTGTCCAACAAATCTAACTCCTCCTCTAGAGCTCTTCCTGTAACAGGACATTTTTTGAATGTCGAGCTACTTAGAAAGATCACACATGGATATTTTTTCTCTACTTACGTGAGTATTGCTGCTGTTATTCACATTTGGAGGCTGTAACACATAGTGTTGCTGCTGCTGCAATGGATAGCTTTTTCAGCCTCCTGCTTTGCCTCCAGCTCAGTTAGCATTTGCGTCAACTGAGCTAGAGAGAGAGAGAGAGAGAGAGAGAGAAACTAGTATGAACTAAGAAAATTTTTGAACTACTACTATACATTAACAAATTACAACGAAAACTATATTCACGAGGGAATCCTGTCTGTGAACCCACCACAGGAGGTTGGACTTCGAGAGTCTGCCATTGACCAGCCCCCTACCGTCTCTCCTCACCATTCAATATAAAACCGTGGAGTTTTACTATAACAAGGAAACGGAAACGGAATTAATCAGGCGAATTTAACATAAACATAAAAATTTACACTCAAAATACAAATTACTTACTCCCTTGGTAATCCTACCTCCAGAACTCTAGGCCTCTTGCCACTATACTCAGAATCGTTGCTGCTAGCTCTCTTCATGTTGGAGACAAAAACATACGCACACACACAGAGATGAGACTATACACAACAAGGCGGACGGCAGTGGACTGAGGGCAATGGAGTTGAGTTGTGCGTTTATACGCACATCAAAAAAAGTTTTGGATCACCTCGGTTCCGAGAGTTCCGGAACCTGTACAGCAATTGTAATAGAGATAAACACAAACATCATTTCCGCCATTTTTATTGCTAATTAAAACCACATATTGCATGTTATACCACCATACAGCGAGACCTTCAGAGGTGGTGGTCCAGATTGCTGTACACACCGGTACCTCTGATACCCAGTAGCACGTCCTCTTGCATTGATGCATGCCTGTATTCGTCGTGGCATACTATCCACAAGTCCACCAAGGCACTGTTGGTCCAGATTGTCCCACTCCTCAACGGCGATTCGGCGTAGATCCCTCAGAGTGGTTGGTGGGTCACGTCGTCCATAAACAGCCCTTTTCAATCTATCCCAGGAATGTTCGATAGGGTTATTGTTTACAGTAATAACACATACCTTTGGCTTTCCAACATTTCTCCTTTTCTTAAAAGCCTTCAGAGGATTTCTAATAACTTTACTTTTACTCATTATTATACTTCAACAAAACAGAGACTCAAGAAACAGAATAAATTACGAATATTTTCGAGATAACGACAGAGTAAATAAATATGAAACAATCGACAATCACACCAGCGATATATATTGAACCATCACAGGTTAGCCACAACACATACTTTATCTCACATCACTAAAATGTACCTGATGAACACGGACGTTAATAATAACACCATTTGACAGCAGTTTAACAGCGCCACAGTGGGTCACGCCCATGTAGAACACATTTCAAAAAAAATTTAAAAATAGTTGTAGTCTTCGGAATTGAATAAATTATATATTTATTAAAAGGTAATAGTCTGCAGATTCAGAAAACGCAAAAAAGTAAAAATTGAACTTTTCATGATTTTGAGCCTTTCCGGAGCCCCTTAAACAGCCGAAATAATGCAGGGCACAATCATTGCTTATAAAAACGCTTTCGAACTATCGTTAAGAAATTCGACCGTGACATGTCAGTGATTTGTTCCCTACAGAGGTCCAAGGCGGACTGATGATCGGCTGTGTCGTGCGCGCACGCCAGGTCCAGCCTGTCCTACAGGCGAGACACGTCTGAGTGGCTCCCAAGACATGAACGACGACTCATTGAGAGCTTTTTACGTAACAGCTCTATGACATGGCCCCTTTGTCAAGCGAGATGTTTTCCTAGCGACCTACCCTCGCAAGCATCGCTAAAAGGTTGGTAGTGTTACATTGACGTCTCATGTCTATGTAACTGACAGCCAAGTCTCCCTCTGTACATGCTATGGAAGTCTTTTACACTGCTTTCAGAAACTGATTACGAAAATATCCCAGAGTAATACAGGATGCATTCTTTCTAGCGATCCTGACGAGACATCCCGTCCATTACATATCACCCCTTCCCAGAAATTGTTAAGTGCTGCAGACATAGTTAAGGATCGCTTTTGTTGTAAGAGCTTTCGTGATGTCTCAGCTTGTCTGCATGGAAATTCTTGTCGTAACAGGACAGCCTGTTCAAAACATGGGTCAGCACATGTTATTAACGTCTGTGGCGACCTGCCTTTGAGGAACAAAAGCATGATACAGCAAAAAGGTTGTCAAAATTATGCAGCCACCTCATGTCAATGTAGCCGACAGCTAAACCTTCTTCTGGACAGACACATACTATAGAAATCTTTTGCACTGCTTTCAGAAACTGTTTACGAAAATATCCAGAATAACACTGAATGTATTCTTACTGATGGTCCTAATGAGGCACCCCATCCATCATGTGTTGCCCTTTGCGAAAATCGTGACGTGGTGCTTTCAAAAAACGTCTCAGAAATGGTAAATGTTTGCTCTTGTTCTCACTGCTGAAAACCTTCATCATGTCTGTACATGGATGCGAAAACACCGTTCATCATAAAATCATTCATTTTGTTTGGAAAGGGAGATGATGGTTACATCAAGCCCTTCCAGGAAATAGTGATGTTCCATAAAGGCTTCTCATGGGCAGTCCATTCAAATGAAGCTCTCTCATTGGTCTCCTCGGTCTATACACACACATCAAAAAAGTTTTGCATCATCCCAGTTCCCAGAACTCTGAAGATAGACGTTGACTCTGGATATTGTATCACAGACACAGACCCTTTGACTGTTCAGAGATGGCACTAAACCTGCCCAAAGATGTAAACAACCATGCATGAACAGGGCCTATTAGACAGAGAAGGTCCGACAGCCAGTCAATCCCAGTCATTCCACCAGGAAGGAGGTACACGGCTCGTGTTGTCTTTAATTCAACCATGCTTAGATGGTCAGTACTGTGGTGTGGTCTCTCAACAAGGGAAGTGTCCCTGCGTCTCGGAGTGAACCAAAGCGATGTTGTTCGGACAAGGAAGAGATGCAGAGAGACAGGAACTGTCGATGACATGCCTCGCTCAGGCTGTCTAAGAGCTACTACTGCAGTGGATGACCGACCGCTACCTACGGATTATGGCTTGGAGGAACCCTGACAGTAACGCCATCATGTCGAACAATGCTGTTCGTGAAGCCACAGGACGTCATGTTATGACTCAAACTGTGTGCAATAGGCTACATGATGCGCAACTTCACTCCCGACGTCCATGGCAAGGTCAGCTTTGCACCATGCAGTGCGGTACAGATGGGCCCAACAACAAGTCGAATGGACCGCTCAGAATTGGCATCACGTTCTCTTCACTGATGAGTGTCGCGTATGCCTTCAACCAGGCAATCATCGGAGATGTGTTTGGAGGCAACCCGGTCAGGCTCAACGCCTTAGACACAGTGTCCAGTGACTGCAGCAAGATGGAGTTTCCCTGATGTGAGTGAGTGAACCTAACTGCCCATAGCAGTGAAAGTGGGAAAAAAAATACTTCACAGAAGAAGCTTGGTTCAATGAGTGAAAACTATGAATGTTTTATGGGCGAATCGGATGTGAATGAAATATTTGATATGTCGGTTCTCAAAGGAATTTTTTCAAATTGTGTAAGATGTATTCATTGTAGTGAAGTTGGTCTGGAACTCTCCATAATAAAGCACGTAGGACTTGCTAGTGAAATACAACTGAAATGTGATAAGTGTACATACATGACCACCTTTTGGAACAGTGTTGCAGTAACTGCAACTGAAGAAAATTTTAGCAAAATCTACGAACACAACAACGAGCGATGCTTGCTTTAGACAAGGAACGCTTTCGGGCTGCAGACAGGGCTGTAAAGAGTCTAGAAATACAACCAAGAGTAAATAGGAGGAGGAACAAGAGGAAGCTGGAGGAGGAGTTTGCAGAGGATGAAGATAATCCATCCTATGGACCTGGTATGCACTAAAAAGTTAATCCAATCTTTGTCGCTCGATTCTCAAAACTTTTATTTTCTCATACTAATTACATGTTTTCTAAGGATCTTCCAAACATATTTGTTTCAAACTTTCAGTAAATGTTACACAATACCTTCTGCATAATTTAACACAGCCTTTTTCCAAAAAACTGTATATTTTTGAATATATAAAAAAAATTGCAAAAAAATGTTGTGAATTTTCATTACAATTGAAAAAAAATCATCTTTAATAACTGAACTAAAATTTTGTAAAATCCCTGTGTTAAGTTGTAGCCCATATTCCAATAAATAATCTGTAAAAAGTTCAACTTCCTACCTCAAATATTTTGTGAGGAAAGATGTAATTTATAAGCATTATTTTAACATTGCAAGTATAGGGCGTTCCGGAGCCCCTTAAGAGTTGTGAGCGTGTTTGCAGATTACAAGCATTATTTTGAGAATTTTACACGCAGTGAACGTCTTTGTACGTCAGTGCACTATTTTGTGAACATGTCTGTAGGCTGTGCAATGCATTATTTCAACAGTTCACAATTTGTGGGCGTGTTTGCAGATCGTATTACATGCATTATTTTGACAATTTACGAGTTGTTTACGTGTCTGCATTAGAGTCCTGCATGACCGAGTAAGCGAGCACAAAATACGAGGTGGGGCGAACACACCCTAACTGGATAGGCTGCCCGCACTAGTTCTAGTGACCGAGCATAGAAGCTGTGACCGAATACGTAGCACGTAACTTCAAACATATTACACGTATCATTATCCGTGTGACATTGCAGCCAGTACGGGCTTCTCATTTGTGGTGTGTCTCTCTATGGAATCATGCACCGCGAGGAACCAGTGCAGTGAGACGTAAGATTGAAACCAATATTTACACATTGAAGAAACGGGAAGGTCTAAAAAGCCAAGCATGGAGTACATTTCTGTTGGTTGTAGACCAAAACAGTGCGTCTACTGGGTACGTATCGTACCTAAACTGCTCCACATTATTGTGTTTCCAGTCGGGAACCACTCATTTAAAGAAACGCAGTTGCAAGAAACCTCACAAAGATACACCTCCTTCAGGGATACCGGCAGTAATAAAACATCCAACCAGGGTGCCAATGTGATAAAGGCTTTGGAAAATCACTAAAGGATTCCTGGTGCTGCTCATTGTATAAACACAGCACTTAGCCACATTTTCGATGAAGATAACTTCTTGTTAAATCATGCCCCGAACATCGCATCAACAATAAATACTGTAAAATGCATCGTAAGGTACATTAAGAAAAGTGGCCTCTGCTCGTCTTTGAAACCATCGTTGAAACAAGAGGTCTGCACACTCTGGAACAGCTTGCACACTATGCTGGAATCCTTACACACTCAGTATAACGAAGTTGCTGCTTTGCTGACGGCTGCTTACAGATTGAAAAATTGCGTAATTTCTGAGACCATTTAAAGAGGCCACAGATGAATTAGAAGGCGAAAAAGAACCGACAGTCCAGTTATTTCTTTTTTGGTTTCACAAACTGCAACAAATTTGCAGTGTCTATGACATTGTCTGTCAGGTGACTAATTACTGCAATTAAAAGCACTGTTTCATTGTGATACGTGATAGATTTATAATTATCTACCGTAATGGATGTGTACTAACAGATATGTATTTTTCAACAGGAGGTACAGAGGATTAAAAATCGAGCCTTGACTTTCGTTTGTCAGAAGATTATGATCACTTCCAGAGATAAAATTGCTTCGTTTCTTTGGCCGTCTTTCCGTGATCTTAATATACTTGAAATAAATGAAAAGCAGGAAATTCTTAGCAATGTGCGACAAATGTGTGCTACTTACGCAGGTACGACATGCAATCATTAACATAATCGTTTTTGCATAGTTGGTGGATAGTGTATTACAGAGCAATGGGAATGCTATAATTTGAATAATATTTCATTAACGTAAAACATCTCGTTTTCACGGGGACGTTTCGATGATTTCCACATCAGTTCTGTATTACTTGTCTCTTTTGTTTATTGTCATACATCCTTCAAGTACTGTGTCATCACCACCCAGAAAGAGAGATCGTTTGAAGGAATGGAGGAACAACAGATCATCTTGCAGCAGATGAAGTAGATCTCTACATTTTAATGCACCTCGAAGATGAGGATGACATCTTAAGGGGTGGAGCAGACATGAAACATATCTGCCAGGCCTGGCTGCAGTTGCAAGACGTATTTCATGTATCCCAGCAACAAGCGCACTTAGTGAAAGGTGCTTTAGTGAAGCCAGCATGTTACTAACAAATCGCCGCAGCCAATAAAATCCGGAACGCTTTAGTGATTTACTGCTGATCAACAATAACTGTAATTTTGTTTCTGTTGCAAACAAGTGAGAAGTATGACAAGTTACGTTTGTAAATGTTTAATGTTCTTTATATGCTTTCTTTATGAAGATCGTTGTCTTCTAGATTACAGGGAAAGCACTTATTTAATGTTTCTTGTTAATGAAAGGAAAAATAAATCTTCTGTTTGGAAATAAGACTCGTCTTCTATCCGCGATTGTACTGAAATATCGTTTTACTTTCCAATTTAGCTGTGTCACGTACCCGTTCTAGGAAACATTACTTTTGTATTAAAAGAGAGAAAGAGACACAGAGATAAATACATTGTGTGTGTTTTGTATATATATATATATATATATATATATATATACAGTCCTGGAAATGGAAAAAAGAACACATTGACACCGGTGTGTCAGACCCACCATACTTGCTCCGGACACTGCGAGAGGGCTGTACAAGCAATGATCACACGCACGGCACAGCGGACACACCAGGAACCGCGGTGTTGGCCGTCGAATGGCGCTAGCTGCGCAGCATTTGTGCACCGCTGCCGTCAGTGTCAGCCAGTTTGCCGTGGCATACGGAGCTCCATCGCATTCTTTAACACGCGACAGCGTGGACGTGAACCGTATGTGCAGTTGATGGACTTTGAGCGAGGGCGTATAGTGGGCATGCGGGAGGCCGGGTGGACGTACCGCCGAATTGCTCAACACGTGGGGCGTGAGGTCTCCACAGTACATCGATGTTGTCGCCAGTGGTCGGCGGAAGGTGCACGTGCCCGTCGACCTGGGACCGGACCGCAGCGACGCACGGATGCACGCCAAGACCGTAGGATCCTACGCAGTGCCGTAGGGAACCGCACCGCCACTTCCCAGCAAATTAGGGACACTGTTGCTCCTGGGGTATCGGCGAGGACCATTCACAACCGTCTCCATGAAGCTGGGCTACGGTCCCGCACACCGTTAGGCCGTCCTCCGCTCACGCCCCAACATCGTGCAGCCCGCCTCCAGTGGTGTCGCGACAGGCGTGAATGGAGGGACGAATGGAGACGTGTCGTCTTCAGCGATGAGAGTCGCTTCTGCCTTGGTGCCAATGATGGTCGTATGCGTGTTTGGCGCCGTGCAGGTTAGCGCCACAATCAGGACTGCATACGACCGAGGCACACAGGGCCAACACCCGGCATCATGGTGTGGGGAGCGATCTCCTACACTGGCCGTACACCATTGGTGATCGTCGAGGGGACACTGAATAGTGCACGGTACATCCAAACCGTCATCGAACCCATCGTTCTACCATTCCTAGACCGGCAAGGGAACTTGCTGTTCCAACAGGACAATGCACGTCCGCATGTATCCCGTGCCACCCAATGTGCTCTAGAAGGTGTAAGTCAACTACCCTGGCCAGCAAGATCCCCAGATCTGTCCCCCATTGAGCATGTTTGGGACTGGATGAAGCGTCGTCTCACGCGGTCTGCACGTCCAGCACGAACGCTGGTCCAACTGAGGCGCCAGGTGGAAATGGCATGGCAAGCCGTTCCACAGGACTACATCCAGCATCTCTACGATCGTCTCCATGGGAGAATAGCAACCTGCATTGCTGCGAAAGGTGGATATACACTGTACTAGTGCCGACATTGTGCATGCTCTGTTGCCTGTGTCTATGTGCCTGTGGTTCTGTCAGTGTGATCATGTGATGTATCTGACCCCAGGAATGTGTCAATAAAGTTTCCCCTTCCTGGGACAATGAATTCACGGTGTTCTTATTTCAATTTCCAGGAGTATATATATATATATATATATATATATATATATATATATATATATATATATGTGTGTGTGTGTGTGTGTGTGTGTGCGTGTGTGTGTGTGTGTGTGTGTGTGAGAGAGAGAGAGAGAGAGAGAGAGAGAGAGAGGCCTTGGATTTGCACAGTACAGTGCAGCGAGTCGGGGCGGAGCGAAGCGAGACGTCAGCGGTGACCGGTCATGCTCGGTTATCTGCGTGTCCGGAATCCGGACATCAGACATGGGGCGAGTGCGTGACCGAGGCGAGTCGAGTGGGGCCGGACACGAGAGGCTCGGTCCCCGCGTCAACAGGCGAGTCGTGACCGGTCAAACACAGAGCGTTGCAGCACTCTAGTCTGCATATTAGTGTACTGCATTATTTCGGTAATTTACGAGTAGTTTGCAGGTCTGCACGCCATGTATTGTGACCCCAAGCACATCAGGGCGAGTGTTTTCTATCAGTGTAATAAATAAAGTACGTGAAATCCATCACTAAATAAATTGGTCCAGCTTCCCACTGAAAATAACTAAAGTACATTCCTTCCTCTCCAGCAGCTGGACGAAGATTGATCGTTTCCCCACAATCCGAAGGAAGAGGTGGTGGCAGGATGACTTAGGTTAGTGGAGGTAGCCCAATTGACCTATTTTCCAGCCAAAATTTGAACTTCCTTCCATTACGTCATTGCAACATTGCTGCATCTGTTGCCGCCATCTTGAGTAAATTTGGCAACAATGCAGAGTGGGAATGCGTCCTTGTTGCCCTACTACTGTCAGCATACTTGTTTTATCGCTTAGAATTTATCACAGTATAGCATCATAGGTGAAATATCAAGCAGTCACAGTTGGAAGAGTGTCAGCTTACATCACTTTGGAACTTCTCAGTGCTAATATCATCTTTTGCTATCGAAATTAGCACAATATGGGTGGTACTGAGTTTGATTTTGACTCTAACATACTGGGTGTTTACTTCAAGAAGTTCATAAACACAAAGACAGTGGAGAATTTAGTGAAGAGGAAGATTTTCTCCAAGAAGATGATGTTATGTGTACAGAGACAATAATGTAGACCCAGATGATGAAGCAGTAAAAGAGATGTCGAATGAAGAGTCTGGGGTGATTTTCGAAGAAAGCAGAAGAAACACATTATTATAAGAATTCCTGACTAGTGCCCAGCATAAATTATGACTTCCTTATATTTTGTACAGATTTTGCGTGTTACATACCACTGGTGATTTAATAATTGTAATTAGCTAGTGATAAATTATGATTTCCCTAGAGTAAAATTTGGAGTAGTAAAATTTAAGATGGTTTAGTAGTGGTATAACATTTTCCCCCTTTTATGGTTAATAAGGGATGCATTAAGTGTGCTATGCCAACATTCGAGCACCAGGACCTACACTTCTCTTGCCATTTCCGCTTCTCCAAAGAGAGATAGTCTGCCACTTCATTCTTATTCATTCAGACTAATTAGATAAAATGGAAGCGTCCGTGCCTCCTAATCAATGTGTAGCATGGGGTCTGTTAAAAAAATTTCGTAACATTCCTAATTTCGCGCCAGTGGTGCGTCGGAGCGATACCAATATCACTGCGCACCCCTGTGCTTAACGTGTAATTGTCGGAAATTTCATTGTTGTATGTCCGTTAGTTATTGTTCATTAATGTATTGAGTGGAACATTGTGTCGCACAGTTTGCGAATTTCGAGATGGCAGAATTAGAGGAGCAACACGTCTGCATTAAGTTTTGAGTGAAACTCAAGAAAATATTTACAGAGACACTCCAAAAGATGCAAGAAACCTACGGTGACGGGTGCTTAAACCGTACTCGGTGTTACGAATGGTTCACACAGTTTAAAAATGGCCGGACGGAAGTTACAGATGGCCTTCGTCCAGGACGTCCTTCACGTTTTCGGACGACGCTCATGTCAGGAATGTCAACGAAATTGTGCGTGCCAGTCGACGACTGACTGCCCGAGAGACTGCAGAAGAATGTAACATTTCAGTTGGATTATGTCATGAAATCCTGAGACAGCATCTTCGAATGCATCGTGATGCCGCCAAGTTCATCCCATGTCTCGCGAGTCAAGACCAGAAAGATCTTCGTCCCGCAATCTGTGAAAAGCTTTTCGATCGAGGAAATGAGAACGAAATGTTCCTTAAGAGAATCATAACTGGTGGTGAGACGTGGGGCCATGGTCGTGATGTTGAGACCAAGTTCAGTCTTCACGATTGGTCAGGAAACGTTCTCCAAAACCAAAACCAACTCGTCAGGTTAGGTCAGATGGGAAAGCCATGCTGATAATTTCGCCGCAGGCACAAATTGTTAATCGATGTTACTATCTGGACGTGTTGCGACGCCTGTGAGAAAATGTGAGAAGGAAATGACCAGAAATATGGCGAGACAATTCATTGCTCTTGCATCACAATAACACACCCGCACACTTGTCCCTGATGGTGCGTGACTACTGTACAGAAAACAAAATCACTGTGTTCTCTCATCCTCCATACTCTCCAGACCTGGCCCCTGCGAACTTTTTTTTATTTACAAAGTTGAAATCCTTTATGAAAGGAAGCAGATTTGCAACGATAGACGAGATAAAAGAAAATTCGCAGACAGCGCTTCGAGCGATCCAGCAAGAGGCGTACCAAGACTACTTCTGGAAGTGGAAATGGCGTTGGGAACGGTGTTTTAGTGGTAGAGGAGAGTATTTCGAAGAAGACCATGCACGATAAGTAAAAGGTAGATGTAGAAAAAATTTGTGGACAAAGTTACCGAATTTTTTGAACAGACATCATATGATGGTGCTTTGTTCCTGTACATTTCCATCAATTCAGCATTGACTGTTGCAGCGTAGTTTGTCATCAAATGCTGAAAACGAATCACTGCACAATACTCCACTTTGTCAATGGGCTGCAAAATAATCTGTCGACAATTTTGGGGCGCAAGTTTGTAATACTTCAGAGCGGACCATAGTGGGATAAAAAATGTAAATAAAACTCTTATACTATAATTTTGTAACAGATAAAATTTAGTTAAAAAGATACGGGTTGTTAGAGGCATAAGTCTAGATATTTTTATTGGTGATTGAGGATGGACTAGTGAACGTCAGTATTTATACTTCATTAGCAGACTTATAATTTCTGCTATTAGGAGTAACATGTTTTTACGTTGGTTAGTACCTTCAAATAAGTGTGGCAAGAGCAAGCCATTAATGCTTACTTTCCCCTGGGCGGCAGACTAAAGGGCGGACGCACGGGCGCCAAGCGCGTAGTCTATACAGACAAATACGACCATGCACAAAACATCAAGTAGTAAATCGAGGCCCACGAGAAAGACAGGCCGCGCCGCGTACGTCACGAAGGTAGTCCTGAACTCGCTCGCTCGCTCAGCTCAGCAGGCAAAATGCGTTTCTAACGTGTTAACTCGCAGCTGGGCGTGTAAGTACAAACGAGAATTGCACCTTCCACTGGAATCTGCTATTATGAAGTCTTACTGATTAACAGTACTACAGCAGAATTTAATACTTGATATAAATGGTATAACGGCTTGTTTATAGAATTTAGTCTCTTCTGCTTAACATTACTCATTACATGCTGGAAGTGGTGCCTTATGCAACCGATAATCATTTTAGCATGATTTTATTTTATTGTACACTAATACAGCCGTACCGTAAAATGGGGTGACTTTGTGACAAGTTTTGCATGTTTTCACTCGTACACTGATCAATTTTTAACATAAACTGAAACGGATGGCATCATAAGATAGCTACAACCTTCCTTTACAAGATTATGTCTTCAAAAAATTTGTATCTTTTTTATGAACGACTATATAAAGGGAAAACTCTGTCACAAAGTCACCCCACCCTGTGGGGTGACTTTGTGACAACATTGTTTTTGGGTTACAAAGTATGGGAAAAAATAATGTCACAATTTTGACCAATCAAAAAGTATATTTAATCAATGTACATGTGTTTGATGCTTTGGTAGAGCTACATCATTTTTACAAGTGATGAAAAAGGAGCTCCCTAATCTAGATTTTTCACCTCAAAGAACCCTCGCTTTCCTACCGGTCTTGGGGGGTCGATAGTGTACAAAACTTCTTCTTTGGAGTACAGAATAGCATCTTCTTTAGTAGGCCACTTCCAGAACATCTTGGTCCTCTCCATAACGCTGACAATGTACCCCTCTTGTTTTTCTTCAGTCACCCTTCCTGGAAAAAGTTTCCCTTCAAAGTTCACCACTACAAAATCATCCACTTTGAAAACGTTTTTTTCAGGAGCCATGCTGTCGATTCCCAAGACGTCTTTATCATTTGGAATCACTTTTGTGGGAGACATTTCAGGTTCTGAATCCTCCAAACAGCTGAAAGATTCATCCAGCACGTCGGGGTCACTGGGATCTTCATCCGTCCAGTTCCTCTCTCTGCTGTTGCCTTCATCTGAAGAGCTTTCTTCAGACATCTCACCTGCCAGTACAGCCTTTTCCTTGGATCCGCTGGGTCTGGAGGAAGTGCTGGCTTTTGTGTTCTTCCCTTTCGGCTGTTCCGCCCTACTGGCTTCGATTTCGGCACTGGAGATACTTCTGCCTGCTGGAACAGTGAGCCTTCTCCTTCTCTTGGGGGCCCGGCATCCTGTAACCTCTTCTCTCTTCTTCTGCAGTTCTTCTATGAAGATCTCACCAACCACTCCTGATAAGGACTGTAGGCTCTCTTCCAAGACGGCCTTCGGGAGTCTTTGGAGGACTTCCATTTTGTTAAGCGGAAAAATCCCAGTCTTCCTAAATCCTGACTGGAGATTTTTTATGATGTTCTCCTGCAGCTTGTCCATCATTTTCTTTAAGAGACCAGGCAGTTCATCTTTTGGAACTGATGTGCACCGGCTACCAGATGTCGATTGCTTCCAATCTGACAAAATTTCACGCCAAATCAGTTTTAGAACTCTGAATATGGCAACATCTAGCGGTTGCAGTAGATGTGTCGCATTTGGTGGGAGTGCGATAAATTTTATCCCATACTTTTCGCAGAGTCGAATAACCTCTAGGTTAATATGCGAACTCAAATTATCGCCAATAAGAACTTTTTGGCCATCTTGTTGTTTCAGTATGGGGAGCATAAGATTGATGAACCAGTCCTCAAACACTTGGTGATCAAACCATCCAGATTTAGTACGATTGTAGCGGGCTCCTTCAGGTCCATTTTCGATCCAGGTCGACCACATGTTCTCGGCCTTGTAATTTACGTATAGTGGAGCCAACTGTCCTGCGGCGTTCCCACAGACCATAATCGAAGTACACGCTTTGGAACAATTTTGTATCCGCTCTGGATATTTTGCTCCTCTTCTGACCAACACTTTTTTGCTTCCCGGATCGTCCTGGACGTTCGTTTCGTCGTAATTCCAATTTTTTCTGGCGGAATACCCTCTAACTCCTTCTCTAAATGCTCAAAATATGAGTCAATCACTTCAGTATCAGTCGCAGCTCTTGCATATGTGATATTTTTGGCGACACGTTCGGAGAGAACATACTTATGCCGCTTCATAAATGACATGGCCCACTCTCTCCCAGGAAAGTTTCCATTTCCAAACACGGGAACTTTTCTTCCGGTTCGATCTAGATATGATTTGACGACACAGCGCAAATCAAGTAATGTCATTGGGAAACCATAAGATGCCATTGCAATGGAATGAGCAACGAATGTATCCTCTTCTTCTTTTTAAAAAATAGGTTGACCCCCATGCTGTCTTTTAGGTTTGACTGTCTCTGAGTTTGAGGTGGTCGAACGTTTTATCTCTTTGGTTTTGTTCCACAATGTGTTTCGATGAATATTGAACCTAAAAGCAGAGAAAAAAACGTATAAAACATATATACCAGTATGGTATAATTCAGAAAAAAATACCATACCTTTTAAAATATGTTGAATAGAAAAAATGCCAAAAATATCAGAATTTTACGAAGGTAGGTTTAAAATTTGCATAAATGCTTCCTTTACAAATGCCAGAAGTTGCAAATTGGTGTAAAAACCCGTTTTATGACAGTAAAGTTTGTAACAAAATAAAGGAATGTAGGTGTACATAGCTGTATTTTGCTCCGTATTCAAGCAGAAGAATTTGCTTAAAAACGCCAAACAGATGGTCATCTAAACGTCTATTTTAGCCTTACAGTATCCAATAAAACGTTTACTTCCTGTGTGACAGTGTATGAAAAATTAAAGAACTGCCACTAACCTTTCAGATGCTGCTCGCAGGGTCATTTTCTTTGTTAAAACCAATTTAACGGCTTTATCTAACGTCTCTGGAGAGTAATTTCTATAGGCTCTTGCACCCAACTTCCTTTTATAAGACCTCATCTTCTTTTCAGTGCTTGAAAGACAAAAAAACGTGATAAAATATAACCTAAAACCATGGTGGGGTGACTTTGTGACAAGTTGGGGTGTCACAAAGTCGCCACACAAAGTGCGTGCATTTCAGTTTTTGTCTCATATGTTCAACAAACATGGCTTGATTTAATCGATATTCTACAATAATTTGCCCAACATATTAACAAACAAATGTACATACCTGTTTTAGTTGCGTCCTTAACATAAACGTTTTCGCAATATAAAGTTTCCCTCGTTTTACGAAAACGTAAATAACAGCATTTCTAAGCAACGGCGTCGGAAGGAACTATGCGTGTGCAGAAGCTTCACCCTGCTGCCGCTACGTGGCGTGGCATGTCTGACAAACGAAATACGTGGTTCAGCTCTTTCCTGAGACGAGAGGTCGCGGCGCGAGATTTAAAATACGAAAACTCGATCCCTTGTCACAAAGTCACCTCACCAGTTACAAAGTCGCCCCATTTTACGGTAACAAATTATAAGTAGGCCCATTGACTTCCCATCCATCATTACAGGACTAATAACAGTAAGATTACAAATAGCGGTTTCGAGTAGAAGATTCAGTTTTCGTTTGTATGGACACGTCTAGTTACGAGTTAACAGGTGTAGAACCGTAGTTTGTCTGCTGATTTGAGCTACCTTCGTGACGTACGCGCCGCGGCCTGTCTTTCTCGTAGGCCTCGGTAGTAAATTATATGACGTGTTTGCGGGAAGACTATCAGACGGAGAGAGAAAACAATTAACACATTGAAGTGGGTACGTATTAAGGTACCAATGATCACAATATCTGCAATTATACAAATAGCACCCTGTGTAATAACACATACAGTTTGCAGAATGATGCACAATCATGCATGTACAATTCTAAACAATTTTATTTTCAGTTTTAAATTGCTATCGTTAATATTAACTCCTCAGAAACAGGCAGGGCGGTGCAGGACCCCTGACAGCGCCGGGGCCGCTGCGTGTGCTACATAGTATAGTATCATGTAAATAACAAAATCGGTAACTTGCTTAGGGAAACCGCTGATACCAATATTTTCCAAAAAGTAATGCGTGCGAGTTTTAATATTGCTGTCCGCCGTCTACTTTTCTGAGATTTTAGCGTAAATTATAAAACGAATTATTCACCACTATTGAAGCCTATTATATTACTAAACTGTTAAAACAGTGCATGGTGTCAGATGCATGTGGCTGAGGTGGCGATATCTAAAGACACCAAACATTTGATTTTTAGTATTTCATACAATTATTGAACGAATTAAAAAATTTAAAACGCTGTCATTATCTACCCATTAAGAGGTATAATCTTTTGTTAAAGTTTTAACACAATAAGTCAAAATCAGTGTTAGAAACTGTGTCTGCGTCTTGAAGCAGCGTAATTCACAGTGCGTAAATTATCCAGAAAACATTCATCCATTTATTTGAGAATGAGAACCAACGCTACTTGCAACAAACTGTACGAAAACGCAGACCTCTTCGAAACTTTTTCACACTGATATTCCGCACAAATAATGAAACGAAAAAAGTTTATCGCTTACTACATTTTCACAATTCATGCACTGTAATTTAAGCATCAGGCTTGGCGTTTTAGTTTATTACTTCTTTACTGCTTCCTCTAGTCTTATATACCACTTATATACCACTTATATACATCTTATATACCACTGTACGTACCTGCAAAATTATAACATTGTAAAACTTAAAGATCAGAAGATATTACGTCATAACCATTAAGATGCGTGAGAAACTGGCTTTACTGGAAATGGAGCGCCAATCTGACACTATGCACTATGTGGCAATCTATCTTACTCTACTTGAAGGTATAAATTGTATTATCACTTCTTCGGTTTATCGTTTTTCATTTTGATTTTATTGTTGTCGATGGACGAATAATCCGGAACTAATAAAGCCATCATAGTTAAGGTTTTATTTGCGTAGTTTTATTTGCGTAGCATCAACTATTTAATACATTAACTCATCTATTATCAGACGTTTGCAGCTTTTTGATACATGAAAGTTCGATTCTGTGAAGAATCGCCGATAAGGGGGTTACTAGTGTATGTTAATATAAGAATATTGCCGCCATATTGTATTGTGTCTTACGGGTAATTTAACAAATAATCTGGCGAAGTCAATTTACACTCGAGCTTCGCAGTTCTTACTGAGGTCGGCCTTGTCACTAATACACACACATCAAAAAAAGTTTTGCATCACCTCGGTTCCGAAAGTCCCGGAACCTGTACAGAAAATTGGAACAGAGATCAACATAAACATCATTTCCGCCCTTTTTATTGCTCATGAAAATCACACAACGCATGTTGTACCACCATACGGCGAGCCTTTCAGCGGTGGTGGTCCAGATTGCTGTGCACACCGGTACCCCTAATACCCAGTAGCACGTCCTCTTGCATTGATGCATGTCTGTATTCGTCGTGACATACTATCCACAAGTCCACTCCCCAACGGCGATTCGGCGTAGATGCCTCAGAGTGGTTGGTGGATCACGTCGTCCATAAACAGCCCTTTTCAGTCTATCCCAGGCATGATCGATAGGGTTCATGTCTGGAGAACATTCTGGCCACTCTAGTCAAGCGATGTCGTTATCCTGAAAGAAGTCATTCACAAGATGTGCACGATGGGGGCGCGAATTGTCGTCCATGAAGACGAAAGCCTCGCCAATATGCTGCCGGTATGGTTGCACTATCGGGTTGGAGGATGGCATTCATGTATCGTACAGCCATTGCTGCGCCTTCCATGACCAGCATTAGCATACGTAGGACCCACATAATGCCATCCCAAAACAGCAGGGAACCTCTACCTTGATGCAGTCGCTGGACAGTGTGTCTAAGGCGTTCAGACTGACCGGGTTGCCTCCAAACACGTCTCCGATGATTGTCTGGTTGAAGACATATGCGACACTCATCGGTGAAGAGAACGTGATGCCAATCCTGAGCGGTCCATTCGGCATGTTGTTGGGCCCATCTGTACTGCGCTGCATAGTATCAGGGTTGCAAAGATGGACCTCGCCATGGACGTCGGAAGTGAAGTTGCACATCATGCAGCCTATTGCGCACAGTTTGAGACGTAACACGACGTCCTGTGGCTGCACGAAAAGCATTATTCAACATGATGGCGTTGATGTCAGTGTTCCTCCGAGCCATAATCCGTAGGTATCTATCATCCGCTGCAGTAGTAGCCCTTGGGCGGCCTGAGCGAGGCATGTAATCGACAGTTCCTGTCTCTCTGTATCTCCTCCATGTCCGAATAACATCGCTTTGGTTCACTCCGAGGCGTCTGGACACTTCCCTTGTCGAGAGCCCTTCCTGGCACAAAATAACAATGCGGACGCGATCGATCGGCAGTATTGGCCGTCTACTCATGGTTGAACTACAGACAACACAAGCCGTGTACCTCCTTCCTGGTGGAATGACTGGAACTGATCGGCTGTCGGACCCCCTCCGTCTAACAAGTGCCTCTTGTGCATGGTTGTTTACATCTTTGGGTGTGTTTAGTGACATCTCTGAACAGTCAAAGGAACTGTCTGTGTGATACAATATACACAGTCAACGTCTATCTTCAGGAGTTCTGGGCACTGGGGTGATGCAAAACTTTTTTTTATGTGTGTATGTATTAAAATCTTCGCAGGAATTACTACTTCCGTGCGTGAAGGATTGCAGGTGAATTAACCGATTTCATTTGTTCCACGGAAAGTCACAAGTAGTTAGCAGTAACGTAAAATTCTTCATATTACAATGTGTGCAAAAGCTACAGATGAAAGTAACTTTCACATGATGTGTCACTGAGAAGTAAGATAGCTCGATCGAACTTGGGCCACTCATATAAAGAACTGCTACAGTATAGCACAGAAGGTAACTGAAAGAAATACGCCATGAGACGAACAGGAACGACAATTTTATTCAAAGACAACAATCACACTGAAGTCGTCGCAATTCATGATGGTCCTCTGGACATTACAAAAGGTGGGACATGGTTCATAATAGGATGTGCAACCACCATGTATGACAGTGGATTCCCTGCAGGGTGTTCTCATGCTGGCCACGCAATTGGAAAGGAGTTCTTGTGGTGGGGCCTTCCATTCCTCCAGCAGTGTGGTTAACAACCGTTTCATAGTCGATGGTGCACGTGGACGTACTGCAGTGCGTCTCCTCAACGTGTCCTTCACGTGTTCCTCGGATTTAAGTCGATGGAACAGGCAGACCAGTTCATTCGCTGAATACCATCTCGTTCCAAGAGCTAATCCACCTGCGCCGTTCGATGCGGTCGCACATTGTCATCCACAAACTGAAGTCTGGGTCGATTGCACCCCTGAAAAGAGGCAGTTGAGGAAGGAGTACACTGTTACAATAACTTTGACCACTGAGAGTACCGTCGTTAAAGATTTGGAGTCAGTCCGCCCATACGACATTGTCTCTCCCCACATTGTAACACGTTGACCACCTAAACGACCGTGTTCAACAATGATGGATTTACCATGATATGGCGAGAGGTGGGAGATAATGCACCCAGGAAAATTTTCGAACATGAACATGAACATGCTATGACATGGGAAGGCGTTTGTTGCATGGGTGTACCGACTTCCAGATCTTTGATCACGGTACACTCACCGGTCATCGTTATTGTGACACTGTATTACTAACCCATGTGCGTATTTTCAGAAGTGCATTCGGTCCCGACTTCATTTATATGGATGACAATGTACGATTGCACCTAACAACACAGGGGGTGGATCTCTTGGAACAAATGGACTGACCTGTTCGTTCTCCAGATTTAAATCCCATCGAGCACATGTGGGATGCGTCGGTGAGACGTACTGCGGCAATTCCACATACTCGTAAACCAACAACCATCCAGCAGCTGTGAACCGCATTCGTGGAGGAATGAAACGCCCGGCCACGAGAACCTTATGGCCACAACGGGAGCACATTACAGAGAATGCATTGTCATTTGTGGTGATCACATACCCTATGAATTACGATGTTCCGCCTTTTGTAATGTCCAGGGGAACAACACGAATGGCCGGCCGCGGTGGCCGTGCGGTTCTAGGCGCTGCAGTCCGGAACCATGGGACTGCTACGGTCGCAGGTTCGAATCCTGCCTCGGGCATGGGTGTGTGTGATGTCCTTAGGTTAGTTAGGTTTAAGTAGTTCTAAGTTCTAGGGGACTGATGACCTAAGATGTTAAGTCCCATAGTGCTCAGAGCCATTTTTGAACATCACGAATCACAGTGACTTCATTGTATTTATTGTCTCTGAATAAAATGTCCATTTCTGTTCGTCTCATTGCGCATTTTAGTTAACAACTGTACCCTACTGTAGCAGTTATTTCTATGTATAGTTCAAGTTTCATCGAGTTCTCTAACTTTGCAATGACGTTCGTCCTTGAGTTTTCACAATAGCGTATTTTGTCAACCAGATTATCGCTTGTATGGTTTACAGAATCTGCAGCATATAAATCGAGACCCGTTTCAGATGATAAAATTAACATTTCACTGGTATTTCAAGACTAATTTGCATAGTTTTTTCCGTTTTTGCATATTTTACATTCAATACAATTGTGGAATTACTCTGTAAACCGTTGGGTTTGCTCATTCTGTAAGCTACGCATTTTTTCTTGTTTATATTATTATTGAACAGACAACACCCTCGTGGAAGGAAAGGAGGCTAAAACGAAAAGGTATGTAAATTGCTACCGAACAATAGACATTTTCTCAAACTTCGGTGCAGTAAGAACAGTTGCTTTTGCGCCTGTATCGTCTTTGCCGCTATCGCTTTAGAAAGTATCGTCGACGATCTGTAACGACATTCTTGTCAACTGATTTAGGCATGACGTCAGAAATTTTCCCTTAGTCTGAAGGCTATTTTTCCATCGAACATGACAGAAAAAGTCTCGTTCTGTATGCTACTCAAATTCTCGAGAGAAAGAATAATAACGCGCCAAGTTATGTAGTCTGTGATCCATGAGAAATATAGTAAAACATCGATAATAAATCAAAACAAAAGCTATGTGTTAGGCATGATGTTGCTGGGACAATTGTGTCTCAAAACAATTTCGAGAAAGTTACGTAACAAGAACACGCGGAGAACTAATCTCGTAGCGGACTTTATCAGCCTTCGTCGCCGAGTGCACCGAGTGGCCTTCACTGCCTCACGTGCTGGACTGACACAGTACACGCTAAAAGCTGTCCAACGTTTGGATAAAAGGCAAACCAAAGCCTTTTTTCTGTAGGAGCGCTCGTGAAAGTAATTTACGCACACCTTGCAATGTTCCGTCATTTGAGTTGAGCTCCCAATTTCAGTGATTATCTCTAGAAACTGTGATAAGTTAGACATGAACGTCTATTTATAACAACTTGGTTTAAAATTTCAGATGAACTGTATTTCATTGTATTTGTGGATCTCCATTGTGATCTGAGATGGAGTCATGCGTCCCAGATATTGTGTTGAGACACATGGTGTAATGAGAAATTCCGTAGCAGAAAAATTACAGTTTCATTTTTGGCACACACAAATAATGAAACAGGCTGGTCATTGATACGACCCTTATACAATCGGGTTGTAGTGAGTCTTACAGTAGGTTATACTTGTCACTCTAGCTTTCCTCCAAACGCTATCTACTTCAGAAGTAGGTGCGCAATGAAAATTCTGGTATACTCCGCATTGTTGTCAGATGTCCCCTCCTCCCCTATGATGTCATGTAGTGTTACCAGCTTTACCCCCTCTTCCCACCCCTCTCTAAAATAGGTCAGTTGCCACATGTATAAAGTGGTGTAAAATTAAAAAAATGGCGGTAAATTCAACAAATAGTGGAAAATTCAAATTAGCCCAGCTATGCTACAGTGTTTCGCCCCATCACCAAGATGTCCCTGTGGAAGTGGGGCTGTTGTGCTAAGTACAGGGTGTATACGACCCGGGACAACTGGAGATCGGGAAAAACCTGGGAATTTTTTCATCTGGGAGAAAACCGGGAAAAACCCGGGAATTTTTTAGAATTCCGGGAATTTTTCATTGTTTTAGTTTTCAGTTTCACGTTCCAAGTGTGAATCTATCTGAACTATTGTTCTAACAGGTTGACATGTATTGTTTAAGTAAGAGCTGGACTACACATGTCCCGAACTCCAACAGAGCGCCGCTGCAGCGTCCTCATTTCAGTCACCCGTGATACGAACTACATAGTAACAAACGAATTACAAATATTGCTTATGAAATTCAAGCACATTTTGAAGTGCCATGGAATAGCAGTTTATAATGAACACTTGAATATTTTTCCTTTTATCTCAACCGTTTTCCATTGTTCTGAATCTAAGTTTTCAGTTTGTTGTTATAATTTACGTTCCGTTTGTAAAATGAGAGGATTCGCTTTAAAGTGGGAGTATGTTGAGTTCTCTCTGTCACTTTTGCCGCTGCGAGTGGCATCTGTTGCAGCATTCTGCAACCAAAGGGTCAACCTGTCTGAAGCCGCCTTGACGTAGGACGTGTTTCGCATCGTTAAAAGCTCTGTTTATGTTTTTGTTGTTGTGTTCTTCAGTGCACGCTAGTCCATCCTGTGCAAGTCTCTTCATTTCAAAATAACTAATGCAACCTTCATCCATTTGAAACTGTTGATTGTATTCATCTCTTGGTCTTCCTCTAACATTTTTACATCCCACACCTTCCTCCAGTACTAAATTGACAGCTCCTCGATAAAGGATGCCCATTATTTATTCTCTTTTAAGTTTTACTTTACGTATTGATGCTATCTATTGTTTGACTACTGGTACTCACCGATCCTGAAATTATATTTTACTGCAATACAGGGTGATCTTTTCGACATATCACATGGGTCTGGTGGATGCACTGTGCTTCTTATCTTGAATGGGCAGTGCCTCTCTATTTGCTAGGTCCACTGAGTGCAAAGTTGTCTGAAGTCATTGTGAGAAATTTAAATGAATTTGGTCCAAGGTTTAATCTGTAGTGTGCATCGCAATCTAACTGTAGCGACCTCAGCACGAGTGTTCGGCGAATGAGTTTCATTAATCATTTAGAAGACATTTCTCGAGCAGGACAGCTATTGTTAATATTCACAGGAGGTGGAAAGGAGTGTCGGAATGGTCGTGGGCGAAAAGACTAACGAACTAAGACATTTATTACAAATGAGGTAACTTCTCTTTGAGTTCTCATGATCAATTAACAAATCAAAATTGTCGTAATATTAAGGTTCCTTACAGAGGTTGATTTCTTAACGAGCTCTCTAGGTATTATTCTATCAGCAAAAGGACGTGTCATCGGAAGGATGGGGCATAAGTGCTCTGGTACATGCACTAGAATTCAAACACTAGAAAGTAAGTTCACCAATAAAATAAAAAGGTAATAATTCATACGAATCATGAGTGGACACTGTCTGTCGTGGATCACGAAAATCATTGGAGTACACTGAAACAATCCTAACATGGTTGGATAAGTGAAACCAAATCAACCCTTTCGGAAACGAAGTTGAAATACCCAATATTCAGCCATACAAATTCCTTGATAATTGAATTTAATCACTTCATGGATTGCCTACATTATCAAACGAAACATCTGACTGTAATCCCAGCCAACAGTTTCCTTATAAGTGTGCTTAAAAGCAGCACATGCTGCTCACCACAGCGCCAGTCACCGAATAACTAATTCCGAAATTTTCAAACACCAGACATTGTTCCCTGACGTCTCGTCCATAAGGGGGCAGGAGCGGAGGTCCAGCCAAAGGTAAAGAACCAATATCGCGCCTTCAGCTGCCGTGTTCAATCGGGAGGAAGTTAAAAAAGCCACTAGTTGTTGCCAGTTCCTTCCACCAGTTTTACATACAAAATATGATTAACGGTTCGTGGAATTTTTCACTGCTCATAGGTTGGTCCAGCACAAGAGTACGTGAACACCCTAACGTTCGACACCTTGAGGATTTAGCGGTTACTTTTCCTTGTATGCTGTTAAACGTAACATATGCGCTGTAATCTGAAAGATACGGCACTTAATTCTATCGTGCTACTTACTGCTCCTCTAGACTCCGCAAAACTTGGCATCAGGGTCGCGAGCACACCTTCAGTTGTGCACGTTTCAAGAAGCCTTTGCGCATACGCAACTCGCGTGGCGTAATTGTCTGAGGGGCGAAATACAAACGGATTTGATAAACTATATGCACGTCAGTGCCACCAGGCAGTACCACACTGCGGCAGTATTTTATCCCCGTTCGCTCGGCATAAATCCTGCTAGGTAATGGCACACTCCTCAGATATACTAATTCACTCACTATAAAATGTAGTAAAATTGAATTGGACGTCAGTATATGTCAAAGTTTTACTGACAGTAAACGTATTTTGTGAGTTTCTGACTGAGTTACCGTATATTAAGTTATGAATTTTATCATACAGTAATCCATATGAGGCGCTGAGAATCATAAGGGCATAAAGCACATCACCGTCGATTGTGAGATTGTACCATTTATTCATGCTTCCGAAATCTGTTGATCTTACGGTGAGACAGGTTTATCTATGCTGTAGGCCTACATTGTGTATATGAAGATTCACGAAAAGATGTATCACTCGTATCTCTAATACTTAAATGTGGGATCGACGGCGGTGTGCTTTAGGCCCCTATGGATCTCAGCGCGTCGTTTGTATTCTAGTCAAGTGACCGTGTTGGTAGACATTACTACTTGAATTTAATCATTCCCACAAACGGAACTTTTGTGTTTGGAGTTGGTTGTTTACTGTGCGGGAATCGGCTTTCGTGTGCAGTGTAAACATGAACTATGTTAAATGCTAACTGAAAAGTAAGGCTATGAAGACGGGGCGCGAGTCGTGCTTGGGTAGCTCGGTCGATAGCGTACTTGCTCGCGAAAGGTAAAGCTCCCGATTTCGAGTCTCGGTCCGGCACATATAGTTTCAATCTGACAGGAAGTTTCATATCAGCGTACACTCCGCTGCAGAGTGAAAATCTCATTCTGGTAACAGAAAAGTAAATTACCAGGAAAAGTTAGCCGCAAAGGAACTAGGGCCTCCGAGAACAGATCCTTTGGTTGAGTGACGAAATCAAATAAGCGTGGCTGCAAGCAAGGAAGTATACGGCTAACACAAGTTGTCGTTTGGGTGCAGCGTAAGAATATCTGATTTTCAACCCGGAAGTCAATTCGTGAACTAACACATCTGTTAGGGATCTTGTACATTTGTCCGAAAAAATGGAAAAGCGCGAAAACTCCCACTTACACAAAAATACGAAATGGAGACTTGCGAAAGCTTATACATTATTTAGTTAAGGCCCTAAACTGTACTTAATTATGTACAATACAACAAAATTCCACAAAATAATTCTTTCTTTTGTCAGATAAGTTATGCATCTTACTATTATTATTATTGGCAGTCGTTGTAGTTGTATAAACTTGTTGATAACTGTTATAAAGCAGATGCTGTTAATATCAGACTCTCAAAATTATCAGAATCTAATAGTTTGTGAACACCCAGAATGTATACTCACTGCGCCGGGCTGCCTGACTAATCGCGAGATGTTTTTTTTTTTTTCTTCTGAAGAGTGGGACAACCTTTTGTCTCTGCTCTGAACCTTCCACAAGCCAGCTTTGAAAACTTAAAAGTTTAAAGATTATTCCCATACTTCTGCAATCAAAGCCAAGGAAGCTACACTGATCCGATGATCGCACTTGCACTCCTAATTAACCGCACATGCATGTATCACAGAGCTAATTGGGGTTATGCTGACGCGAAACAAAGAGAATGAAATCAATAATGCTGTTTCCACAAGAAACGTGCCTCCAGGTATGACTGTGTGATAAGTAAAAAGTAGAAAAGCAATAGGCTGCACGTGGTGAACCAAGTTAGTCGTTCCAAACAAAAATATCGTGAAAGGCAACTGGGACAGACGTCTTTCACCATCAGCTGATCCCTTCTTATAGTCAAGTTGTGCTGCAAATTTCTTTTCCGCCGTATTCTGTTTAGTTCCTCCTCATTAGTTATGGAATCTACCCATCTAATCTTCAGTAATCTTGTGTAGCACCACACTTCAAAAGCTTCCATTCTCTTCTTGTCTGAACTGCTTGTCTTCGGAATTTCACTTCTTCACAAGGCTACAATCCAGACGAAAAGCATCAGGAAAGACTTCCTAACAAATTCATATTAGATGTTAACAAACTTCTTTCTTTCACAAATGCTTTTCTTGCCGTAGCCAACCTGCATTTTGTATCCTCTCTACTTCGACTATCGTCAGTTATTTTGCTGCCCAAATAGCAAAACTCATCTACTACTTTTACTGTATCATTTCCTAATCTAATTCCCTTAGCATCGCCTGGTTTACTCCAACGATGTTCCATTACCCTCGTTTTACTTTGGTTGATGTTTATCTTATAACAAATTATGTATACATCCCATTCCACCACTTTATGTGCATGAGGGAGAGAGAGAGAGAGAGACAGAGAGAGAGAGAGAGAGAGAGAGAGAGAGAGAGAGAGAGAGACCTGAAAGTGAAATTCAACCAGCCAAAGCTTGCCCTTCCGAAACATTCCTGTCGCAAGTATGCGAAACGGAACTTCTTTTTCTCCAGCGCTGCGCATCAAGCTAACGTTACTGTATCCGTAGTTTGGGCTATTTTTATTCCTTCATATGCGTCATCAGATATGTAAGTTATGACGAACCAAAAAAGAAGAAATAACGCCTAAGAAGTAACCGCATCGTGACGTTATTAATTTACTTTTTCTGCATACGTACTATTCACTCACTGTCAGCTTCGAACTGCGCGCAGTGGTTGTTGGGAGCCAGTGTGAGGGGTTCTGTCTCAATTCCGCCGCTCACTACACCCGCGGCGAGTGTGCATACAGGTACAGCCAGTACCTCAGTACCTCCTTTAGGAGATGGTGATACAGCTTAGGAAGAATTCCGAGTCGTTGAAGGAATCAACCTTTCGTATTAACAGGTACAAAATAGCTAGCATCACTCTGCAACGCCAGTGCGTCATGGTTGCTATCCGACATGACTGCTTTTAGATACACCCACTCTCCCGCGGAAGGACAGTATCACAAACTGGCGGCGTAGGATTTACCACAGCTTTGTTGCCCTTCTAAAATAGAATTGGCTGGGATATGCTTATAAGACAGGCTTTTAATTACACAAATAACAAACGAATTGCGTAGCTAGGATGCCTGATTCGCACGAATGTTGCACTTGTGCTGACTGTAGAGGAGCTGGTGTCACGAGTTGATAACTGTAAAATAATATGAAGATGAGACTAGTAACCCATGATTAAGCGCAATGTTATACACGAGTAGCACTTCGAGGAGATGTTTATTATTACGCAATTGGCACATGAACCTAACTGTAAGTATAGCAAATAGTTTCCTACTAGTTGGTAGTGTTTTCAAATTGCGGGTCATCCAGAAAATGAGACTTCATGGAATATGCTCGTGCCATTGTTCAATTTTATTTATTTATTTAGCTTCCATGTCATTGTACAAACGATATTGGACTTGTCATACACAGAAATTAAAATAAGGAATTTACAAAATGAAATCGCCTGCAATATACAGTTTCTTTGCATGTGAGTTTTGTATAATAATTTGTTTCTAACAACTACGTATAGAATAAATAGTAATATAGATAATATAAACTGAAACTGCATAGAAACTTCTCACATGATTTATCATACAACTGCATTACATATTACTATAAGTGAATATGTGACAGAGCAGAGAACATTTTGCCATTAAAGATTCGAGGAAAATGAGCAATTAGGTATATTTCAAGGAAATAACATGCAAAGCATATGCCATTATACACACATATTATTAGGGTGGTTTCATGTCGCTCGCGTAATGGTATATTAAGCGTTTTACCATACGCACTTGATCCATTCTGGGAAGGATGCAGGGAACTTACCGCCCAAGTTCCCCGCCCAATAACCGGTTGTTGTGGCGGGGATATTGTGTAAGTTGGCAACAGGCGGGGAAAGTCCTTACAGGCCCAAAGACACCCGTGTTCCACAGATTTGTTCGCTACCAGAAAAGGTCGAAGTTACTTATAGAATAACCTTGATTGTGCGTATAGTACGTTGCGCATGTGGGTTGAGACAGCCAGTAGACATCGGTGTAAATCTATAGCGCAGTGGCAGCGCACTGCTTGGCGCTTTACCTCACGTCGTTGTTGTCCCCTCCACCTTCAACTGTCTCCCTTCCTCTGCGCCGTCTGCGGTGTCAAGGCAGCGGGAGAAGGGGGGGTATGAGATATACGCTTCTCGTCGAAGTCTGGCACCTGTCATTTGGGTAGAGAAGTGCATGGGGTGATTTTACAATGTTACGTCAGGGAAAGTAAGAAACCAAACGCGCAGTGCACGGAGCTCAGTAGAAGTCTGAACGAAACAATAACATGTCAAGATCTTTGCGTAACCTGTACTGTGTTTTGGGAAAACAAGCGCGTGATATTGGTTTTAGATGTGTGTGCTCTCCGAAATTAAACAGCGGCAGCTTTCGTAGACATTATATTAACACTTTCCTGAACTGTGAAACCAACCCCCGAGCATGTGTTCAAGCAAAAAGGTATTATAGTAACTGATGATAATGTTTATTGTTAGACGCTGCACCAACTGATATTTTTATTACATATTGTGCCGAATACGTTGTTATTTCGTTGCCAGATCAAAGTCAAGCTTAAAGCCGACTACTGATATTTCATTTGCTGCACGATCGACAGCTTCAAATGAGAGCGAGAGGGACCAGTTTTTGGCTGTTTTTCCTCACATTGTTAAAGACTTAACAGATGCTGGGTTTGGTTCTGAGATATCAGAAGCAAAGGAACGGTTTGCAAAGGTAATACTTTTATGGTTACCCACTTGAAGTGCGATATATGTATTGTGCTGTGTGTGCTAACAGCAGCTACTAAAATAGCCAATATATTTGTAAAGCTAGTTGCACAAGGAATGTTTCTAAGAAAAGTGAATCTTAGTAATATGAAATTGATGGTGAAATTATGCTTCCAGGTAGTATTTTTTCAGATGTTTACTTTTCACATGAGACTAGGTACTACTGTATTGGTGTGTATTGCAGTGCGCCCTTCATTCTCAATGTCACATAAGCCAACTTCTGACTTTGCCAGCATTTGTCATAGGAGATTTATCCAGTATAATTATGTTTTGTCGTAGAATATCTATAAGCATGTTCACATTTTTGTATGTTGAAAATGTCAACAAAAACAGCAACTATTGCTCAGCCTAATGGCTTTCTAAGAATGAGTCTACTGACCATAAAAACAAAGACAACTTTCTTACAATATCGAGATTTTAATAAGGAGATGCAGTAATTTCAATGCCAAGTGTGCTAACCAGAAGCAGAAGTGATTGGGAGACAATTAAGATGATGATGATGATAACATGAGAAGCAACAGAGAAATCTAGATGACATATGACCATATCTGAATGTATTATGAAAGTGGTAATCTTCACTTAAATCTCTCATTGAGCTCATAACACACAATGAAGAAAGATTGCCCCAAAACTATTGTAAAGGCCTACACTGCCACTTAAGCACAACTTTCCAGTTTCATACCATTATACTGATTTCTCTGTTCTTGTTGTTAATGTTTAACTGATAAACAAAAGTAACTGTTCATCCATTGTGTTCTGTAGGTTCCATCATGAAAGAGAACCTCCACTGACATAAAATGAGTCAAATATGAGCACCTGACAAAAACTAGCTGAACATCATGCCACCCTATTGAAGGAAACAGTAGTTGTATAAGTATGTTGGTGGATAAAAAAATGACAGTGTTAACAGTATAGCAAAATACTTTCTCTTTGGTATAATTTCTCTGATCAGAAACCTTGCTTTGATAACTTGAATAACTTGTGAAATATTTATGTTGACATTTTGTGGTGCACCTTGTTTACATTTGGGGACAGATGGTATGTTTTCTATTTACTGAAGGGAGTTTTTCTCTTGTGCAACAAGGCTTTATTTGTGATTTACATATTGATACTGTGTTTAATAATATGTTAATGATCATAGATGACTGTCCTCAGTTGGTATGGATTCCAGTTGCGCAAAAGATGTTTCTGTAAATATTTAATTAAAAGAAGAAAGATTATGATTTAAAGTCACATTGATGATACGGTCATTGGAGACAGATCCCAAGCTCAGATTAGGGAAGAAAAATGGTCATGTCCGTGTGAAAAGAATCATTTGACTAATATTTTCTGCTTGATTTAGGGAAACTGTGGAAAACGTATCTCTGTATGGCTGAAAGAATATTTGCACCACATTCTCTCAACTGTGAGATCATTCTCTCACCATTGTGCCACATTTCTCAGGATAAGTTATTCAAAAGTACTGAGTCAACACTATGAATACATGATCCATTACCAAGTTCCATTACTGGAAATATAGTTGAATGGTACGGAAGCATTAAACCTTTGTAAATTAACTGCTGTATTTGCTCATTCACTCACTAACATAAACCTGTGTTCCAAACAGGAAACTGGCTCGTAAAATTGCAATGCTCTCTTCTTAGAGCGGAACAGAAGTTATAATTGTACTTTCATTCATTTACATGATAGAAGACTGTAAACTTCCTTTCCATGGAGTTGTTTTGAATTGTTTATATCAGTGAGACCTTCCTTGTTCACAGAATAACATAGTTAATTATCCAGGCAATTATTTGGTCCATTTATAGTTAATTGCTTCTATCCAGACAACAGTTGATTACTGATCTGTTCCAACTTCATGGGATATAATTTTTTATATTTTGTTTTTGGGGTATTTCAGACTGTGATGTCAATATTTTTTCAGCTGTGCTATTTGTGTTTAAGAATTAATATTTATTAGGCACTAGCACTGACAATATCTATGGCAGAAAAGGGGTATTTACAAATCAGCTGCTGCAGCAAGACCATCTTTGAAACACGGCTATCCCGTACAGTTTTAGACATCGTCTATCTGTTAAGTTTTTGGAACTGTGTGAAATGATTTCAACATGATAAGAATAGTAAGCAGCAAAGCAAAAAGATGGAAAATGGAAATGTGTGTGCACATTTTCTGAAGGGAAGTAGGCCTAACTTAACTTCATTCTGTGGGTAAGAAAGAAAAAAGAAAAAAAAGGAAGGCAATGAGAAATTAAAAGACTTGATTCAGATGACCTCTGCTAATAATGACTTACATAAAAAATCATTGCAAAAGTCGTGGCAACTGTTTCTTTTCTCAAAAATGGTAACAAAGTTAAAAATTATGAACTACACAAATGGAAGGTTAGTTCATATATAAGCATTACCTGTAGGGAGATGGATGAATGTACACACTGCCATAAAGGTGTAGCATGAGCAAAATGGTGAAAGAAAGTTTGTTGGTGCAAACATATTTTACTGTCAGTTGCAACAGTACACAATAGTACATTACAAACTACACCTATTCCATGGCATCTCACCAAGAATCCACAGTAATGTGACAGACAATTTCAGCCCTTTTACCCTACTTGAACAGTGTTCTGTTTTAAAGACTGCAGTTCATTGTGGAAGGAATGTGCGACAATGCCCCGAGGGGCTTGTGGAAATGGTAGGAAATGCTGCTCTACTGTCCTGTTCAGTTGCTTGGTGGGTAGCTGCATTCAGGCACGGCAGTGCTGCAGCAGCCGATGTGCACCATTCCGGGTGGTCAGTCACTGTGCGTACGGACTGTGCTCGTACCGAGATCACTCAGTGCTTGGAGAACAAGAGAAGATGGATGCTATAGGAATTGCAGCACCATACTGTTATTGAGAAGACAACAATCTACATAATTTTATGCGGCGTGCTACACATGTGTGAAGTTTTCTGCAAAATGGATGCCTTATGCACTAAGTGGAAAAGTGGACATGTTATGAAACATGCCATGTGCACCTAGCACATTGCAAGGAGGAAGGGAGGGAGATATGCTTGTGAGAATCCTCGCCATAATTGAATTCTAGGCCAGGGCCTATGAGCCAGATCTGAAACACCCATCCGTAGAATGGTGTCATCCAGGTTCACCACACAGACAGGAATTAGTAATCATAGCCTATGATATTAGAGGTGTGATTTTGTTTCATTTTGTCCTACATGGACAAACTTTTAATGCACTGTACTGCTGTCACACTTTCCTGCAATGACACCTACAACTGTGCACTCAGGAGAAACCTCCTGAACGTCTACATGATGCAGTAATTCTTCAGGACAATGAGAGTGCCCATATGACAATGTGTGTGCAGAATCTGCTCGTGATGGGGGATGGGAAGTAAATTCACCATATTCCCCAGACTTAGCATCTTGTGATTATGATCTCATACCAAAACTAAAAGAACAATTATGTAGAACACATGAAGACATTGCACATAAGTAACGTGTGAGATCAGACAATTCACTCATAGTTAGGCCACCGGTGTTTGGTGTTTTCTACAGCACTGGTAGTGCTGTGGATTTGTTGGGCCCTATTGCGAGGGACTTGAAGGTGTCACAAGTCTATGTTCCTGCCCTGTACTACTGTGTACTGTTGCAATTGACACGTTTAAATTGACGGGATTTGTTTAATCTTTTTTCTTGCGGTTTTCTTTGTGGCAGTGTGTGCATTCATCCATCTCCCTTCCTGTAATGTTTACGTATGAACTAACATTCCGCTTGCATATTTCAGAATTTTTTAATTTGCTACCATTTCTGAGACAAAAATAGTTGCCATGACTTTTGCAGTCACCCAGTTAGCCAAAGAGAAGAGAGAAATATTGAGGAAATATGAAAAAATGCAAACAAATAGAAGAGATGAGAATAGGGATAAAATGGGTAGGAAACAACAGGAAGCATGGGAAAGATAAAGGAAAAAGGTGCATGATGGAAGCTCACTTTGAATAGTAAAAATGTAAGAGGAGTGACAATGCAAAATTGTGGATTTGATGCGTTTAGTTTGCAGTGAAGTTTGCCAACTATAAATGCCATTTTTTTCCATATTAGCTGACAAAAATTATTGGTTACCACACTTATTTCTCAATTTCTTTCAGGTCCTTCATTATAATGTCCCTGGTGGTAAGATGTCACGAGGGTTAGCAGTTGTGCAAGCTTATCGTTTGCTTACTAAAGACAGTCTGCATAGTGCAGAAAATGTATTCTTGGCCCACGTTATGGGATGGTGTGTGGAAATGGTATGTGGAAGTTTATTGGCTGATAAGATTTTTGCATGAAGATTCTGAGGTATGTTTAGCTAAGAAACAATTTTATTCTGCTGTTAATTTTTGGTAATTTATGCCCTATGAGGATATAGGTGTTCATCATGGTAATAGAGGTCAAAAGTATTTTAATACAGCTACTGCTGTTACTGTTGGTAATTCTGTTGAGTTGTCTTTACTGAATGTGCGTGAAAATAAGTTGCTTGGTACCAGAATAAATTTTCGCTTAGCAGCAGTATGTGTACCGATTTGAAACTTACTAGGAGATTAAAGCTGTATGCTGGAATGGGACTTGAATTCAGAACCTTGCCTTTCGTGTGCGAAAAGTAAGGTTACGTGTTCAAGTCCCCATGTGGCACAAAATTTTAATCTGCTGCCAAGTTCAAATTTCTTGGTAGTTATCAATTCTGACAGCTCCCTTCGTAAAACTGTAGCACCGAAGTTATTATGACTAAAGTTTTATTTAATGTAATGGTCTTAAACATCTCCCAGCTTAATCAGTTTCTTAACATTACTAAAATCTGAAGTTCCCAAGTGCTGTAACTGTGTCCTCCTGCCAAACTACCTTTCTGACTGTAGACATTCTACTTTATGTACTATATGAATGATGAACTACATCATTGTTGAAAACTCAAGAACATAATGCCTGAAAATACTTCGAAGAAAATTCCATTGTTGCCAGGTTCACTGAAGTACTGGTACCTGCTGGTCTTCAAACTGCTTATTTTACCCTTAAATTTTTTTACTGATATTTATTCCATGGCAGGTAAAATTGATGCAATTTCTGTAAAAATTAAAAAAAAAAAAATTTATGAAATCTGATGGCATCAGTAGATTGTGGTTACTGCTTAGGAAAAAAGTAGAAATTGTAGCAATATATTATTGTGTTTCTGATTTTTATTTAAATTTTTATTCACTCCTAGTGTTTTGTTCTTCAGCACATTTTCTCATAGTTTACCAGTTTTGATGACCTATTTGTGTTACGAGCACCACAAAATCAGTAGAAAAGGAACAATTGTTAACAGTTTCATAGTAACATCATATTACATGATGAAAATGAGATAATATTTATGTCACCAGTGTGTCTATACAGGACAGTCTTTTTCACAATGAAAAACAAAACCTTCCGTACACTTGTGTTGCTTTATAACGTAAAGAAGAAAAAGAGAATATTTTCAAATGGCCAGTGAAAATAAAAAGAAAACAGTCATGTAGAACATATCACTACTCTCATTCACAGGACTGTTAATATCTTTATCCCAAATGCATCTTTAAATGTGGCAGATGACTAGTGCCATGGCACTGTGGAAGTTTCATCATGATCCATCTGCTGACAATCTTGTAGCTTTTTACATTGCTTGGGCAAAAGCTCAGTGCATTATCAAAGAGAAGAAAAGGCAGCTGTGGCAAGAATTCTTACAACGTATTAACCAGTTCACATTATCAGCATAGATGTGAAAATTAGTGAGAAGGATCAGTGTAAAAAGTTATGCATGCACTATAGTGTCATTACAGGAAAATGATACTGTAACCCAGGAGATGCCAAAATACTTCAAACAAATTACATCTTGTCCATTTGGTCCCCTCCCATGAATTAACCAATCAACCAGCATATAATTCCTGTCAAGATCATGCATTCTGACACAGGTGGGAATTAGATGAGAAGGCACCATTAGACTTTATCTCCAGTAAAACTGAAGAGTTTAAGCTCCCCACTGCAGCAACAATAATGAGATACTGTGCTATAGAACCTGCTGGCAGTTAGTTTTCTTTTAATATTTCTATGGTTACATGTGTTTGATATCCGTTTGATCATTGGAAGCAAAATTTGCACATCTATCATACATCTTGCATAATCATAATGGTGAAATAGAGCAATGTGGATTTTTACAGAGGCATGTCAACTGTCTTTTAGGAGAGGGAAGAGGGAATGATACCATTACCAGTATATTAAAGGCACCAAATAGTCACCAAAAGGACTCAGTGTGCTAATACTATATAAAACTTCTAGCCTCACTAATGGCCTCAGTTTGGTGAGGAAGAGTGTCCACAATTTCTTCAGGTATGCCATATCCAGCTGAAGCCACTCATTGATGACTGCATTGTATAGAACTACCTCAACTGCTACATTTCCCTCACTATTCCAAAGTCTTTGACATTTGTTATGGCTTTAAGAGTGAATGATTTAGCAGGCTAGTCGAAGTGTGATAGGGCACTTGAGTGTTCATCATAACTGGTACATGTGTGTAGATCTCTGTGAATGTGGCTGTTGTCACCTTGGAAGATTGGAGCATCCGCAATATACCCGAAGATGTAGAAGAAAGTGATCTCTGTGAATGTTGGAATAAAAATCATGGTTCATGTTCATAGTAAACTGCACAAGGGAACGCAAGTGATGCAATGAAAAACTCTCAAAACATCACAGAACTACCTCAAGCCTGAACTATGCCCTCCACACATGCGTATCAAACACTTCATTGAGCCATCGGTTCACTCAGTGCCTTGTATCATTTGTAAAGAGGTGCAATCAAAACTCTTGAGGCCACAACAATGCCTTTACTCAGCAACTGTCCAGATTCCATGTTTGTCTCTTTGAGGACAGTGTGAGCTGTGAGCAATGGCCTTCTGTGAGGTACCTGACTCCAAATGTCCACTGCTTGCAGTTCTCTTTGCACTGTTTGCATGGAAACTGGTTGAGATGGACCTGAATTCACTGATAGCAGCAGTTCCATTTGGCAGATGTGAAACCAAAAGTCAGTGACAGGGCGTGACACTTGTCTTCTGTCCCCCTCAGTTAGGATCTTTTTGCGGCCACTGTTCTTACACCAAAGTGGCAGCAAGTGGTACACCATTCCTTGTAGACACATTGGACAGTCTGTGTCAACACATCGGCAAACCGGCAACTTCATTCACTGTATCATTATGTATGCGTTCAAACATGATAGTTCCTGTCTGCCATTCTTTTGTGCCGATCAGTGTGACTGTGGTAGTTTTATACAACCAAAGGCACAAATACACCACTTCACTGCCATTACTTACTCTAATGGTGGGTCATCTACTACTAATTGTACGCCATATGTAGTGTTCCAAAGTGACCAGTGTGCTCTTCGAAGGAGGTGACTAATGTTTTGCCCGGTGAGCTAGTGTACACTCTGCTACACAGAATAGGCTCACAGAAAACACTTTATTAATAAATTAACAAGACAGGAAGCTATTTTTTCTGCACTTCATATCATTGTTTTCTCCGGCATATCATCCATACCGCAATGCTATGAGATATTTTATATTTTGACTTGCAGATAGCATATTTTTACTTCTGGTGGTGTTACTAGATACATGGACATAGGAACGTTTAAATTAATATTTGGCTTACTAATATTTTTGAAGTTTTGGCCCATATTTTTGTATCACACATTGACTAATGGCAGTAATTTACAGTGAATTTATTAAAAAGAAAAAGAAAACAACTTCCATTCAACCTGTATGGTGCTGTCATTATGGTGCAATGTCCTCACTACAATTTTCAGCAGTGTTCTGTGTAGTTGCGAGCGCATTATGTAGGAGCCAAGTGAATTCCTGTCAGTATTTTTGGTTATTACTTTCCCAACTAATTTAATATGTAGGTCATTGTGTTAGAGTATTTTCTTATGTTAAAAGTTTCCTTTATTTTTAGCATATGGGTTTAACTGAACATCAGTATGTTCCTAGTGGATGAAGCACTCTGAGTATGGGATGATTTTCTAATATTGTGTCTAACCCAGACTGTGACGGCAGGGTTGAAACAGAATTTGAAGCATATCTATATTACCATGAACCCCTAAATCGCAGTTTACAAGGTTTTGAAGATGATTAAAAATTCTACTGCTGCCTCAAGCAGTATGTCTCATGTAGATAGGACACTTGCGCAAAAGAGATGCGCTTCAATATTTGATGCACGTGGTATGAAAGCAACAGCTATTGACAGCTGTGCTTTTTATTTCTGAGAGTGGTTTACAATGGATTATGCAAAGACATACCACTAATTACATTCCACCTTTTGTAAATGAACCTCTGGATAATAATGTTATGTTGCATGTTTTACTCTAGAAATGTATACACTGAGGTTACAAAAGTCATTGGTTATATCCTAATATTGTGTTGTTCCTCCTTTTGCACAGTGTAGTGCAGCAACTCGGCGTGACATGGACTGATAAGTCATTGGAAGTCCCCTACAAAAATATTGAGCCATGCTGCCTTGATAGCATCCATAATTGTGAAAGTATTACTAGTGCAGGATTTTGTGTACGAATTGACTTCTAGATTATATCCCATAAATGTTTGATGGGATTCACGTCGGGCGATCTGGGTGCCAAATCATTTGCTTGTATTGTTCAGAATATTCTTCAAACCAATCGTGAACAATTGTGGCCCAGTGACATGATGCATGTCATCCATAAAAATTTCATCATTGTTTGGGATCATGAAGCCCATTAATGGCTACAAATGGCTCCAAGTATCTGAACATAAGGATTTACAGTCAATGATTGGTTCATTTGGACCAGAGGACCTAGTCCATTCCATGTAAACAGTCTCCACATTTATGGTGCCACAACCAGCTTCTACATTGCCTTGTTGACAATGTGGGTCCATGGCTTCTTGGGGTCTGTGCCATATGTGCCAGCAGCTCTTACCAACTGAAATCTGTCCAGGCCACTGTTTTCCAGTCATCAAGGGTCCATCAGATATGGTCATAGACTTGGGAGGGGCTATGCAGACGATGTGCTGTTAGGAAGGGCACTTACGTTGATTGTCTGTTGCAGTAGCCCATTAATGCGAAATTTCACTGCACTGTCCTAATGGATAAGTCCATTGTACAACCAACGTTAATTTCTGTGGTTATTTGACAGAGTGTGGCTTGTTTGTTAGCACTGGCAAGTCTATGCAAATGCCGTTGGTCTGGCTCGTTAGGTGAAGGCTGTTGCTGTTGGCCACTGCATTGTCCCTGGTGAGAGGTAAAGCTTGATATTTGGTATTCTCTGGACACTCTTGGACACTGTGCATCTCGGAATATTAAATACGATAACTAATTCCGAAATGGATTGTCCCATGCGTGTAGTTCCAGCTACCATTTCATGTTCAAAATGTCTGTTAATTCCCATCTTGCTGCAATAATCATGTTGAAAATCTTGTCAAGCAGATCACCTGTGTACAGATGACAACTCCGCCAAACCACTGCCCGTTTATACTATGTGTACGTTATACTACCACCATCTGTATAAGTGGATATCACTATCCCATGATGTTTGTCACCTCAATGTATGTAACTTACCAGTGATCTTAGATACCAAAGTCATGTCATGAGAAACCAGTTTAGAGCTGAGTATTGATTAATTCCAGTTTAAGGCTGGCTGTATTAGAAAAATGTTTTGATTGTTATGTTTCCAGATGGTGATAATTTTTCACTGTCCCAAGCTTGAGCTAAATTTAATTATTTTTATCAGTTAATCTCATCACTTGTCAGACTAACTTTGCATCTACATTTATACTCCGCAAGCCTCGTTATTGTATATTGATGGAGAGTATCATCATTGTTTCCTCCCTTTTCTATTCCATTGGGAAGCCTCCACATGAGCTTGAATTTCTTTGAATTTGTGTTCTGAATTTTGGAAAGGGAATTTTTAACTGCAGTTCTCAATACATTATTCTTGCAAGCATTTACTGCACACTGTCATTTCCTGTACATAGATGGGAGCTGTCTCTGACGTGGCATCAGCTCTGCGAGATATAGTATAGTGCTTATTGAAAAAATTGCAGCCAGTGGTCCTCTGAAATGCCATATTTAATTAATTGCTGGATAATGTTGGAAAAATTGATGGGAATACAATGAGTTATTGTGCTGTTAAAGTCTCTGCAGTAATAACAGCACGCCATCTCTTGAAAATAGGCTTGTGCATAGATGTTAACTTAAATCAGGTGCTCATTCAACAAAACTATTTCCATCGTCTTTCAGTTTTCCTATTCTAGATAGCCATGGATTCCTGATTCGAAGATGCATCATGATAAATTTATGTGCAGTATGATTATTCACATACTGGGGAAAAGGGCAAATATCCTTTTTTTTTTTTTTTTTTTTTTTTTTTTTTTTTTTTTTTTTTTTTTTTTTTTTTTTTTTTGACAGAGTTTATCCCTTCCCTTCAAATAAGAAGCTCAATGACTTTCTGTCAGAGTTTTCAAAGTGAAGTAATTTCAGATATATCACTGCTTTGTTTCTGTCTAACTTCTGAAATTTGTTTTTTAAAGAAACCAGAATTAACAATGACTGTGTGATTTACATTCCCAGTTGCAAGCATTTTTCATTGTTCTTGATGATATCATGGACAAATCAGCTACAAGGCGTGGAAGAACTTGCTGGTACCTCCATGATGACGTTGGCTTATCGGCAGTTAATGATGGCTTACTGCTAGAGAGTGGAATTTATGAGTTACTTCGAAGATATTTTCAGGACAAATCGTACTATATTGAAATCCTCAATCTCTTTCACGATGTAAGTATCGTCCCACAATATAAGTTAATTAAGTAATAATTAAAGTTTATTGACTTTGTGAAGTTTAAAAACACAGGCGGTGTCAGTTAAATTACTATACATACATACATACACGCATACACGCATATTCTAAAGGTTAATTTCTTGTCGATGCAATTGCTCTCTTCTGTCATTAACGGTTTGTTTCAGTTCCAAGTACTTATCACGTCCTATCGTCTCCTTGATGCCTTCTGAATACTTCATCCTAGGCTGCCCTCTTGCTTTTTTTGACAGTACTTTTCCTTAAAGAATATTAATGATGAAGGTGTGGTCTGATGACCTGCCCCGTAAATTTTATTTTTCACTTTTCCACTTCCATTAATACTCTTCTCTCTTTGTTGACTTCCCTCGAGACTTCCAGACTGGTTTTTCTTACCGTCCAGCTCGTTTTTGTTATTTTCCACCATATTCACATTTCAGCAGCTTCAAGTCAATTCCTTTGCAATTTGTCCACAGTCCAACTTTCACACCCGTAGAGCAGTGTACTCCATACAGATGATTTTACAAAGAATTTTCTGACATCTATATTCATGTTCCATGAAGTTTCGGGATTGCAGCCAGTTAATATTGACTTTTGCCCGCTATTTCGGCTGACAACAATTCAACCATCTCCAGGCGAGTGTTTTGCACTGGAAATTGCTAGTTCACATTGCTACCTTTATATAAAAAATCGGCGGGAACATGCATGCGCAAAGCTACATGAGCGACCTCTGTTGAATTACGCACCTCTTTGAATATTGCTCAGTCTATGATGCACTGGTGCATTCATAATCAGATACTGTATGCGTGCCCTCTGTCAGAATGTGCACTCATGGAGTTAAAATTCAGATGTCAAAATGAATAAAAATAAATTTTGCTTGATGTGTCATTGGTCAGAAAAAATTTTCTTTCTGAAGAAACTAAATATATCACCAGGCCCCATGTCTTATCCAGTTGAAAGCTGCCTTCACGATTAATTAGATCTCGTGTTAAACATATTTCTACTGACTCCTTAATAATTGAATCCAAAAAGGATCTCATTGAGGTCAAGATTTCCATGACAGGGTAACCCATGGAATGTCCTGTGGAGACGCAATGTTCGGCTGTGGCTGACTTACTGGACTGAGAAATGTGCGGGTGTGGCAATCATTTTCAATGCATCTTTTATGCACTGTGCGTGTTGTCTGATTACATAGGCATTGCTGTGCCAACAAGATATTCTGTAGATTCTAGCCTTCTGCAATCCCAGATCACCTTCTGTTGAACCGAGAAGAGCATATGTCTTTGCTGGTGGGTGGAAGAGTACTTTGACTTAATGTTTTCTTAAGATTCTGCCTTGTTTTGATGAAATATTTCTGACAAATGTGAGGAACGTGCTGGACTTAATCCACTGCTTCTCCTCTTGCTCACGTGGGTGGTCACGTTTCTTCTTCCTTAAAGCTGTACTGGTGTGATGTGGAGAATATCCACTTTTTTGAACACTGATTGTGTGTGTTCCAGCACCTTTGTAAGGTTCTCTCCATTGGACACAACATGTACCTGGTGAACTAACATTCAAAGAATGCCCATAGTTTGTGATAGGTAGTGGCACCAAGGCGCTTGCAAGTACAGTAGGATTACAGTAAATGGAATGCCCCAGTGATCCATCCTCTTTCTGTCTGACCAAGACATGCAGAAATGGCAGACAGTCGCTCTACTTGACTTCCATTGTATTCGTGTTTGCTGGTTAAAATGTTTTTCTTTGTCATAAGTGCCTTCTGTGCCATTGCGGTCCTCTTCTCTTTTCTTACACTTACTCCTACTCCTACTCTATTGTCCTCTGTGATTATACTATTGAGACAGCAAAATTTTCACCTGCTCAATTCTCAAATCATCAATTTTATATTAGTTTTAATTTCTCCCATATTTTGCCATTACCTTTTTTCCACTCATTCACTTTTAATTTCCATTGTTTGAGTTTCTTATAGGACTTGCACATTCTTTTCACTTCTTTTTCAGAGTCTGCAGCTATCTCGATGTCATCAGCAAATCTAATTCAATGTAGCCTTTCACCATTGGCTTGTACTCCCTTTGTCTTGTCCTTCCTCCACGAACACATCAAATAAATTTGGGGATAGGGGACATCTTTGTCTACCTCTTGGCCTCTTCTGCTACGTTATTGAAGTTTATTTATGTGCTTTGGATCTGACACAATTGATTAATCCACAGTCTGTTCTTCCAGTCAAGCCCTACTTCTTTCGTAGTTGTAAAGAGTAGCTCCCAGTTCTCATTTTCAAAAACTTTTTCTAAGTTATTGAAGGTAAGGTAAGTTCCTCTGTCATATCCATCCCTCTCTCCAATAGCATGCACAATACCAAAATTGCTTCTCTTGTTCTTCTACCTACTCTAAATCCAAATTGGTCTTCTCCAAGATACATATCTACATTTCCTGTTATCCTGCTTTTAACTATATTAATGAGTATTTTGGAGGCATGTGATAACATTGATAGTGTTCTGCAATCGGCGCAGTCAACTGTGTTTCCTATTTTAATTGTGGTAATGGTTCTGCATTGTGTGAAGTCTTCTAGCATGATTCCTCTTACATAACAGTCATTTATTACTCTGGGTAGTTGGTCTTTCATGCTGTTATCTAAATTTTTCAGCAATTCTGGAGGGATATGAACAATAGCAATTGCTTTTCCTTCTCTGAAACTCCAAAGGGCATGTTCAAATTCATGTCTCATGATTGGAGGACCTTGCACTTCTCTTTCATACTCATTAATGTCTTCAATTAAATTATTGTACTTTCATTCTTGAAGTGTTTATCATTGTACAGTCCATCAATATATTCTTTCCAGTTAGCACATATCTCATCATTGTCTATCAGCAATATTCCCTCTTTACTTTTTCCTGCTACTGATTTTGTTCTAGGTTTGTACTGAAGGGCTCTGCTTTTCCTGCAAACTTTCCTGTTTTTCCTTTTTCTTCCATCTCTTCAGCAATGCTTTTGCTCCATTTCTCTTTTTCTTCTCTTCATTTGCATGTGATATGATGTTCAATTCTTTTGTGGTCATCTACATTTTCCTTCATGAGATTATTCCTTTCCTGATTTAGACTTAGTATTTCTTCTGTCACCTAAGGTTTTCTAGGTTCCAGTTTCCTTTTCCTAAAATCTCATCTGTTGCTCCAATTATACTCATCTTGATATTGTTCCACTGCATTAGCTCACCACTTCCATTAGCTATTTTATTGGTCCTTTCTTCAGAAGTCATCTGTATTTCTTCTTCTTTCAATCATCCTACTCTCTATTTCTTTTTGATGAACTCTTGGTATTTCTAAATCTGATTTTGCGCTTGGTTAATGCATGTATGTGCTTCCTATGTCTGGATCTGCACAGTTGTGACATGAATTTATCTGATTACTGTACCATTGCTTCAATTGTATATAATCTTACTGAAATTGTCTTTTGTCTGGTGTCTCCTACATGTTTACTTTCTTCTAAGAAATACTTCAAATAATGTGTTTTGTGATAAGCATATCATTTTGGTTTCAGAAATCTACCCAAGTTTCACTTCTTTCGTTTGTTTCCCCCAAGCCAGAATTTCATACTGTCTTTGATATCCTACTATTGTATTAAAATCACCCATTATTGCAACACTGTCTTTTTCTTTGGTCTGTTTTAATGGTTCTTCAGCATCTTCATATACAGTCTCCACAGTCATGAGCTAACACATTTTTATAGGAGTATTACACATTTTTCAAAATTATTTTGTATTTATCAGTGTTATTGGTGCCCTGCAGCAATCTGTAACACCAACCATAAATATCCCTTTGTTTTAAAGTTAAAATGTATTATTTTTGAAAATGCAATGTTTGTAGTGAATTTTTGAAAATATTTTTATAGGTTACCTTCAAAACAACAGTAGGACAGTCTCTTGATCTCTTGACTTCACAAGCAGGAAAGAATCCAGATTATACCAAATTCACAATGGATCAGTACAATGCAGTTGTAAAATACAAGACAGCATATTATTCGTTCTATTTACCTGTTGCACTAGCAATGTACATGGTAAGTATTACTGAAATTTTTACATGTAACATTATAAATTTTATGTGAGACAGGAATTTATGAAAATCGTTGAAAAATTGCAAATCCATGCTGAATTTTGAATAATGACTGAGTGATGTAGAAACTCAAAAAATGTCACTTACATTTTTGAAATTTAGGAAATTAAAACTTACTGTAACATAAAACAATAACTTACTGTAACATAAAACAATAACTTATTCAGGGAATTTTGGAATTTTGACCTTGAAACGCAGGGAAGTCTTAGGATGAAACATAGTTGCCATCCTGTCATGGTTGACACAGGAACTGAAACTGAGGGTAGCAAAGCAAAAGAAGATACGCTAAACTAAATGTTCCTTTACAAAGTAAAATCCAGGTGTACTGTTCTAGTTTAATTTTTGCATTACTGCAAAGATGGGTGGTATAAGTGTCAATGGTGATGAGAAACATCTAAAACTGAACAAAGCTCCAGAGCCCTATGGACTCCCTATAAAATTTTATACGGAACTTTCGTCTGAGTTAGCCTGTTTTCCTGTCCATCTTACACAGCAGATGACTCAAACAAAAAGATATCCCCAATAGTTGGAAGAGAGAAACCATTCAGGAGAGATTCTGTGATGAAGATTAACTATTGATAGTGTCTGCCAAGAACAATATCAGTTGTGACTGGGAGAATGTAATATTTTCTGACAAATCAATATCTTCCTGAGTAAAAGACAGTCCATTATGAACATATAGGCCACATGATGTCTGTCTGGGCCCCAAATATACGCATGAGTCACCTCGACAATTTGGGCTGGATGTATTCCTGTTGACTTGGAATGCATCACAGTAAAAATGACTGTCTTGATGGCGCCTAGTATACCCATATTATGACCACATACACAGATCAACTTGCATCAAAATGGATTAATCTTTTTCCAGTGGCATAAGTATTGAGTTCACACATCAACAGTGATGCAGGAGTGGTTTGCAGAACAGAATGAAATTTCTCCTCTAGAATGGCCTTCAATTGTACTAGATTTCAGTTCCACTGAACACACATGGGCAGAGATGAGCAGACTGTTTGAGAAAATTGGCCTGGCCCAACATCAAGAACCCATGCTGGCTTTTGAAATGTCAAACTATCTGCCTGGGAGCAGGTGGAAGAAAATGAAAGATTTTTTTACCTACCTCATAAACTCCCTTCCTTATAGAATGCAGATGATCACTGAAGTCAGAGCCCTCTGGACAAAAGAATAAGTAGCAAAGAATCCACATGCTATGGCTTTTGTTCTCTGAAGTTTGTTTCGTTTTACATGCTGTACAAATAAGAGCAATAACACAAAAATGACCAAAAATGGGGTTTTAACCACACCCTAGCATCATACAGTTGCTTTCTAGCCTGTCAACTATGCCACAAAGGTAAAAACACATTGAGGTGTGTCTTACAGCTCTTCCACCCTTAATTCCACCTCAAGACTTTTAAAAACTGTAATTCTATGAATGACACTGTGCAGATTTCTTGTGAGTTTTTGGAGAGGGCATTCTTATGGTAAAATTCTTCAGTTACATTCTTAATTATAGGCGAGTTTTACTTTTATAGGCAGCTTTGTAACAAGAGTGTTTTGGGAGAAGGTAGCAGGAGGTTGGGTACATGTGTATAATTAAGACTGAAAGACAAGGGTGTCACAATGACATTAACAAATATGAAAAGGGAAGCAAATAGGTCTGGTTGCTCAGAACATGGAAAAAGAAAAGAAAGGAAAGGAAGAATAAATGTAGTCAGAGACAAAGACAAACGACAGACCCCGAAGACTGATACCCTACTACCCTACACACACACACACACACACACACACACACACACACACACACACACACACACACACAAGGCTTCCTCTCCATTGACCTGCTGCACTGCTGGGCCAGAAGATAACTGTGGTCATCAGTCCCACGAAAATGGACACTGCCACTCCGTATCCTATGATCCTTGAAAGTTAGCTGTGGCTCTTCGCTGTGGAATCCTGTGTCTTCAGCCCTAGCGTCTTCCACAATTCTCATTTGGAAGACTGTCAGCACTATATCCACCTATTGGTTGAGACAATATGCAGACAAAATAAAATTATTGAACTGTAGTTGTAACGCCTAAGCTAGGTACTGCTACAAAATTAATATTACCCTCCCAGAAAGAATAACAGAAACTTTCGTATGTAACTACTCGTGACAAAAATTAGTTAACAAAGTTCCACTATCCCATAAAATATTACTATTACAAATCTCTTCTTCTAATCATAGAA